>NC_134593.1:45859272-46459272 GCF_037038515.1 Microtus pennsylvanicus
GTATGCTCATATTTCTTAGTTAGTCATGTTTAATATATGACCTTACCACACAGTTTTGGTCATTCCTTGAGATTCTCTTGTCTCACTCTCTTATATGCTACAATTACATGTTTATACCACCATAGTGAATCATTATAAACTTTAGCCTTTCTACTTGGCATTTATTTGTATTATATAGGGTATTTATTTGTTTTTCTTTAAAACCAGGTGTCTTCCTTTACAAAACATCATTTCCAGTTTAAAGAAATGTCTCAAATTTCTTATATTAGTTTTCAGTGGAATTATCTGGTCATCACAAAATTTAAGAGAATAGTAATGAGTACTTCTTCAAGCATGGGAATTTTTTACATCAAATTTTCATTTGTATTCACATATCCTCAAGGTATATGTCTTATGTATACAAAGTCATAATGAAGAATTTATTTGAGTTACTATTTTTAATAACTCAAGCACTGAAAATACTTAAATATTCACCAATGTTAAAAGTTAAATAAAATGTATGATTATAAAAATATATATGAAAATTCAAATTATTTATGTGCGATAGTGACAAGATTATCAAGTATATTATAGATATATATTTCATAAATATTTCTATTAAATTCTATTAAAATAAAATTGAGAAATTTGGCCACAATAATGTAGGGCTGGGCTCTAACTCAGGACTTCATGCATTCTAGGTAGATATTTAGCTAACATTTTGAAATATAAGTGAACAATAGTTCAAACAACCAACATAGCTGGATAAATGTATGTGATGACTACAAAAAAATGGTGGCAAATTGGTAAAGTACCTTTGCAGGGCTTTAGGTTAAGAACTTTGAAGTTCTTATAGTAACTTAAGGCTTCATGGAAAGTAAGAGAACTTTTTACCAAGTTTGTAATACTTTATAGTAATCTAACATTTTATAGCTCAGTTCATAAAGTCATGAATTTATTTGAAAAAATGTTCATTCATTGTCTTACTCAATTATCTTCTCTTCTTTTTTTCTGGTTTTCCAAGACAGGATTTCTCTGTGTTCCCTTGACTGTGCTGGAACTCAGTCTGTAGAACAGACTCACCTCAAACTAACAGTGATCCGCCTGCTTCTGTCTGGCAAGTGCTCAGACTAAAGGCTTATACTAGCAATGCCTGATTCTCCATTTCTTATAACTTATCAGAAAGCTTTGGATATAACCATAAGTTTTTGCTTTCTTTTTATAATAAACATATAACATTTACATAATAGCTGAAAAATGTTCTGGAAGAGTCTGTATAACTATTTGAATATTCATAAGTTCAGGAAAATACAGTGTTTACATGATTTAGTTCTAGAAACGAGAGGAAAATATTACTCTGTAGCATACGGTGCATGCAATTTTAATATGTAGCATTTTAGCTAAAAAAATGGATAGAATAAAAATTTAGATTATAGGCCAGAACAATCCCCTGGGAACAGTTAGAACAAACATAATATAACACTGCACAATACTGTTGACAAATTCTATTGTTTACTAAGTAATAATGTAAAATCAAATGCATCGTTTAACAGTGAATAGAAATAAAGTCACTTAAACGTGCCATTGGTCTTGCAGAAAACATTTAACAATATAGTAAACTAAAACTGTATAACTTTATGTTAAAAAACTATAATGCTTCCAATTCTGTCACATACAGAAAACTATTAGTTTACTTTGGATATTTTTTTATTCAAAAATAACTTTCAGAACAATAAGTGAGCTAAAATACCAGGATCCAATAAATCTGGAAGCCTTACACAATTAGATTGTGTGAAATTTTTACTTCCATTGGTATATTATTTTATCTGTCAATAAAATTTATTCAGTATTGTCTTTTATAAATCACCAATAGTTTCAAATGATAAGGAAATCAGGTAGACTCCAGCTTTTCACCACCATTCACATTTGGCAAACATTTGAATGTTTGTGGTTTTAATATTATAGTTAGTAAAATGTTTGCCTAGAAGCTATGAATTCCTTGCTTAGAACATAATACTGCATAAATCACATTTAGTGGAATTTTAGTACTTTCAGGAAAGAAGTGTCTGAAATTCAAGCTCATCCTCTTCCCATAGCTGTTTTATAAAGGGGGAGGCAAAAAATAGTTCAGAGAAACTATTCGTCAGTGCCCCAATAGACTTTTTCAATTAAATCTTAATATTTGAATGACTGACTCATGTACATAAATGTTCACTGAAATTTTCATTTTTAATCTCATTTTTTAAATGTGATTGTCAATAAAAATATACTATTTTTGTTGTAAGTTGTTTTTATTGGGGTATTACCACAGTGAGGGGAAAGGAAGCCAAATAAACTATGATGAATACTGTAGAAGCTATAGAAAATACAAAATGGATATCTGTCTATATTACATATGTGTATATATTGAGGAAGAGACAGGTTACAACCCTCTAATAAAAGAAAAGAAAAAAACTTTTATAAATTGGTTCACAGGTCATTTTCTTTTTTTTTTCCCCCACAGGTCATTTTCTTGTATGTTTGGATTGTAAGCAGAGACTGACTAGGTTTCCCAGGCAATAGACCTGAATTATCGCATAGAAATTATATTAATTATAACATTGTTTGGTTAATAACTTAGATGTATTCCTAGCTAGCTTTTCTGTCTTAAATTAACCTATTTTATTCATGTATGTATCACCACGAGTCTGTGGTTTACCAGAAAAGGTTTCAGCATCGATCTCCTTTGGCAGCTATATGACATCTCTCTGACTTTGATTACTCTCTAAATATTTCTATGTTCATATTTCTTGCCTGGCTTTATTCTGCCTTGTGATAGGTTGAAGTAGCTTTTTTATTAACCAATTATAATAAAACATATTCAAAGCATACAGATATGAATGCCACATCATCTCCTCCTTTTTTTCTAAATAAAAGTTTTTAGCTTTAACATATTACAATTATATATACAAAACATTTATCAGGCAATAATTATAGTTACAATATTTAGTCCATTTACAATTGGCAAATTAATAAAATATTTTATAACCTATTTTATCTTTGTGAGTAAATGTCTTCAATTCCATCAAAAACTCAAATGAATATAATATTACCTAAGTAAGAAGTGCATTGGAAAAAACTTCCAAAACTCTTGAATTGACAGAGACATCTCACTACCTAGATAGTCACCCAAAGATTTTCTATAATGTTGAAGCATCCATCATTAGTCTACAGACCCCATAGTATCTGGCAGACAGATGTGGGATTCCCTTTGTATGCTGTGAATACCATTGGTTAATAAAGGACTGCTTTGAGCCTAAAGCAGAGCAGGGCAGAAAGAGCTAGGCATGGAGAGCTAAAGTGAATTCTGGGAGAAAGAAAGGCAGGGTCAGAGAGAAGCCATGTAGCCCCACTGGCGACAGATGCTGAAACTTTGCCAGTAATTTAATGCCATGTGGTGATACACAGATTAATGGAGATGGGTAGAATTAATATGTAATAGTTAGCCAATAAAAAGCTAGAGCTAATGGGCCAAGCAGAGATTAATTATTATAGTTTCTGTTTGATTATTTCAGGACTGAGCATTTTGAAACCAATAAGTGATCTCCTTCCAACAGCAGACTTTTCAGTGAAGCAAGAAATTTGAAGATCTGTTAAGCCTTGTACTGGTAAAGGTCATCAATTGCTTTCTTCCTTGTCCTGCAAAACATCCTGCAGTCTCCTCTGTGAAACATACACCCTGAAAGACCATTTTGTCTTTTGGAAGGTTCAACAGTCACTTTTCTGTGGGTCCTGCCTGTCCAGTTCATACAGTATACCATCAAGCAGTCTAGGCAAGAGCAATTTCTTGTACAAATGGTTAGCCTTGTCACATTGAAGGCATACTCCATAATGAGTTTCTTCAGTGCTCATCACCTCTCTGTAATAAATGGTACTGTGAGAAGCAGACAAGTCTCACTGTTAAGTCTAAGCTTTTAAATTATTTTAAATGTGATATTCTATAAGTCTTTGAAAGTTTTGAAGACTACTTTTCCATCTGAAATTTATCTCTGTATATCTATAAAACCTAACTAACTTAACTATGGCAGATGACTATCTATTAATATGCATTTTTGATTATATTACAGTTTTTAATGAGCTGCACGAACACAATAGCTTAAGCAAGAGCTGAAATATATGTACACAATATAGAAAGAGCAACCTTAAATCTGTATCAGTTGACCAAGATCCATAGTGTTGCAAATTATTCATCTCTATATATCATATCCCCCTATAAATGAAAACAAACATTTATAAGCAACCATTTTGGGAATTGAGTCATTGTTTTCCAAAAGAGTCATCAGTCATTAGAACAACACAGTAGATACACAGACAGGATGGGAGCATATGTGGGCAGGAAAGGCCAAATGGTTTTGCCCTTAGATTCTTCATGTGTTGGTTGCCATAAAATGCTGCCTCTCTAGGGCTGTTTCAGTGGGTCACAGATATAATCTTATAGACAATCAAAATTAATCTCACCGGATTTATAATAAATGAACCAAGATTTAAATTGATTACAGAAGTAGAAGAGAACATTTGGATATTTACAATTATTTTCATATTACTTACTGTAAGACAACTGTACAGAAATATACATAAAAGTTTTCCTCATATATCTTCTGAAGTTTCACTATTATTCTATTATAAAATAAAAGTCAATATGAAAAAGGTAGAAATTATTTTAATTTCACATTTAATAGTGTAGATTACATGAACATTTATTTTTGAATAATATTTCATGTACTTATAAAAAGTAGCTGAATTCAGATTTATTTAAAATGAAAACTGAAACTAAAATGTTTGTGTTAAAGAGTTATGCTTCAGTGAAACATTATTTAAGTTACAAAATTAATAATATGTACTACTTCACTCAAACACTTCCAAATCTACCCTATCCACTCTTAGTAATATACATACCCAAATTGGAACTTAACCCATCCTGTCCAGTTATTGCTGCCAAGTTGTACTTGGGAGTATAGGCTGGCCTAGAATGGGATCAATTAGCAAGAGACCACAAATTTAAGATAATCAACTTCTCAGGCACCAGTACCTCCTTCTCTGATACAAATGAGAAGTATTTCAGTTGTCATGTTCCAAGCTGGACTTTTGTCTGGTTTGATTATAAAGTAGTCTTGTATGTGCTGTCGCAATTTTTGAATGTTCTTAGGCACAACTACCCTGTTTCCAGGAGTCAATGTACAAAGAAAAATAACTTTTTAGAGTAATATTCATTTGTGGCCAGTTTTGCAGGATTTTAAGAATTTCCCATAAACTTGTTTTATATTGTTAATGAGACCTTGTTCTAAAATGTCGATCACTGAGCAGCATTTGGGTTCACTTCAGTACATGTCTGCTTGACAACATCCTATTAGAAGATAGTGTTCGATGCCAGATGATTCCTTTTAGAGATAAGTTTCTGTAGCATTTCTCCACTTTTCTTGGTGTTTCTTATAGTTGTCTATGATGACATCAGTATATGGCACATACTTTGAGACCTATATGTTAGTTTTTATAATTCTTCTACAATCTTAGTTCAAAGAGACTCTAATATGTATGGGATTTTTGTTAATCACACCTCAGATTTTAAAAAAATCTACTGTGATTTTCCCAGTCAAAATAAATTATGTCTGCTGTTAATCTTTAAATGTAATTTTCATAATTTAAACCAGAAAGGAAATGCTTCATGTTTGAAAACTATATAAGAGACCACACATCATATAATAACATATTATGAAGTTTAAATTGTTAATTTTTGATTATTTTACACACACATACCACACACATATAAAGAAACATTGTAATTAGTTTAAATAGATACTCATATTTTACTGATTTTAATGTTAAATAAAACAATCAAGTGCAAACTTAAATATATTTGGAAGATTTGTAAATCAATATAATTAAAACTTGCTCTTTTTGACTGTGCTTTTTGTTTATCTTAGAACTCTCAGGCACACTGTGAGTTTGCTGTTATGAGGTCTCCCCAGGTTTTTATGTAGGCACTTAGAAAATTTAATAAACTAACTCACACACTTGCTATTATTAATATTAATATTATTATTTATTAATTTCTAAATGCTGTGCTACACTGGAAATGGAAAACTGTAATTTTACACGTGACTAGGAGCTGCACAACATGGGCATTAGGAACTGAAATCTTGTTCCATGCAACAGCAGAAAAGCATCCTTAAGCACTAAAATTTTTTAACAGCCCAAGAAAAGTAATTCTTATTAAACAATTTTCTCTTTTGCCTATATACTATATGTATTCACTATTCAATATCTCAGGGATGTTTATTAGTCATGGAGAATATTAACTTCAAAATGTGCTTTAATAACTCAATTTCAGTAGAAGAAATCAGGAGAATATTGGGGCTCATCAATTAAGTGAAATAAATTTGAGATTGACATTTTTATTGGCCAGGACTATTAATAACTGCCTATCTTTTAGAGGGTTGAGAACGTGTGAATCACTCAGAAAAAGAAGTATTATACCATGGGATATAAGAGAACATTATAACCCATCAGGATGTTCCCAGCATTATTAATGAAGACATATCTACTCAGGTGATAGACATCTAATATATTATCTAAAAACTACCTGAGATTTTCAATCTCTTATATGCCCTTTCTGAGACAATATAATGTTTTCAACATGATGTTGTTCTTCTATAAATTGTGAAATATGAAGTTTTATTGGACATTTAGTCTTACAGTTTTCCAGACATATCTTTCTTTATTAACTTTTCTACAATCTCTTCTGTAAGAAAAAGAATATCAGAGACCTCAAAATCTTGACATACTCTGAAAGAAAAATTTTACTCTAATGTGAGGTTACTACAGCATGGAATTGTAAATTACGTGACAAGGAACAAGGTGCAGTGAAGGATATGGCTGTCATACATCCAATGTCAAAGCAGCTAAGAGCTCAAACAAGCATCCCGGAGCAATATGTAGACTCTCCATTCCGTGTTATGTCTCACATAATTCTGCTGTTACAGCTGTATCAGCTAAGAGTTACAATTTCTTGCAGAGAATCACAAGTTAAATGATTAGGACTTGTAGTTCCTTCTTATGATTTTTTAATATGCTTAGAGATTTGACTTCTACCTCCTCTTTCCTTAAGTCATCTCCACCTCCGTAAGTTGCTGTTTAAGGCGTCGATAAAATAGAAACAATGAATGAAGCAAGTATCTGAAAACCAAGCACCATATCTCATAATGTCCTATTTAAATGATAATTAAATGAAATTAAATGCAAATTAAGTGCATTAATGACTACTAAGATTAGAATGTAAAAACTTTTTATTTATTCAATTAAATTTTCATTTGTACATAAAACTTGTCTGTGAACATTCTTTTTTGAGCTATGTAGATTTATATTTTATTTTTTTATTATCTAAAAGAGTTGTTATCTAAATAAATAATTATTATCTGAAAAGAAAATAAACCTTTTTCTCATTTTACATATTAACCCCAGTTCCCAATCCTTGCCCTCCTCTCATTCCCTACACCTAACTCCACCCGCATCCGCTTCTCAGAGAAGGTAAGGCACATTGCTTTAGGGAAGGGCCAAGGACCTCCCTACTATATCTAGGCTGAGCAAGGTAGCGCTCGAAAGAGAATAGATTCCCCAAAAGCAAGTGCATACATTATGGATAAATCCTAGTACCACTGGAAGTGGCCTTGCAGTAATCCCTAGCCATACAACTGCCATGCATATTCCGAGAGACTAGTTTGGACCTATGCTGTTTTCTTCCCTGTAAGGCAGGAGTTGGTGAGCCCCCATTAGCTCAGATAAACTGTTTCAGTGGGTGTACCCATCATGGTCTTGACCTCTTTGCTCATATTCTCATTCCTCCTACTCTTCAAATGGACTTGGGGAGCTCAATCCAGTGCTTCAGCTGTAGGTCTCTGCCTCTGTTTCCATCAATTGCTGGATAAATATTATATGGTGACATTTAAGATATTCATCGATTTGAATACAGGGCAAGACCAGGTCTGGCGCCCTCTCCTTCATTGCTTAGGGTCTTAGGGTCATCTGAGAATTTCTCTAGTGCCAGGTTTTATGCTAGCTGCATAACTGCTCCCTCAATCAAAATCTCTTTCCTTGCTCTCATCTCGGTCCTTCCTCCATCTAAACAATCTCGTTACCCCAAGTTCTCCTCCCCCCTCTCTCCTTCTCCCCTGGTCATCCTCTTCCACCTCCGTACTCCACCCAGCCCCATGATCCCAATTTTGTCAGGCAGTCTTGTTTGTTTCCCCTTTTTAGGTGTATCTATATATGTTTTTCGTAGGGTTCACCTTGTTATTTAGGTTCTCTAGGATCATGAACTATAGGCTCAGTATACTTTGCTTTAAAGTTAGTATCCACTTGAGTAATACTACCAAGTTCATTTTTCTGGGTGTGGGTTACCTCACTTAGGATGGTTTTATTCGAGTTCCATCCACTTGCATGCAAATAGTGGTAAAAAAAAAATAAACTATGTGAACGTTCTTAAAACTTCATCACATTACACAAGATCCATTAAGTGGTAGGTGTAGACAAAGAATATACTGATATCATATCCTTTATTGTTTGGATATTTATGTTAATATCAGAAGAAATGCTTGTGAATAATTTAAAAGTTACTTTTGTTTAATATTATTTTTATAACATAAACCATTGCTAATTATTTATGCATATTTACATGTGCTAATATTAAAAATTTTTGCTATATAACTATTTCAAAAAATTACTAAGTTAGTATTCTAAGCCTAATAAGAATTCTTTCTGAAGTCTTCTTTTCATTTGGCTTCTCATTTGACCCAGAAATTGTTGTAGGAGGCTGCTTGTTTGGTCCCAGTTGCTCAGACCTGAACTAACCACACAGAAACTATATTATTTGCAATACTGTTTGGTCAATAGTGTAAGCATATTTCTGGCTAACTCTTATATTTTAAATTAACCCATCTCCATTAATCTGTGCATTGCCACATAGCTGTGGTTTACCTGCAAGATTCTGGCATCTCTGTTCCCAGAAGCGGCTACATGGCATTTCCCTGATCCTGCCTTCTTTCTCCCAGCATTCTGTCTAGTTTTCCCCAACTACCACTATTATGCCCTGCCAGGCCAAAGACAGACTCTTTATAAACAGCATACAGAGGGGATTCACACATCAAAAGTGATTATAGTGAAATAAATAATGAAAAAATGAAATATACATATATGTTATGCACATAAAAATTTCACCTCAGTATAATAATCAAACAAATGTTCATGGACACTTTATAACATGCATTATGAAATGATGCCAGACTGTCTCTTCATTACAAAGATGATGTTTCTATGATTTTGTGATAATTTAAAATGGATATAAATTTTCCTTTATTTTTACCTATGTTAATCATATATTACCTTCTCTACCATCTTCATTTATATTTAAGAAAAGCATATATGCATGTATACAGGTGGTATATTTTAAGATAATCATAAGTATAGAAGAAAATCTGCAAACATGAAAGAATTGTTTTACTCAGTGAATTTCTGTTTCATGCGAAGGTTTATAGACTCCTTAGTGAAGTGAAGACTAAGCTAAATAAGTCACTGTCGGGTAACAGATGTTAAAAAAAGATTAGTCACAGTATTTGAATACATATATTACAAAATATGTATATGACACACTTAGGTATTCAGTGTTCGTGTCCTGTTTTGCTTAAGATTTTATATGTTCTCATAATGTGTTCAGTGCAAAAGCATAAAATGGATAATATGAATTTTTTTTTAGAGAAATTCAAAGTTACAGTGAGATCCCTATGTCCATATTCTCTTCTAGGGTACAAAAACCAATAATCACATAACTTTAAAATTTTCAAGTTTCCAGAGAGTGAAGGATACTGCATTTTATTCACATAGGAGGCTGCTTTTATGAAGGCAATGAAATCTTTTAAGAACTCAGTTTTGATTTTTTTATTCCCTTCTAGTTTGCTCTCCAGCTAACATTTACCTGATACCCAACACCTTCCCAAGGTTAGAGTTCAGTGAACTCACCACCCCTCTACCTTTAAACTAGCAGAGTACTTTCACACATGGAAATGAATAAGAGTCCGCGAAGTTATGCTGAAGAACAACTCTACTTCTACAGCTACACACAGAAAGCTCTTTTTTTTTTTCTCTAGAAACTTCAGTTGTATATCATTTGCTTATTCAGGTACACACAGCATTGTTTTCTAACAATAAAATTGCCCAAAGCGTCAAAGATCAAAAATAGCAACATGGAAAAGAATTTCCTCACTCTTATTTTCCACTGAAAGCATGTATATTTGATAACTTAATTATTTCTAGCACAGTACCTCTTGATGAGTTATTATTTATAGTTTAGAGATGAGTTTAAACATTCAGCACTTATAGGAACAGATAGTAGAAGTTAGTTATCTAGTCATGTTCTTTTAGATAAATAATTAGCACAGATTTTAATTTCTCCAGCCTCTGAATTTTTTTATGTGAATGTGCCTTATTAGTTTATGTACATTGAATATGAACTGCTCAGTACAATCTCACTGCAATTTTGAGAGCTATTTCTCATCTCAACACTGACTCATCTGAAATTATTATTATTTTTTTAATATTTATTTATTTATTATGTATACAATATTCTGTCTGTGTGTATGCCTACAGGGCCAGAAGAGGGCACCAGACCCCATTACAGATGGTTGTGAGCCATCATGTGGTTGCTGGGAATTGAACTCAGGACCTTTGGAAGAGCAGACAATGCTCTTAACCTCTGAGCCATTTTTAGCTAGATATTTGACTTTGAATATAGGGAATTTCTGATGAGAATAAGAGAGAAAAAGATTTTTGTAGCAAGTATGTAGAAAATGAAATAAATGTTTTTTTAAAAAGTAAAGGGCAAAGGCTTTTTTGTTTTGTTTTGTTTTCTTTGTTTTTAAGACAGGATTTCTCTAACTGTTGTGGCTATTTTAGAACTCATTTTCTATATCAGGCTGGCCTTGAACTCACAGATTTACCTGCCTCTGCTTCCTGAGTGCTGGGATTAAAGATAAATTCTGCCACCTCCTGCCTATAAATGTTTTTTTAAAAAAAAAAAAAAAAAAAAAAAAAAAAAAAAAAAAAAAAAAAAAAAAAACCTTTTCCTCACTGTTGATGAAGACTGTATTGTGGTTTTCTTACATTTTCACGAGTTTAGTGCATTACCATCACGGCAGGAGCATGACTGGTCCAGGCAATAACTGAAGTATTGGCTGAGAACTCTATCCTGATCTGTAAGAGAGAGAGTATGTGGGATGTGTGGCGGGCAGGAGACTGGGACCGTCATGAGATTGAAATTTCACAGCCCATCCCCAGAGAGACACTTCTTCCAACAAGGCTAGGAGTCCTAATCCATCTAAACCTATCAAAGATTTCTTCTCACTGGTGACTAATCATTCAAATATGCGCCTATGTAGACATTTTTATTCAAACCACCTTATTTGTTTCCCAGGCTTTCATATGATTGGCGTCATGCTAAATTACATTCAGTCTTACTTCAAAAAACCCTATAGATAAACTATAACAGTGCCAAGACTGCATAAAAAAAATCTACTGAAACTGATGGCATCTCTTAATTGTACTTGCCCCCATAAAATAAAAATCAAAAAGAAGATTACCTTCTTTCAGCATGCCATGGCACAGAATATCCATTCTAAATAGGGCAAAAGGAAAGTTAGCATAGTGAGGAAATACTGGGCAAAAGCAGAATTGGAAACTACCAGAGCAAACTCCAAAATCTGAATCTCCAAATCACACGTCAAAGTACTCTTCAGATCACCAACTCCTTTTCGTTGTATTTACTGTAGCACATTTCTCTTTCTTGGGCTACTTAAACGCCATATTTGTAGTTCTCCTTGGAAGTTATTGCACTCTCTGGCATCTTTAAAATAGCTTGGTAGCCTCAAAAAATAATAATAAAATTACTAAGGCTTAATCTTATAGCTTTACACAACGTCTTCTCTGGACCACCATGCAGAGAAATCCTTGATGTTTATTTGGCCAAAGCAGATTTCTCTTCCCATGTTGAGAGATTTCACAACTCCTTTCTTGTATTAACTTTAAAGCCAGAAAAAAAAAATGCGTGAAGCTGCCAAATTCAGCTGCTTGATGGGAATGGAGACCCATTCACTCAGTTACATTTGCATCAACTTTCTGTTTTTGAAGGGATCCTTTCCTTCTTAAGCTCTTCTTTTTAAAAAAAATTAAATATTTTATTTGATTATTTTTTTATTCATTTTGCATATCAACCACTGTTCCCTCACTCTTCGGTCCTAGCCCCACCTGCTCCTCAGAGAGGGTAAGACTTCCAAGGGGAAGTCAATAAAGCTTGCCATATAAAATTGAGGCAGGACTAAACCTCTTTGCCCTGTAACAAGGCTGAGCATGGTATACCACCATAGGGAATGGGTTCCAAAAAGCTAGTTCATTCATCAGGGAAAAATTCTGGTCCCATTTCCAAGAACCCCACAAAAATACCAAGCCACACAGCTGAAACTAACATACAAAAGTCCTAGTTCATGAGCTCCTACTAACTCAGGTCAGCTGACCCTGTGGATTTCCTCCATCATGATCTTGAACCCTGCCCTCCCCCCCGTTTGCTCATTTAGTCCCTATTCCCTCTCTTCAACTGGAATCCAGTATCTCAACATATGATTTCATCAGTTACTGGATGAAGGTTCTATGATGACAATTAGGGTAGTCACCAGTCTGATTATAGGAGACCAGTTCAGGAACCTTCTCCACTATTGTTAGGAATCTCAGCTGGGGTCATCCTTGTGGATCCATAGCCTAGGTTTCTCCTACCAAGATATCTCCTTCATTGCTCTTTCCCCATCTCTTCCTCAACTTGACCATCCATTCTCTTATGTTCTTATCCCCCTTCTCCTCCAATATTCGCTCCCTGCTCGCAGTTTAACTAGGGGATTTTATCTATTTCCCTATCCTTGGACAATCCGTGCCCATCCTTCTTAGGGTCTCCCTTATTACCTTGCTTCCCTAGCACTGTGGGTAGTTGTCTGGTTCTTCTTTGCTTTACATCTATTATCTGCTTATGATTGAGTAGATACCATGTTTGTCTTTCTGGGTCTGGATTACCTCCTCATTCACGATGATATTTTCTAGTTTTATGCATTTATCTGCATATTTTATGATATCCATCTTTTATTTAACTCCTTTCACAACAATTTGGGTGGGGTCTTGCCTGAGGTCACAGAATTCTAATTTCCTTTTACCATCAGGATTTCTTTATATATTTTTTCTCTTTGAGTATAACATGACATACTGAATAATAGAATATCTTCAAATCTCTTCTGTTGAGTTCATTAATAAAACTTTGCAATTTAGTCTCATGTTGAATTTTAAAATGTGGCATAAAGCAACCACAGTCTTTGCAAAGTATTGCAAGAATGTTCTGTAGCCCTGTTATTAACATTTTTTTTTCCTTTAAAACTTCTTGTGTTGGGTCTCCACACTTGAAATTGCTCTATCAATGTCTTCCATGTTCCTACTCTGATATTCTTTATTCCCCATTTAAGTATCCCACTGATTTTCTAGCCGACAATCCCAAAGACATCCATATTCCTCCAATAAGTAGTATGGTCGGGCCTATCACAGTAATAACCTAGTCCCTGTTGCCAACTTCTGTCATAGTCACTGTTCTATTACTCTTAAGAGACACTACGGCCATGATCACGTTTTTAAAAGAAATAATTTGTTTAAGGATGTGCTTGCAGTTTTAGAGGATTAGTGCATTACATTCATGGCAAAGAGCATGGAGGCATGCAGATAGGCCCTAGAGTAGTAACTCAGAGGTAATCGTGATCAGTAGAAATAAAGAGAAACTGGGCCTGACATGGGATTTTGAAACCCCAACATAACCCCCTCAGCACACAAACAATGACAGATTTCCTCCAACAAGATTACATCTCCTGATTATTTTAATCCCGTCAAAGATTTTTACTCCTTGGTAACTAAGCCTTTGAATACATGAGCCAAAGGAGATGATACTTGTTCAAAGAAACACACTAGTTGTGTTTTTCCACAAGAGAGTATTCACTGTAGACATACTTAGTTTTGTTTTGGACTTCATTTTGCATTACATTTAGTGATACTTAAAAGTATGTATATTTTTAAAATTTTGAAATAAAAATTCTTATATAAAGCAAACAATATTTTAGAGGATGATTTTTGAATCAATATGTAATATTTCATATTTCTATATTAACCACTCTTTCAAATATATAACTTAGTTTATTTGTACCAGAAATAGACTAACAGATAGTAGATATACCCTTAGCCAAATATTACAAATATTCTGAAAGAATTTGAACATTGACTTAAGTTTTCAAAAGACATGACTGCTATTATTTGGACATATTACAAATTTTCCTCACTTGGCATAGATTTGAGTTTAGCCATCACTTGTCTTGTGTTATATATTCAGAGGTAATATACTTTTAGTCTCTATTTGTATTGCTTATCCCTTTCAAAGCTGTCTGGGGAGTTGTATTCATCCCAGGGACAAGCAATACATATTTCTTTCTAACTTATAGGAGGCCCCTTTTTATCCAGTTGAAACTCTGTGTTTATCTCAAATTCAGCACCTATATCAAAGCTCTTGTGAACTAAACAACTACTTAAGCAAATATCTAGTTTCCTTTCATTAGACACATAATAATTCTTTATATAAGTTGACGCAAAGATTATGTGGTTTTGTGGTTTTTCTAATATTATGGTTGCTTATTTTGGACACCATCACACTCTGGGAGCTCATACATATTGTAGTTTTTAGTTATTCATCTTAAAGTTATTTTCAAAACAAAGTATCTAGAAAAAAATAACTAAATTATTAATAGACGTATTTCTTGAACTAACATATAAACAATTCTACTCTATTTTTACCCTTTAATTGCCTTTGAATATTTCTCCAATATGGGTACAAAATTAACACACTGATGAGCTTCTAAATCCTATATCATTGTGTACTCTAATGAGAAAATCATATTTTCAAAAGCAGATATTTTATGTTTAAAAGATAGACTAGTATTGAATGTTACAGCTTATGTGAATAGACTTTAATTTACACAGAGTAATTTGATTCATCTACCAAGGCACTAAAATCTTTACTAGAAGGTGCTCTGTCATTGTTATTCATTTTTCAAAGAGGGATAGGGATGGAAATAGTACCTTGGAAAGGTTAGCATAAAGATAAATCCAAAACCTAAAGAACTTGTAACTCTAAAACTTCTTTCCACACACTTCCCACCACCCAGCCTCTAGGCATGCATTAGGGTAGGGCAGCAAGTGATCACTATTCCACTTGGCATTAACAGTTTACAAAAGGCCAAACTAAATAGAAGTTACAATGCAATTTAAAATATTTCCTATTATAAAACAATTTACTAGACTAGACTCATGGATTTGCATTTTCTTCTTAAGTTAAAAGTATGCTTTAACTCTACATGGAATCATTTATAACTAGCAGTAAATATTCTTTAAGACAATTGTAATATGTATGCATATGCATCTAGAAACTGGAGCATGAAGCAGGACTGGAGACTATTGTACAAGGGAGAAATGGTCCCATTTCATAACTTGAAAATGTCTAGCATGTATAACTCAAGAGACTTGAGAAAGTCATAATATTTTATATCGGTTTATAGATAGTATTATAAACTCAAACAATTTTAGCAAATGATCTCCAATTAGAAATTAGTATTAAACTCATTGATGAATCATACAGCGTTTTGCTAATAACTTTCTGCTAACATTCATTAAAATATTCTACTTCTTTTAGGTTGGTGTTACAATTTTAATTGATATTAAGGATAAGAATTATTTTGTCAACAATAATAGTATATTTTCCTTTCCAAAATCAGTGTCTACTATTTACTATCTTGTATTACATGAATTATTGTAAACCAAATGCTTTAAATTAAATATAGAATAAAAAAGAGATATATTTATATATAATTAGTTTCTATATTTATTAATATCTTATTTGTTAAATACTTTTCCTGTAGAGTTTACTTTTTAGGACTTTTTTTATTATATTCATTACATTCTAACAATGTCCACTTAAAATATTTTTCTACCTCAAATGACTGAACTCATAATTTAAATTATTCAGCTTGTTAAGGGGAAAGATGACAGGCAAAAAGGATTAGAAACCTCAATCTAAAGTATAATGTACTACAAAGAGATAGACCAAGGTCTATGAGATAAAAAAAAAAAATGAGTTAAATGAGTCCAAGATGAGATATATTTGAATCTTGTACATGAGAATAAGACTGTTTTGAAATACACATGTTAAAATATAACTAGCCCATATTTGTTCTTGAAATATTTATATTTGATTTTAATTATGTAAGGAAACTTTAAATACAGAAAAAATAAATTAAATGGCTTTAATTTTACTAAGTGCAAATACAAATAATCTGACATTCGTTATAAGTAGATAACATTTATTCTCTCTTAAGCATATAATTTTCTTCTTTTGCAGATTCTTATATGCAAATTCATGCCTCTTTGTTTACTTTATTCCCTGTTCAATTTTTAATTTCATTTTGTACACAAGGATCACAGATGGGAAGAAATTTGCTTGACTGCTTTTATGTAATTTTTATGTGTCTACATTTTTTTCTAAAAACAGCATATCATCTCATCTCTATAGTGAACTATTTCTTTTTTAATAAAATTATTTATTTATTTTATGTCTCATCCCCAGTTTTCCTTCCCTGTTTTTATTGCGGAAGGGGCAGGTCTCCCATGAGTAGCAACAAAACATGATTTATTAAACTGCAGTGAGGCTAAACACTTCCCCACGTATTAAGGCTAGACAAGGTCCCTAGTAATAGGAATATGGGCCCAAAAGTCTATAAAATGTTAGAGACAGTCCCTGCACCCACTATTAGGATTCCCACAGGAGGGCCAAGCTATACAACTGAGAGACACATGCAGAGAGTCAATGCCAGTCCCATGAAGTCTCCCTGGTTGTCGGATCACACTCTGGGAACCCCTAGGACTCCAGGTTAGTTGATTCTCTAAGATTTCTAATAATGTTGTTCACACCTCTGGCTCCTACAATCCATTCTCCTCCTCATCTGCAGGATTTCCCAAACTCCACCTAATGTTTGACTGTGGGTCTGTATCTGTTTCCATCAGTTGCTGGACAACACCTTCTTGGAGAACTTTAAAGACAGATGTGTGCCTTTGTCTATGGATGTACAAGTGACCACAGTCTTAACTTTATGGAGATGGAACAATGCTCATGGTATAAGTAACTATGATATTTTAAAATTTTTGATCAATTCCACTTTATATGTTGGTTAGTTTTTAAATTTCAAGATCGATAGCTGTGGAATTCTCTTCAACATTTATTTGTTATTTTAACATAGGGGATAATGACATGTACTTGCTGTCTTTAGGATTCTATTGCTGTAATTAAACAACATGACCAAAAGCAACTTGTGAATGGGTTTACTTCTACTCTCAATTTCACTTTGCAGTTCATTACTGAAGGAAATCAAGGCAGGACCTCATATCAGGGGCTTCGAACCAGGGACGGAGGTAGAAGTCCTGGAGGAACATCAATTACTGGCATGTTTTTCATATCTTCTTCATCTTGAAATCTCATACCATCCAGGACCAATGCCAAAGAGTGGCCTCATTCTCGGTGATCTGGGTCCACCTACCTTTATTATTAATCAAGAAAATGCAATACTATATTCTCTATTAGATAATCATATGAGCATATTTTCTCAATTGAGAGCTCTTCTCAAATAACTCTCTCTTGTGTCAAGGTAACATAACACTAACCGACAAACCTGTCAATTATGATTTATAATGGAAACATAAAGGAAAATAACGCACACACATTCCTTGAGTGTGATTTGAAACTCAACTAGGAATAGCACCACAGAAGCAACTTTCAGGACTTACAATGCTTCAGGTTCCACGTATGTCATATAGATTCATCATAGCACAGCTCTTTTTTGGAAAGTATAGGGTGTCTGTTCATGGTGCATAGTTTATTTAATATATTCCTATATGCTTCTTTTCTGGGTTATCTTTTCACACAATAAGAGCTATACAGTAATTCACTAAATGGTATGGTTTTAAAATATGAATTTATGAAATGGAAATAACATTAAGGATTTTTTTAAATCAATGACCAGATCCAATTATTTTATTCAAGAAAGCTTTTGTTTTTTTTTTGTTTTTTCTTTTTATTGAGAAAAGGAAAAAAAAGTATCCGCCTCCTCCCAGCCTCCCATTTCCCTCCCCCTCCTCCCCCTCCCCCAAACTCCTCTCCCCCTCCCTCTCCAGTCCAAAGAGCAGTCAGGCTTCCCTGCCCTGTGGAAAGTCCAAGGTCCGCCCCCCTCCGTCCATGTCTAGGAAGGTGAACATCCAAATTGGCTAGGCTCCCACAAAGCCAGAACATGAAGTAGGGTCAAAACCCTGTGCCATTGTCCTTGGCTTCTCATCAGTCCTCATTGTTCGCCATGTTCAGAGAGTCGGTTTTATCCCATGCTTTTTCAGTCACAGTCCAGCTGGCCTTAGTGAGCTCCTAATAGATCAGCTCCACTGTCTCAGTGGGTGGGTGCACCCCTCGTGGTCCCCACTTCCTTGCTCATGTTCTCCCTCCTTCCACTCCTCATTGGGACCTTTGGAGCTCAGTCCAGTGCTCCAGTGTGGGTCTCATAGGTAAAAGCAAACACACTTTTTGATTACAATAATGAAAATATTTTAAGATGAAGAAATAACAGTACATCATTCCATATAAAATATTAAACATGTCTATGATTTAAAATAGATAAGAATTCACTTACAATTTACTGAAAGATATTAAAAATGTATTTAGTCCCTTAAGCAGTCGCCTTTGAACAAAAAATGTGTTTGGTTATAGAACTATATTTCAATGTGTACATTGGAATTAATTATGGAAAAACAGATGATAACAATATATTTTCTATGGAAGCAAAACTTTAACTTGATTCCTCTAAGAAATAAGGTGCTGAAATTCCTATTAGTATTACGCATATACTGTCAATATATTCATATAATTCTTCTCTAAACCATAATGAAATAAAGGAGATGATACAACTTTGGACATCCCATACCAAATATCTGGCTTATAAAAATTTAATCATACTGTCTAATGAGTACCTGTGAAAGTGAGTAAAAAAAAATAACAACAAAAACCCTGATTGTAGCAGCGTTTCATCACTTCGCAACGCTTACAACAAAAGGGTAGTTTTTTAATTGTATCATATGACGTCCTTGTCTCCTTTGCTCTGTACCCAAAAGAATGAATTAATAATAAATTTAGGCAATATTGCAGAAGTCACCAGGGACGTAAAGTGATTTATATCACTGTGAAAAATGCTTAGACTTTAGATGAATAAATAGGGATATAAATTATCTTTTATATCTCAAATCAATACAATCTTCAGCTAAACAATAATCTTTGAAGAGAGTTCAGTAATAACACAACTGGGTGGTAATGTTGGGGGAATAGCTGATGAAAACAAAATGTTTTGCTGGACTCTGTTCTGCCTCCTTACATGCTTATGCAGAGCAGCAGGTAATGGATTCCTACAAGGAAGCAATAATGAAAAGCAATGCAGACAGAAATAGCTTGCCCCTAGCTAGACTAATGGCAAGGTCAGATTACATCAATTAAGTCAGAAAACATACAAGATAACATTCACTAACTCACTTGGGGATTTTATTTTCTTACAAATAAATGTCTGCTTGTATAAGTGGAGAAATTTTATGCTAGTTTATTATACATAAGAAGTAACTGAAAGACAAGAAAAGGGCAATGCAGGCAAATACATTTGACAAAAATACTCACACAAATACAAATAATATCTTCATATATGTACACTTGTACTTATGTAATTATTTTAATTAGATACAGATTTTTTTTTAGTCCTTGTTTCTGTTTCCTTTGTTTCTCTGCTACTTATCTATTTACTTATTTTCCTCTGTGGAAATTAGTTTTAGGGTCTTTTAACAACTATAAAAATAAATTACTTATAATTTTTAGATATTTCCTTCCACTAATCCTCATAATAAACACCATTTTCTCTGTTTAATCCTGCTCTCCTTTGTGTTCTCTCCCTGTGTTTTTTCTATGTGCTATTATGAGATCAGGACTATCTTTAACTTGGTAACATTTAATCAGAGTAAATTTTACTCCTGGTTTAATGTTTTCTCTTTGAGGTGATTGAATCCCACACTTGTAAATGTGCCATTGTGCTAATAGCACAGATAATTCATGAGATAGTTTTCTTTGGGGAAATCATTCTCTTGGATCATGGACTCATGACTGAAAGAAGACAATTGCTTTTTCTTTAGTTTTGTTTCAACTCTATCTTTCTTCTAGAGATATAGCAGAAATTACATAATCATTATAAGAAACATGTTGTGATTACAGAAGTAATTAGTAGTTATTTTAAATATCTCTACATTTCCTATAGAATTCTGCTACCATTTTTCACATGTTATACATAATACTCGAGTAAAAACTATTTTGATGTAAAGTTGACTCTTCTATCTGTATGCCTATACCATGGAGTTATTTTCCCATTGTATTTCTTTTTTTTTTTCATCTGTCTTTTTCTATTTGTGATATGCTGTGTGTTAACAGATGTTCTTTAGTACTGAATGTCTTAGAAATTGTGTTCATCTGTGGACTTTATACATTAAGCCTGTATGTTTCATTCTCTTATATATGTGGGGCATTATTGAAGTGAAGCATTAAACAATGGTCCAGCGATGGCAAACCTCCTTCAGCCAATGGCCTTTGAGAGGCAGGACCAGGAGGTTGGGTATGGATTTAGATACCAAAAAGGCACATGGCTTTCTGCTCTCCTCTCGTTCACCTGGATGCTGGATTTGGTTTCTGTTTTCTATTCGTACAGAGGCCTGTGATCTGTGCATTTCCCCTAAATAAAAACCTACCTTATTATACTTGTTTTGGAGCTAGTTTGGGATTATTTTATTCATGTTCACCATCAGTCAAGTCCAATATAAGAATCAAGAGAGTCATCTGAAATATAGATATGTAGGCTGGAGTTGACAGACACTGGGTAAGAAATACACAGAAATACTAATAGAATACAATTTAAGAAATACAGGGGGAATGGGCGGAGGGGAGGAAGTGTAAATTTTTTAAATGGAAAAATAAAAAAGAAAATAAATATATAAAAAGAAATACAGGTAAAAGAAAAATGTCATTATTAGATAAACTAAGAGAAAAAATCAAATAGCTGGATTTATACACATATATTTAAAAATATATCTAACTTTGTTGCTAAAAAGTAAAAGTCAGAGGTTGTTCTTTGTGAGTTACATAATTAATAGATGATATATAGTCATATTATCATCTCTCGTAATACAAAATGTCTTCAAGAGGGTTTCAATTAAATTTCAAATCTTACTAACCAAAATATTAGTAAATTCTCACAAATTTATTCACTATTGATCAAAAAAAGACACTGTGGGTAAAAATATTTGCTTTGTCACCTTAGTATGGCATTGTACTAATGTCACTTGAATAGTGGGTTTCAGAGTCAAGAAAATTTCTGAGGCCTTTTCTCCATCCAGTCAGTTTAATGACTGAGCTCTAGTATCTTAGTAAGGTCAAGGAAGTGAAGAAAAGTATGAATCATTTCAACCTTTGGCTGCCACAAACTACTGAACCAATTCTATATACAAGCTTGCAATACACATATACACACTAACACACATAGAAACAAACACAAAGGAAACCTTGAGATCTCTTCACACACAGACACACACACACACACAAACAATGAAATATATAATAAATATCCAGTACTGGTGAGGATTAAAAGGCAAAATAGTCTGTATCTTTCTATGTAGTTTAAACTAAACTTACTTGCTGTGATAGTTTAAACACAATTGTGTTATATCCTAGTTAATTATTTCCCCAAAAGGAACTCCACAGAATTGGATTCTGATGTAAAGCTCCAGAGAGTTTTTAAGATTCAAACTCGAATTTGAATGACACCTCCAGCACACCAGGGCACTGGATGAGGACATATAGCTGTGAGCCTGGGGAAGAGGGGACTTTTAAAGGGGAAAGACCGTAATCAGGGTTGGTCATGTCCTTTCATTTTGGGATTGGGTAAGAGGTACACAGGGTAAGGTAGTTTCTTAAACCATTGGTCAGTTTGGGGCACAAAAACAAAGAGCCCTTCATAATTGACAGGGCATCTTCAAGGACAGGATGCATTCTGGTAACACCTGGGACTCGTTCAATTTTTTGGCCCTGCTCCTTATCTTCCTAATTGGCTATTTTCAGGGTATCCATTCAAATTCCACTATCATAACATATATCTGGAGCTGAGATTGGCCCCTGATCATTATATGGCTTAAGATGAACTAGCAGTGCTGGGACTAGGCCTCACCATTACAATAAGCCTGAAAAGCCATAACCTGGAATCTGTGGGGGACCAATCAGAATTGAGACAAATTATTAGATGCTCCAGAACACTAAGGATAACTTACCAACTTGTATAAAGGTTACCAGTTTCCCTGAAGCAATAACAGTATCAATCACTGTTGGACAAATCAGGAGTTCAACCCGCTTCTGAATCTGAAACTTCCCTACCATCCCAATCCTCTACTCCTTAAAAACCCGGCCTCAGCTGAGCTCAAGGTTCTCTCTAATCCAGATGCTCTGTCAGAACAGAGGGGAGCCCAAGTTTGAGCTTTCAGTAAAGGCTCTGTGCTTTTCCATATGAACACGGGCTCCTGGTGGTCTTTGAGGGTCACATAGTGTGGGCATCCTATTTCTAGTTCCGGATGCCTGACTTATCTCAGTATGACTCTTGAAACAGTTCTCTGAAGGAGCTTTCCCCTGCTATCTACACTGTGAACAGACAGTATGTTAGGAACTTTGCTGTAGGACTCTGCTACCACATATGATAAAGGTCTGCTATTTAATGCAAATTAGTTGATGATCACCAATTGTTGCCAGCTTTATATCTCCCCCCATTCCGGAATAAAGCCTGGCTGTACTACTGAAACAGTCTCTCAGAAGCCTATCTGTATGTTACCAGAGGAAAGACCACACTGCCCTATTTGCCCATATGGTCTGGAGGGCAATGAAATGTAGTGATGAGGCAAGCTGGCCTGCTTTTTGTCCCAACTGGCTCCCGCATGTTTAGCTTTACACCCGAAACAACAACACACAGATTGTATTCATTTAAACACTGCCTGCCCTGTTAGTTCTAGCCTCTTATCGGCTAACTCTTACATCTTGATTAACCCATTTCTAATAATCTGTGTAGCACCACGAGTTGGTGGCTTACTGGGAAAGATTCAGCATGTCTGACCTGGTAGCTGGCTCCATGGCGTCTTGGGTTGGAGAATCATGGCGACTGACTCACTTCCCTTCTTCCCAGCATTCTGTTCTGTCTACTCCACCCACCTATGTTCTGCCCTATCAGGCCAAGCAGTTTCTTTATTAATTAACCAATGAAAGCAATACATAGAAAGAAGATCCACCTACATCAATGAAATGTGAAGAAAGAAGGAAGCCACAGTTTATAATAGTAACTCTACTGAACATTTGTAATGAACAGGGGCAAGCTGAACAATTTAAATTATGAAATGTAAATTTTGAGGAGAAAAAAGAGCACCAGGAAGTGGAATAGAGCTAAATCCTGTCTTTGGGAGATAAATACATTAAAGAAAAGCAAAAATAAAGTGGTGACCTTAGAGCAAAATCCCACTTAACTAATATTTCAACTTGTGAAAAAGAATGAAAGAAGAGCTTAGATTGGATATGGTGGTGCATACCTTTAATCTCAGCACTCAGAAAGCAGAGGCTGGTGGATCTCTGAGTTTGAGACCAGCCTGGACTACAGGGCAAGTCCAAGACAGCCAACCAGGCAGTCAAAGACAGAAAACTGGTGAAAATATATGTAAATAAGGGGGCCATGTTCCATACCCAGAAAACAGAAGAACTCAGCACCTGCAGACACATGGCTTTAGAGATTAGGATAAAAGAAAGAGACTATGGAATTTGTCCTTCAGGAAAACCTCTAAGGTCATATATATATATGAAAGATGTCACTGAATGGAAGCCTAGAGAGGTCACTGTGTGAAGCTTGAAGTTGAATCCTGTATTGCCTTGGAGACACCAAGGTGTTAAAGAATGCCAGAGCCTTGGGATATCTGTGGAGGAGTGCTCGTAACAGTGAAAAAATCAGCCCAAGAGAAAGAAGTGTGATGCTGTCAAGTGCATTAACATCAGGCACAGAAATTAAGAGTTTGGAGTTTAGCCAGATGATTTTCTGTATTGCTTTGGTGCAGGATTCCCTTGCTGTGTTCTGTTCCCTATGTGTTAGAATGGCAATGTATATCTTGTGCCATTATATGTTGGAAGAATACCATCTGCTTTTTGAGTTTGATATTTAAAGAAGATTACAGTAAGAGACTGCATGAATCTCAGAAATATTTTGAATTTGGGACCTTAAAATATTTTTGAGACTGTAGACAATGGGGACTTTCGAAGCTGGTCTAAATATGTTTTCCTTATAATATTGTTACAAGGTTATGATGGCCAGGGAATATAATATGGTAAATGTAATGTAATTGACCTCCAGAATCTCATAGGAAGCTGCACTGTGAGGTGTGGATTTACGGTAAGGGGTATAAACTTGTTGGAGAAAGTATGTCAATGTGGGGAAGGGTTTTAGTGTTTCTATATCAGGATACTTCTCACTATCTGTTGACTTCATGCTGCATGCAAGATGTTAGACTCTCAGCTACCTATCCAGTACCACCATTCTGCCTGCATACCTCCATGCTCCCTGCCATGATGATAATGGACTGAACCTCTAAAAATGGAAGCAACTCACCTCTACTAAAGTTTTTTTTTTTTCTTATAAGAGTTTCTATGTGTCTCTTCACAGTAATAGGAGGCCGAAGACACTTGCTTTTGTAGAAATTCTCTGGCTTCAATCTTGGGTATAGAGATTATAGACATGTGCTATTGGCCCAGCTCAACAAGGCAAATTTTAATATTATTATTTCCACAAAAGAAGTACATAGTTTGCCTTTTCTCTGACTATTCTTCTCAAAATTGCCTTATTGTTCTGTGATATGTTATGTTTTCATGGTATGGCTAAAATCTTAATAGAAAAAAAATGAATAACTTTCTATAAAATATCATCTTCTAGAGATATATAACTTTAGTTAAGATGTCAATTGCAAGTTTAAATTAAAATACTTACAAGATTGAGAACTATTTGGAACTTCAGTGTGCATCAGCAACAGCTGAAGATGATTGGACAACAATTTTCTACAGTCCCCTCAGTAACATTTTGTTGTATTTGTGGTGCTCAGATTTATATCAAAATAACTATAGTTTTTTTCTCTTTGGAATAATAATGATTTTGCAGGAGAATGAATTGTCAACTTTCAATCAATTTCCTTAATGCCTTTGACCATAGTTGGTAGTCATTGACGCTTTGAGGAGAATTTGAAATCAATCAGAGAATTTCAGTGAACTTAACATTGAATTTAAATAAAAATTGCAGTCCTTGTTAATCTATTTTCCAAATATAAACATGCCCTTGATATACACACAGGTAAATAGTTTTCTCAATTTCTGACAAATTATATATATATATATATGTGTGTGTGTGTGTGTGTGTGTGTGTGTGTGTGTGTGTGTGTGTAAATATACTTTTATTTTGATAGGAAAATTGTACAGATTAGTGTTTTTCATTCCTGCCTTTCTATAATACATATTTCCATTGAGTCTAGAGAAGATTTTCAATGCAATACTGTACTACTTGTAATTTGTAAAGCAATATCTTAGAGATAGTCCTACATATGCATAGTACATATTTTTCTTTCCTAAGGAATAATTTGAGTATTCTTAAGATATGAAAAAATATTTTAATGAAATGTGATAAATACATTTAAGCACTAGCTGATAAATCTTACACTTTAGCCTCACCTAATATGGCTTTATTGTCATCTGTAAACTGACTTATTTTACTTTTAAATTTATCCTTAATCCATTTGAATTCACCAAATATCCCCATGATACTGAAATTTTATGCAAGGTATGTTAGCAACTTGCAATCTAAATAGGCAGGTTAAGCAGGTTAATTGGCTTTTCACTTTCCCAATTACATTCCTGCTTATTTTAATGAATATTCTTAAAGTATATTGATTTTATATTAGCATATGCTGTATAATTTTTTCATTCTTGTACAATTTATAGTATTTGCCCTTATCTTTGGAGAAGCCATTTTTTTCAAGAAAAAAAAATGTTTTATGCACCCCCTTTTTTCACTCTTTTTTGAAATAAATATCTCAGAACAAATTAAATGTCTAACTAGGCCATGTTTTCTCTTTAAATACAATTGGCTACACTTACAATGCTGGGCCATTAACTTAAAAAACAAATTTCTGGTTTGTTTCTGCATTACTTCTTAATGACCTTAGGAAATTTCAACATAGTGACCAAGTAACAGATGTCATCTTCTAAAATTAAGCCTTCAATTTACACCATTTAATTTATTAAGACTCTATGACATTATGCTTTGTTTTCTGGATAACAATGATCCTATCTATCTATCTATCTATCTATCTATCTATCTATCTATCTATCTATCATCTATCTATCTATCATCATCTATCTATCTATTTATAATTGTATCTTTCTATCTATCAACTTTCTATGCATTTATCTATTTATTGATTTATGTATCTGTGCATATTTTTATGTATATATGTGTATGTATTTTTGTATGTTTCTATGTACTTTTAACTATCATCTAGCAATTTATTCTGCAGTTAGGAGAACTATTCACATAATTCAGATTAAGTTTATTCATTTCTGTTTCACAAAAGTACTATATTCACATGCATAGCATTTTTGTCTATGTAGCTTAATTTGATAACTCTCATTCTTTTTGCAATAACTTTTGTAATTCTTTATGTATCCAAATTTTAATTTTGTATTAGCCTTGCCTTACTATTGACAGTAACAGTGTCAAACATATTGATATACAATTATACATAAACTCATAAAATGCCTTTTTTATTTGCTTTTGTATGTATAAATATACATATATGTGTGTATGTGAATGAGTATGATGGCTGGTATATACCATTTAACTTTTAATTTTATTTATTAATTAGTTTGTAGTTTGAGACAGGGTTTCTCTGTGTAGATATGGAGACTGTCCTGAAACTCACTCTATAGCCCAGACTGGTCTTGATCTTACAGAAATCCACTTGCCTCTGCTTATGCCACCATAGTGCTGGGATTAAAAGTATGTGCCACCATCTATTTATCTTTTGATAAGAGAGTATCCCTTCCTTGGCATGAAATTGGTCAAATGTGATAGAGGGTTTGACCAAGAAATCTAAAAGAGATACATATCTTTGGCTCCTAATACTAGGGTCATAAGCACTCTTCCATTATGACCAGCTATTTTTACATGATTACTAAATAATCATTTCCTCATGTTTGCAAGTATCATCCAAAACAACCAATAATTAACTATAAGGTTGATTTATAATAGTTTAGCAAATGTACATCTAAATAGTGAAGTGTAATACTTCAAAAAATCCCAAACATTTGTTAAATATGCTTTTTTCCCCATTTGATATATGTTTTTTTGCTTCTTTGCCAAATATCAGATGTTTGAAGGAGTGTGGATTAATATTCAAGTCTTCTATTCAGTTCCATTGGTCCTCCTGTCTGTTCTCATGCCATTATCAGGCTGTTTTCAGTACTGTAGCTCTGTAGTAAAGTTTGAAGTCAGGGATTATGATGCCTCCAGAAGTTCTTTTATTGTGCAGCATTGTTTTCGCTATCGATATGTTTGTTTTTTTGCTTTTCGATGTAAAGTTGAGAACTGTTCTTTCTAGGTCTGTGAGGAATTTAGCTGGGATATTGATGGACATTGCATTGAATCTCTAGATATCTTTTGGTAAAATTGCCATTTTTATTGTTAACTCTGCCTACCCAAAAGCATGGGAGATCTTTCCACTTTCTGGTGTCTTCTTCAATTTCTTTCTTTTAAGATTTAAAGTTCTTGTCATATAAGTCTTTAATTGTTTGGTTAGAGTTACTCCGAGATATTATATGCTATTGTGGCTATTGTGAAGGGTGTTGTTTCTCTTTTTTCTTATTTTTCATCTGTGTACAGGAGGGCTACTGATTTTTTTGAGTTAATCTTATATTCTGCTATATTACTGAAAGTGTTTATGAATTATAGAAATTTGTTGGTGGGATTTTGGTGATCACTTAGGTAAACTATCATATCATCAGCAAACAGTGAGATATTGACTTCTTTTCCAATTTGTATTCCCTTAATCAACTTTTGCTGACTTATTGCTCTAGCAATGACCTCATGTACTATATTGAATAGATATGGAGAGCGTGGACAACCTTGCCTTGCTCCTGATTTCAAATGTTGATGGCATAACTTTTTCTATTCTTTCTTACTAAAATTGTTCTGAATGAGGTCACCAGACACTTCCTATATGCTAATTGCACTTGACATTTTAAACATTTTATCTGAACTACATATTATGATGCTTCCTTCTACCTAACGTCACCTTTTGTTATCAAACATTTTTTCCCTTTTTTGTGAATGCTTGCTCTCACCTCCTCATTCTCTTAATCTATTACCAAATACTTGATTTCCCATCAAAAATGTTCTGTTTTACATAACTGTTTCACACAATTGTTTGTTCGAAACTTACCTATATGTTATATACTGAGCTTGCAGTTCTATATGGAGAGTTGAATAACTGTCTTTTGGTTTCTGTTTGTTTAATTAAAAAGAGTCTTTTTATCATGCTGCTTTTTAAAACTAAGCACAGTTATCACAATATAACTCACATGGGATGTATCTTGTGTCTTAGTGATTCTTCTATATTTCCCATCTTTCTATAAACATGTATTTTTGCCTACTTCCTAGCATCATAATTGCAGAAGGCAATAATGCATTGCGTCTGTCATACTTAAACTATAGGTAAATTTATTGTGACTTATACAGGTAAAGTTGTCTCTTCTAACTATGTGTTATTATTACATTAGGTGTCTAGTAACTCTTATAATAAATAATATCTCTTAAAGGACATTATGTCAGTCTGTCATGCTTCCTAACACACAATACTCTTTTTTAAGGCAGCAAGATTTATGTCACCCAAAGCTATATTATTAAGAGTACTGTGGCTTCCTATGTCTCTATGGTCTTTAGACTCTATTGAATCTCCCTCACAGGAGTTCAAGATTTTCTGTCTCTCTTCCATACTGATATTTTTTAATGAAAATTTTATGCTATGGTTGCATGAAATGTACTTATAATATTATTTACTCATTGGAACAAAAACTTAAACCAATTTTAGAAAAAGCTAACATCAATCACATCCACATTAACTCTCTTAAATGAAAATGCATTACAAAAGTTTTTTGTGCTCTAACAATAATTTTGTTAGATCTTTATTTTGTTTAAGATTGCAAAGAATTAATCAGTTCTTATTCCATTTGACTTTGTCTGCATAATTTATGATACATAAATTAGATTCTTATTTATTTACAAGTTATAGAACATAGAAAAAAGAAGAAAGGCATGAAAGAGATATGGGGAGAATTACGGATTATCAAAGCAACAATGTTCACTAAGTAAGATTATTGGAGAGTGATTCTCAGAATTATTTCTTGATGTCATGCTTTAGTACATGAGAATTTATCTTAGTTCATACTTCTAAAACAGTTAGATATTTGGCTTAATACCTTACATACTCCAAGAGAAAATATGTACTCCCGGAGCAATTTTTGACAGAGCCAAAAATATCACCTTTCTACTATCAATTAAAAGTTAATAATTAGTTATATAACAACATTTTTATAAATATGTATTTTTACCCTAAAATATATATTTATATACACTATCACTTTTATTACTCAAACATCTTGTGTGCCATAATTACCTTATTTTATGAAATTTATATATTGTTTGGAAAACATTATTAAATCAATTAATTTAAAGAAATTAGAATAAATCATTGACTTAAAATAAAAGGTATAATGCATGATTATGTTCTTTAAAAGTGAAATTGTGCATTGGATTGTTGAATATTAGCTCAGTGTATTATAATTGTGTGTTATATAGAAAATCATAAGAAAAAAAATAGTGTCCCAACCATAGGAGAAGCAACAAGAACTTCTCTCTCCTGTTAGAACCATATTCGCTGAGGTTCACAATAACTGCCAGCTTCAGAAACGAATACATGAGAATTCAGAGGGGAATAGAATATTAACAATTTATGTTTTTTTTTAAACCATGGGTTTCTTAATAGTATACCTCTAAATATTTTAGTCATACTACAGAAAGTGATGTATAACATATATTCTTATAGTGATTCTTCTGTTTTAAACACTTTTGATTAAATAATAGCTAAGATAATTATAGGAAGAATAGATATGTGGAAATGTATAATCACCAAGTATGTCTCAATGAATATTTATATTTATAATTTTAGGTATATGTGTGATATAATTACACATAATTTAGATATGTATAATATTTAAATACATGATTGTAAATTACTGATGATTTATGGATGATAGATAGATATGAAATACATATGTATATGGTTAATTATGAGAAAATCTTAATTATGTAAATAGTTGGTCAGTATTTATTGGTAAGACAAACTTGTATAATTAATGATCAGAGTGTTGGTTATATTGTGACAACAAGGAAACAGACAGAAGCCATCTTAAGTTAGTTTCAGAAAAAGGAAAACTAGATTTTTAACAAAATTATATTTATGGGTTTGAAAATACTATGCATGCAAAACTAACACAGCAAAAGTTATGTCTAGTATACACTGTAGTAAATTTATTTAAAGCCAGAACTATATAAGTCAACAAGCATGTGTAGAGAAAATTTTATTGACTACATGTCAATAAAAGAAGCTGAGGAAAGAGTGGCTGGCAAAACCACGGGGTTTTTGCTGACAGGTATACATCATAGTCTTAGTGAGAGATGGTCAAAATTTGTGTGGACTGTTTATTGGATGGTGCCAAACAATAATAACAATTGACAGTTTATTCAATTTTCAGAACATAAAAAAGGAATAGTAAGATCTTAAAACGTAAACAGAAAATACCAAGATTGTAGATGTCTAGAAAATATAGAAACACAATGCTCTTGAAGGCAAATCATTTTGGGGAAATTTTTGGAGAACCACTGTGGGAGAGTTATAATATTTTTCTCATGTACAAATGTTGAAGAGAGAATAATTCAAAGAGTCAGACAGGGCATTTAACTCAGACCTTATGGTCCTGTGTAGTCCAACGCATGAACTTCTGTAGCACGATTTATAAAAACACAGAGACAGATATTGGGGTTCATCCTAAAGGTCTGGAAAACAAAGCAATCAGCCATTTGCTGTTACCTGTGCTTCATTCTGAAATGGGAATTCTGCCTTCAGGAATCCTCAGAATGAGACTGTGTGTGGGATGAGCTTCCTTCAATCTTATATTCCTTTCTAGGGCTGGAATTAAAGGCGTGTACTACTACTGCCCAGTTTCTATGGCAAACTTGTGTGGCTACTGGGGTTAAAGGTTGTGTCACCGTTATCTGATCTGTAAAGGCTGAAACCTGGGGCTGTTTTATTCTCCGTTCTTCAGGCAAGTCAGTTTTTTAAAATAAAAATGAAATGTCACTACAGATTGTAGTGTTTTTTGACTTAGAATTCCCCCTTGTATGCTTTGAAATGTTCTGTTATCATTGGTTATTAAAGAAGCTGTTTCAGCCAAAGTCTTAGTAGAGTAAAGGCAGGTGGAGAAAGATGCCAGATGCCAGCCAGAAGCTTACCAGTAAGCCACAGCGTTGTGATGATTAATAGACTAATAGGAATTTTTTAAATTAAGGTTGTAAGAGTTAGCTAGAAATATGCATAAGCTATTGTCCAAACAGTATTACAATTAATATAGTTTCTTTGTTATTATTCAGGTCTTAGCGGTGGGGAAATGAACAAGCAGTATCCGACAGTATTTATTATGAGTTTAGATTGTTTGTACAAATAAAGTTTCTGCAACTGAAATTAAATGAAATACTCTGGAAGATGTTTTTAAGGTAGAATACTTGAGTGTTTACAGATGACTTAATGTGTAAAAGTGATTGTTGCAAAGGACAAGCACCTGAATATCATTTGCAACATCAACAGGGTGGAAGGACAAACTGAACTGTACAAGTTGTCTATTTTACACCAACACGCACACATCCTAAATTTAAAAAAGAATAGACTAATATGGGTACAAATTGTTTATAAATCCATGTCCAAAGAATACCTTGTTAAAAGTGATTGTAACAGAGAACAAAATACATGCTCAACTCTATGTGGAGAATACTGACCTCATCTCCCAGGAATTTTTGAAGAGAGCCTTAGGCAAAGAACTGCAGGCATTTAAGAAATATTGAAAAATTTTCCCCTTAAGGAAAATCTTCTAACTGATTACACAATAACAAATTGTAAGCCATGAAGTGATGAAGGCGTAAGTCACAAACAATGCCACACCAAGTTGGGATTATGATTAATAGGGTGATATTTATTTAAAGGGGAAAAACTTACAGATCACTGTCCCAGGCAACAGCCCTCTACGCGACCAGGAGTCTAGTCGCCGGTGGAGCAGGAAGTGAAGAGAGAGAGGAGAGGGAAGTGGCCGCTTTTTTAAAGAGAGAGAGACCACGCCCCAAGGGGCTGGTATCTCCGCGGCGATAGGTTGGAGGAGTGGGAGGACCTCCCGCAACAAAGTGACATTATACAGACTGTGAAAGTTGTATTGAAATATTTAGAAATATCACAATATATAATTATGAATTTCATTGGCAGTAAGAGAGGGGTAAGTGGAAGGATTTATAGGAAGAAAAAGAATGGAAAAATGATGCAATTTATTATACTTTAAAGATAATCAAAAATCAGATGGAACACTCTATTTCTTAAATTAAAGGAACAAAAGTGATAAAGGAAAATTAAATCAGTTGGGCGTGTAATTAAAAGATCATATTGTAAACATTAAATAGAATATATGAAAATTAATATTTGCTCAGTTATTCTTTCTTGTACTATGATATTATTCTATAAAATATTAGTTTTTAAAAATAAATATCTTGTCTAGGGGTGGGAGATAGCTTATCGTGTGAAAATGAATGCTATAAAAGCATGAAGAAACATGAACAGTTCAGTTGGAATCTAACTATGGCAGTGGTAGAGAAATGCAGCGTTGAATGACTCTGAATGCAGCCAGAGAATCTGCGTCAAAGTGTAAGTGATGGACACTCCAGACATTCACATACATTGGCAAACTCGGGCTAGCATGGCTGCATAGACATGGGCACCTCCACATAGGTCACATATATTGTATATCCAGACACACATGGCAGGCGGGAAAGAGTGAGTGTGTGTGGGGGGTTAGATAGGAAGACAGACAGAGAAAGAGAGACAGGTAGAGATATCCAGAGTGAGAGAAAGAGATTAAGTGGGAATGGGAGAGGGAAAGAGAGGGGGTGAATAGAGGCTTTTATACAATCAGGCATCTAGTACAATATAGAATAAATAATTGAACATTTATTTAAAGCTAGAAAGTTTCAAGCCCTGAAATATTTTGATGTTTCTAATGTACAAATATATCTGAAAACATTCATAATGTTTTGTGAATTCATGGTGAAAATAATAGATAAATCTCCAAGTTACTTAAAACTTCTTCAGGAAACAAAAGATGATTAAAAAATGATAGCCCTTCAACAATTATACAAAGATGCACAAGTCTATGAAAAAAGCAAGTGTGTATAGTTATTTATTATTAAAATAATGTTTAAATATTAAGGATTGGATTAATATTTGTTAAATGAATAATTGAAACCTCCGGAAATATAGCTGTGGATATCTAACAATTAATAACTATACACTGTTGGAACTCTGTCATGACTCAAAAATACTTTCAGTTTTTCCTTTATATATAGTTTTTAAGAACATAGCTATACATTTCTCATACATATATTATTTATTACTGCTTTTGTAATTTACCAGAGACATTAAATGGTCAAAAAAGACTTATGGCCCACAAAGAATAAAACATTTCATATCTCATATTTTGTATTTTTTAAGTTAGGTAAATATTGTTCTAAGAAACTAGATCATTTGCCTGGAATTTTGTCGTTGGGTTGGTTGGTCTTTTCTGATATTTTTAATTTCATTTTTTGAATTACCATAATCCAACACTAATTCTATTTTTTCCTCTATTATTATGAGATTATAATATGCCATTTCATAGATTTTATCAATTAGTATAATACACCATCCCATAAATTCCTTGATTTTAGTAGTGGATAAAAAAATCATCTTAAATCTCAGAGGAATTCTGTCCTTTTAAATTCATTCATTTCAGAAAAAGGTATTGTTCACCAGCACTCACTTTCACTTATTTTGGTGAGGGGAGAGTGCCATTCCTGGCTTTTTAAAGTTTTCCTTAGAGCAGAATTGTTATTGTTCTCTTAAACTTTGCTATATTGCTATGCTACATTTACTGACAGTTTTAAGCATAAGCTTCTTTTTATATGTTTATTTGTATAAACATTACACATAAGCAGCAATACATTTTAAATATACTATATATTGAAATATGTAGTGGATAACATCTTAAGATGGAAGTTAGATACTTATACAAATAATGATGGTGTAAGTAAAAAAAAAACAATTCCACACCAGTTTGGAATTATGATTAATAAAAGGGTTATTTATTTAAGAGGAAAACCTTAAAGATCACTGTCCTAAACAACAGCCCTTGGCACAACCGGGAACAGAGTCTAGCAGCAGGAAGCAAGATAGAGAGAGAGTACCACGTGGCTACTGCAGATTTTTAAAGCAAAAGAGACCACGCCCAAGTGGCTGAAGGAGCAGAATGTGCTCCCACGGCATCACATGAGTGAGTAGATTGTTTTTTTTTTTTTTTTCAAAAGCAATGCTTTATAAGCTAGAAAAATTCTCATACTGGCTTAGTGTGACTAAACATTTATCATTTTCATGTATTTTACAGAGAATTTTAAAAAGAACACCAAGTTAAGAAAATTAGTTTAAAGTTTCACAATAATTTGACTCTATCTACATTAACACCGATCATCTAACCCTGGAAACGGCCTTTGATTACATAATGTAAATTATTTTTCTTTACATAACTAAACTATTCCATTATAAATTTACAAAGAGACTCATTCTCCTAAGAGCAACAAGAGAACAAAAATTACAGTGATGAGCACCAAAGCAGAACATTTTTGCACCTAGGTTTGATTGGTTTGTATTTAAACACAGCCTGTAACAAAAGGACCAGAACAACACATTTGACAAGAAAAAAAGTCAAACAGATAAACTACGGTCTAGAAACAGTGATTGAAAAAAAAAATCAAATGTTTTTTTTTTTTAGTTAATGTGACTTTTTCAAAGTATAATTATGTCATTTTTCATCTTTCATTCACATTCTACAAATCAGATTGCTCCATTTTTGATAATCGGGTGTCACACTGAATAAACAAATGCATTATGTGTTTGTTGTGATGAATCCAAACCATTAGAGCTGGATTCAGCAGCTCCTATAACCTAATAACCTTACAACCAACCCAAGTGGTAGGGCTGATGATCAGTAACCTGCTGACTTAAAGACCCTCAGTCAGATAAGGAGTGTGTGTGTGTGTGTGTGTGTGTGTGTGTGTGTGTGTGTGGTCTGCCAGAGTCACGTGACAGACTACGTGCAGTCGAGATAGCGGTGAGACATACTAACAGACACAATGGTCTAAACAATCCCTAGACGATTTGGTAGCCAACACTGAATTAACCATAAAGTAAACCTGAGATAAACAATGAGGTGATTAGGGGAGATGTCACCATACTTGAAAATAAGTGACAGGTTTGAAAACAACACTGAAGGAGGCTGGCTTGGCTGCAGCGTTCTCATTAACACTGCAGGACAGAAGCAATGGGCAGTCACTTCCCAGGAAGGGATCAGGAGTGGGGTTCCCTGGTTTGCAGCTGAAGACACTGGCACTTCTCCACAGCCATCTGCAGTGGCCTCCACCTCATCCACAAGGTACCCTCAAGCGACTGTGCGACTGTGTGCCTGGGCACCCCTCCCTGTAGCTCCCGGGCGACGCTGTCACTCCCCTTCCTCTTCCAGCTAAGCTTCAAAAAGGACTGACTCCCTGAGTCTGAGGTAATGCCAACGTGCAACCCATAAGAAGTCAGGCAACCTACTTAACTCTGGCCATCTAGAGATGATAACACCAGTTTTTGCTATCAAAAACTTTCCTTTCTCTCTGATGCTTCCTCCACACAACTTAAAATATGTAGGGCGTGAAGAAGGGCAAATGGCTGGACTATGATAGGAATGTCTCTAGTCGAGCGTTGAGACTCCTTGTGAGGAGAAAGGAGATCTGCCAACCTTCCCATTTCCTGTTTCACACCCTTGGCTTCCATATGAAGAGCACTTAAGGTCCTGTGCAGTTAATGCCCTTCCAGAACTGTCCAGCTCTCAGACTTGTAATTACAGCTCTGGGTGTGTCTATATAGCTCTTTAATTCAATTTCCAAATCCACATTTCTTAAACAAAATCATACTGCTGGAGTCTTTAAAAATGCCAGTCATGAAATTATCACTTAAAAACTACAAAGAATCTGAGGAGTAAGTGCATATCAGTTTCTATCTCTCCCTCCCCCCCCCCCATTATTGGGGTGGTTGGTCTGAAATCAAAGGCCTCTGCATTCTAGGCAAATGCTCGCCAAGTAAGCTAGACCCTAGCCCTCTCCTTTATTAAAGGTGTTTTATCTGACCCGGGAGAGATACACCTAGGTCTGCTTCCCAAGCCCCGAGGAAGAGCCTGGTAGGCCACTCTGCAATCTGACCTTTTATTCCAGTGCTATTGGTTCCTGAACTACAGTGTAGCTATTGCTTCCTTCATGAATGCCCAAGATGGGCATGTCAGATGCAGAGAAAAACATTCACAATCTGGTGAAGTTTAGTCACAGAAAAATGATTACCTCATGGATCCAAACATGCAACTTTACTTCTTCTCCCCTTGAGGATCTAAATTCAAGGATCAAATTAAAATACACCATATTTCAAGTTAATCCCAAGAGTTCTACACAAGTACAGCATGACTTTAAATGCATATCCATTCATTGTTCTGTCTTTTCCTATATGTAAATACACTTCTGAGACCATAATTTTAGGGAAAGAGTAAGAGTTTTATATTATACTGTGAAGTTCTAACAAATTCTTGGTTTATTTGTGTTCATCGCTTAACTCAATGTCATATGACCTTGGCACGATGCCAAGTGTATTGACAAAAGGTCTATCAGATACAAAATTCTTAGTTCTGTGTCATAAATAAATTTGGGTAAAACCGTAAGCCTTCCACAGAGTCATCTCGGCAAAGATGGCCCATCTTCTCGGCTAGAAGCAGCCTTTCTTTAGCTAGGAGGACAGACATCCCCACAAGTTTGGCAAACTCTTCTGATGTTAAAGATCCCCTTTCTGAAACTGTCTCCAGGGCTGAGGCCACCATCTCCTCTTCTTTGTGGGTTTGAAGCTCAATTACCATGACACCACTGTCAAAAACCCGAAGCCTGACAGGCAATTTCAGCGCCTCCAGCATCTTGCATGCATTCACTAAATCTTCTGGTGAGAGCAACTCCATCCCTCGAGCTCGGTTCACCAAACAGTACACCTCTGTGAGTGACATTATTCCCCCACGTTCCTCTAACGGTGCCTGCAATATTCCAGCCAGCTGTTTGGCCAGCTGCGTGTGGTACTGCGTGCCTGAGCCATAGGTCTCCCGGGTAACTGGGTTGGCTATTCCCATACTCAGCAAGTAGGACTTAAACCTGATGGTCTCATCTTCTGTGACGTCACCTTGTTTCTCTTTAATCTTATTAGCGATTGATTTCGATAACTCCACCATTTCCTTAGCCTTGATCATTAGCTTGCTAAGGTCTTCAAAGGCCTCAGAAATGTTTTTGTCAGTTTCTTTTCTTTTTTCTTCGAGTTTCCTTTCAATACCTACGATCCCTACAGCTCTTACACTTCCTGGCTGGGGTCCTTTATTTGTTTGTAATGACTGGGAAACTGGCACATTCGCCCACCTTCTCTGTGTCATTTCCTCTGATAAATGCCTATAAAACTCGATCTGGCCATGCTCTTTGAAGGAGAGTTTGATGTAGGAGTTCTTACTGCTCTGGAATGGACCAGGCTCTTTGTTAGAAGGAGCCGGGTGCAGATGCACCACGATTTTGGCACTCTTCCCAATTCCGGCCGCCTGTTCTTCGATGAACACAACCTGGGACAGAGGAATGGCCATGCAGCACTCATTGTTTTTCTGGTCTCTCCAAATCAGCCGGTGTGTACTAAGAAGAAGTGTCCCAGCATCGAATTTTATCTTCTCCTCGCCGTCGTAGACGCGCACCCCGCGCTGCTGGATCACCAGGGCCTCGTTGATCTCCAGGAGGCCGCTGGTCCACAAGAAGCGGTCCATGGCCGCCGCCGGGCCAGTAGATTGGTTTTTTTAAAAATAGAATTAATTTTCAGTGATTAAGACTATTCACTAACAGCTGGATATGTACATTGTTTTGACATAAATATAAAAATATTATTCAGAAAAAATCCATAAAAGTGATTGGGTGTCAATAACCTCATCCACCTTAAAATACCTGCAAATTGATAAAATTTCTTCCAGACTCCTTTAGAGCAGTTGATCTGCCTGAAAGATGTAGAGACCAACTGGGCTACATGAAAGAGATAGACCTCAAACTGTCAAGCTGCCTAATAATTGGCAGTGAGTTCCAGGTTTCCAGATATCATGAGCCTTTTCTCATCCTTATCAATGCTTTAATTAATGTGGCTGTCTTTGAGTCCTGTCTGCTCCTGTAGGAAATTCTTAAACTGCATTTGGTCTTCCAAGTTAGAATTTGATGAATATATTTTTTATCAGTTTCCTATCTGGGGTAAGTAGATATTTGTACACATGTCCCCAGAAATAGTACCAGAAAATAACTCCATATTTGCAAATATCTTCTTCCTTATAAATGTCTTTCTCATATTTATATTGATTTTTAGTGTGTCACATGAAGCTTTATTTATCTACCCTATATTACCATGAGATTGGAATAATCCATTAGAAGGTGATTCTTACCAATTTGCATGTAACTGTATTATATACTTTCCACTTTTCCAGAACCAGTTGTATGCCAGTAGTTCAGTTGTGAAGATAGTGTCCTGATTGGCGCTCCACAATCCATAGCTGACTGTTGGTTAAAACTGCAGCTCTAACTTTCTCAGTCTCCCCTTACATAATGTTCCCTGAGTTTTAAATACCATGTATAAATACCACGTATGTGACTTAACCTTTAAATGGCTTTTGCTATCATAATAGTTGGTATGCCTCTCTTTATTGAATATTCTGCAGTATAATGAAATACTTCTCTACTTTAAACTAATAATAGGCTTTGCCCATAACTGTGACTGTAAATATTTAGATGTTTTTGATGATATGTCAGTTTAGCTGGGCAGGAATAGTAAAGTCCCACTTAACACCCAAGGCAACATAAGTTTTAAGCTTTCATCTTTTTTTTAAGTATTATATATTCCCTTTTGTTGAGTGGTTGTCACATATAATTAGGTTTGGCTACCGTCATAACTGTTGTTTCTTTGTTGAATCAAATGTTAACCTAGACTTAAAGGGGCAATGTAGTTTACAAAGTTGGCAATTAGGTCAGAGCATTGATATTTTACTCCTCTAGAAGTCTGCATATAGCACCATCTGGCACTCTGAAAAAAGAAAAGACCTGGAGAAAGTCTAAAGTTTGGCTCTAGTTTCATTGCTGAATATTGTAAATAGAAACTCTACTTTTTTTATCAGCCACTGAGAGCCAAAAAAATTTTTAAAAAGTTACAAGTAAACTCTATTAATTACAACACTGTTTGACCAATGGCTCAGGCATATCCCTAGGTGGTCCTTACATCTTATATTAACCCATTTCTATTAATCTAGGTATTACCACAAGGCTGTGGCTTACTGATCATGTTCTGCATCTTTCTCCTTCAGCAGCTACATGGCATCTGCCTAACTCTGCCTTATTTCTCTCTGCATTCATTTTAGTTTTCCTGATTAGTTATATCCTTTCCTGCCATAGACCAAAGCAGCTTCTTTATCAACCAACAATAATAAAACCTATTCATAGCATAGAAAGGGGGATCCCACATCAGAATATCTGGCATCTTCAGTACTAGAGAGTTAATATCTAGTTCTTGTGGGCAACAAACAGGATTATCAGCATTCAGTATAGTTTTGGCAGTTTCTGGGGGCTCCATTTGACAACAGTTTCTCAGAAGATATACCCAAATGTCAGTGTCAATTTTGTTCAATAAACCACTAATTTTAAAACAGATATTGTATAGACTTGAGAAGTACAACATTCAAACATTCTTGTGTTTCAGACTACCAGGAAGGTAGGCTGCCGTGTGATTTTTCATGTCTCCAATTTTTGATTAACCTCTTCAAAGCCCAACACTTTTCACCCTGCCCTGTTTTCACATGCCTCTCTTACTCTGAACATTATATACTCAATATTCCTCTCTCCACACTCGTATTTCTGATTTGCACTGTCTCTTTCCCTTAAGAAAACAACACTTCTTTTGCTTTCTTCTTTGAAGACTACATTTAACAGGCCAGAGTCACCTTGGTCAGTATATTTTCTCAGTTTTGTGCATTTGCTTTAAAAAATTCACAACTCTTTGAATGAAGATTTTATGAGATTATTTCATGTACAAAATTAGATATACTGTTGAATGGCATATTTGGCTCCTGATAGAATATCTTGTAATTTAATGATGAGCTGCCCCAGAAGATAGAAACTTTTATCGCATAGAAAATTGAAATATGAGAGGTGTGACTAAAAGAGTGAGGGACAAGGGTAGATAGATGAATTACATACACATATAAAATTATCAAAATTGTTAACAAAAACTGAAACATAAAAATATGGTCAAAAATATAATTATGATCTCCAAGCTGTCCATCATGAAATTGGTTGAATTTGGTAACCTGAAAAAAACTGATTTATTGAGGAATAAGTAATCACCAAGCACAAGCACATACAAGCGTGTATCTGGAAGAATATGACTCATTCAAAATTAATCAGATTTCTTTCGTGCTACATATTGTTTCACCTGATTCCACAATGAAATTCCCTTGAATGAAAAAAAAAGAAGATGAAGAAGAAGAGAAAGTGGAGGAGGAGAAGAATAAGAGAAAGAAAAGGAGAAAAAGAAAAGAAAAAGGAAAACCATTGATGTGTCTTATATTTCAACACATTCAAAAATTTACATTTTACTTAATAATACTTTAATCAGTATTCATTTATTAAATGATGTAATTTTACTCCAGTAAGAGAAATAATTTTACAAAAATTTTAGAAATTGAATGAGCAAAGAAATGCAAATAATTCAATACATTCGGAACTTAATGTCATTCTTTTCCTTTTAAAACAGTGAAAATCTGTGAATACGTCAAACAAATGGAAAGGAGTACAGCTATTTACTGTTGTTTGAAGAAAAAACTTAGACAGTCCCAATGGAAATTTGTTTGAGGATTCTTCAAAAAGTTGAAAATTGATCTGCGACAAGATCTAGCTATATCAGTTTTGGTTGTATGCACAAAGGATTTTACCTCTTAATTCCGGAGTTACTTGCTCATACATGTTCAATGGTTACTTTATTTATAGTAATCAGAAATTGGAAACAGTATAGATATTAATAAATTGATGAATAAAAAGTTGAATATTTATACATGAAATTTTTATTATTCAGCTACTAAGAGAAATAATTATGAAAGCTAAATGAAGAAGAACTATCTCAGAAAAATACATTCATGAGCTACACTTATCAAAGATCTGAGCGCTTTTGCTACTATATCTCTAGCCTTAACTTTATGGAGAACGAGGAACTGGATCAGAGGGCACTAAAGATGTTAGTGCTTTTGGAACTGGCATATGTTCAGATAAAGTACCACCTGAACCAAGGTCTCCACTCCTTTCATTGATGATCTCTCATGGGATCTAACATACCCATATTCTATTAGAGTCTTGGGAAATCATCGCCATCCTGACCTTTTTCGTCTTCTAGTAGGAAGACTTATTCACAGCTATAGTGAATTTTATGAAGATATGACCTGTACTGTTTATTCTTGGAGCACATATGCTTTATTTACAGACTTCTTCAAAGTGCTCTGCTTCAACACATCCTCTTCTGTTTCTGCAGAATGTGAACAGTCACCTCTGAAACTTTTTTTGGAATCAGAGCAAGATGGGCATCCTTATGTTGTTTATTTTCAGTTGTGAAGTTTGGTCCAAAACTTAATCTTGTTGAACAGTCATGTATATCAACATAATGGGAATTAGAAATGCTTTCAAGTCAGTTTTCTTCTGAAGCTAAAAGAGTTAGAAAGGGTCTCCATAAATAAGAGTTATACTTTCATCATGGTAATGGTGCTGCCTTCATGTATTTGATACATAATTAATAAACATGTACTATCTTTTGGTTTAGTTACTTTAGTAGCCATAGAAATCAGCAAGGTATGTTTTTCTCTACCATTAATGATCTTGATTTTTCTGACTTTTCTAATTCATTATTTGCTATTTGTGATTTGCTCATTTTTCTTTTCTATACTCTATTAGTGACATTTAATTTTGCCATATTATACAAAAATATCTCATGTGATTTTTCTACTCTTCATAGATAGTATACTTCTTCCTTTTAATTATATTTAACTTAAAACTATTATAAATTTAAATGTATGTTGATAATATTCTTTCCACCAGTCCTCACAGATCCTCTCCACATTGATACACACTCAAATAATAAGTTTTATCTCAAAAGCAAACAAAAACACAATAGAAAATACAATCCCACAAACCAAGGTAACAAAATAAAACCATACCCAAAGGAGAAAAAAAAAAACAAATACCAAAAAAATTTTAATCAATTTGAGACAAAATAAACATACATAAACACACACAGACACACAAACCAAACAACCTGTGAAATTCCATCATATTTTTTTTTAATTACTCCTGAAAATGAGGCATGTCCTGGAGTGGTCGATATCCCCAGTATCACACACTTGAAGAAAACTGACTTTCTCTCTTCAAGCAGGTATAAATGAAATATCAGTTGTTAATCTTTACCCAAGGGACTAGGTTTTTATTCATTCATTTATTAATTCATTTTTTATTATAAAATGAAGAGAAGAAAATCAAAACAGAACTATTACATCATTAAAGGCATGACATATCAACTTTAGAAAAAGATTACACAAAAAGGCAGAAAAATCAGAAACCCCCTCTTTTGCACACTCGGGAACCCCCACAAAAGCTAATCTGGAATATATAACATAAGGAGGAATGTTCTAGTACACACTCATGTAGACCCTGTGCATACTGCTACAGTCACTGTGACTTCATATCTGCTTTGGTTGTGTTAAATTAGAAGGGAATTTTTTTTTTTTTTGGTATCCTCCACTTCCTTTGGTTCTTATCCTCCTTCTGCTTCCTCTGTAGAGTTGCCAGATCACTTAGGAGAGGGAGAGATTTGATGAACATGTCCCATTTAGGACTAAGTGTGCCACTCTCAAAAAGGCTGCCTGTGATTCTCTGTATTTGTTCTCTTCTACTGCAGTAGGAAGCTTCTCTACAGAGGTATGAATAAAGGCACAGATTTATAACTATAGCAGAAAACATTAGATGTCATTTTTCACTACCTTTTTTTCTGTTTTTTAGACCAATATTATTTAGTTTTACCCCAGATCGATTGTATTGATAATGCTTTCCTCATCCAGAGTTGTGCTACCCCATTGATTGTCTGTGATGGTATAATCAGATAACAAGAGTTTAACATTGGTGACTGTGTGAGGTATGATAGGGCAGATTAAGGAATATCTCAGACTGACTGGGTTACTCTTCTGTATCTCACAGGAACAGGATGTGAAAATATATTCTTTTATTAATTTATTTATTTATTGGTTTTTCGAGACAGGGTTTCTCTGTAGCTTTGGAGCCTCTCCTGGAACTAGTTCTTGTAAACCAGGCTGGCCTCAAACTCAGAAAGATCCGCCTGCCTCTGCATCCCGAGTTCTGGGATTAAAGGTGTGCGCGCCACCACCGCCCAGCCATGAAAGTGTATTTTAAGAGCACTTTGCATATATAAGATCTGACTTTACCAAGGTTTTTATCACACTGACCTAGTCATTGTATGTCACAGAGCTGAAAGAAAAAAGTCTGGTTCTGTGTCTACTACTTACGTTAATAAAATACCTGAACTAAGTAATTTAAGGAAGAAGAGGTTTACATTGACTCATAATTTGAAGGCAAAGAGATCATTATGGTGAGAAGCTGTGGCAATAGGAGGCACAATGATGTTGGAACATGTGGATTCAATTCCTCACCTCCTGACTCCTGCGTGGAGTAGTAGACTGAGATGAGACAAAGGGGAATGATGGGCTATATACTATGTTGCCACAAAGAACTATTTCCTCCAATAAGGCTTGCTTCATGTAGCGTATACAAGCTATCAAAAAAAGTCACCAATCACCAACAAATCCTATTGGGAATAATTGACCTGAAAGTGATCCTAATGGGAATATTTGGCCTCAAAATAAACACATTGTGTTAGAAGATAAGTTTGGAATATAAATCGTGTGATCCTAATAGTGTTATTTTTCAGTGTTCTCTAATGTGATTAGTGTTTGATACATAAAGTACATTCAAGTAATGGAAATATCCCTTAAAATTGTCAGAGTCATTAATAAAAAAGGTTGTACATTGAATTTCCATAGACAAGTTTTTGTCTCAAAAAGAAATGAAAATAAATGTACTAGCACCCTAGGTAAAAATCCGAGGCAGAAAATGGATCTGCAACGGTGGGGATAGCAGGGTTGGGTGACTAAGAATACTTAAATCCAGTATGGATTTTAGTTTAACACAAATAACCAGGAATGACCTAATAATTGATGAGATATAAGCTGTTAGAAATGTCAGAAACACAACATAAAATATAATGGCAAGGAAAATGCAACTTCTTATGCTAATTTTCAACTTTTCTGCAAAATGTTTGGAGAAAGAACTAAGATATGCTGACTTAATCCAGTACCAAATACCTTAAAATATCTATCTCCCTTTTTAATGTACAGACATGTAAATGATGTTTAGAAAACAGAGAATATTATGTAAGGAGAAATCGTACACATGTCTAGTAAAGGCCTAAATGTGATAGAAATGCATTGTATACATGCATTAAAATTATATAATACTACCAATTTTTTATAAAATTAGTATAAACTGAAAAGATGCATATGATGATTATAATTTGTGTGAAAAATACTCTAAATTTGTGTAAGACATACAATCTATTATGTAAAGACTAACTCCATTGAATGCCAGACACAAAACTTTCATCTTTCTGAACATTAAATTTTGTGTGGAAAAAATTATGGAATTAATTGCTTTCCCCTAAGGTTCTTGAAAAATATAGCAATACAGTAGCTATTAAAAGATTTTTAGATGATTATAATGTGCTGTACAATTTGTATATATAATTTCTCCCTTCAGATTCTTATCAATGATGTATTATACTTACTATTTATTAGTATCATGAATATTACTAAGTGCTTATTCTCATTATGAACAAACAAAAAGAAATTAATATTTGCTTAATGTAAAAAGTTCAATTATCAAATAATCTATAATGTATTATATTAATAACGAAGCTTCATTATGAAAGCAGAGGGTTGTATTTTCTTTGCATTCTGTTTTCTGTCATTTGTCTTCTAAGCAATAAGTAAAAGCAGTTTCCTCAGATGTATTTCTTTTTGCCTGCCTTCCACTCTAAAGGGTCTACTTGCTTTGTGTCTTTGCTTACTTAGCTTTTAAAAACAATACCATCTGCATATCTACTTATTTACTAGTGTGAATTCTTCTTTGGGAGCACAAGGAGAATGCTGCTGCTGTTGTGTTGGGATCAGAAAGAATACAAAGGACATATCTCATCACATTCATAGAATGAAAATTGAGAAAACAGTAAAAATTAATAGACAATAATATTATTATCACCTCCAAACATGCCCACATTCTTGCAGATATTTTTTATGGACTTTATGGTCTAGACAAATATAGCATTATACTTTGTTTTGAATTTCATGTAAGAAATTAAAGTTTCATAATTCTGTTTTATATTTTTCTCTTTAAGGTTTCATAATTTTCTATGTGCATACAATTTAAATATACCAACATTTTTATATCTCTTATTAAATAGTGTTATGCAAATATATATTATATCTAGTATTTTATATACAGAAGTATAATTAGATAATTTTCTGGTTTATGTTTGGGGAATGAAACTGCATTGAATATTTTAGCCAGTCTATTTGTCTGATTTTCACTATATTTTATTTTTAATTACCAAATTGATGAAATGGTAAAGCTGACAGTTTGTGGAAATGGTGCTTCTTGCATTCTCATTAACCTCTAGAAGGATTTCAATGGTGTTCTTTTCTTTTCTTTATTCATTGTCAGTGTTTTTTAACTTAATGACTTAAATGAATGTGCGTTGATAGCTTAGGTTAATTTAATGTGTATTTCATTTGAAATTCTCAGTGATTCTGATGATCTATTTCTTTATTAGGTTTTTGTTTGTTGTTTGACTTTTCATCAGGCCATTTCAAACTTCCTGCTTAAAAATTATAATATTAGTAAAATTGTTAATATTATACACAAGAACCATCACCCAATATAAGCACTGCAGCTATATCTCCAGGTACCATTTTTTGCTTGACTATTAAAGTTTTAAAACTACAAATTTACAATTGTTACAGAGTTATAATTCTAATCTATGTAAAAACTACCTGTAACTACCTACAACTCATGAATTTTTTATCACTTTTCTGCATATCTTATACCCATTGTTCTAACATTTGCATATGTTCTATTTCAGTTTATTTTCTGATATGTTACGGAAGAATATGCATGAACTTGTGTGTGTCTGTGTGTGTGTGTGTGTTTGTGGGTTTGCCTGCCGCCGGCCCTATAGAACCGTTTGGTTTGTAAGAGCACCTCCTTTAAGGTATTTCTTTTTTTTTTCTTTACCCAGGTTTGCCAATTTCATTGAGATTCCATTGACTCTGAAAACACTGTTCTCAGAAACCCTTTCTAAGTTCTTTTCATGAATACTAAGCATATAGTACTTTCTCAGAGTTTATACTTTTTTAAACCATAGTTAATTATATTAATATTATTTCAATATCGTGATTTGAATTAAATTGTTGAATTTGTATCCAGCAATGAAAAATAAAAAATAAAAATGGAATGTTTAAGCATCATTCCAGGAACTTTGTTTGGTTTAACTCATATAAATGTCAAAAATATCATCATATAGCAGTCCCAATTACTATGTAACTATGATAACCTTGTAGAAATTGTGGATATTAGCTCCTCATTTACTAGAAGAATCCTTTTTCAAATTTTCTGATCTTTGTAATATTTCATTTCATGATCAACATAGGATCAGGGCAAATTCATAATCATCTTTACCATTCTATTTGGTTTTCAAAGGAAGTGTGCCTTCATTCTGTACTGTTCATGTAGACTGTGGGAGCAAATGGCTTGTATCATTCTCAAAGGTCTGTTCTTCACATGTTCTGGTGCAGTATAACGATAAAGACTGCATTGAAAACTAACTAAAGGAGTCTTGCTGTGGACCATTTGCAATTGTCTGGTCCGGTGTCAGTTAAGTGTTTATCTCTCCTCTTCTTTATTCATCTGATAACTGAACAAGCGGTGCAGACTCTTTCAGTAAGCTGTACACTTCTGGAGCAACAGAGAACTGCCAGCAGTTTGAATTGCTGCAATTTCCATACTATAGTCTGGCTCAACCATCCAGTTTCTCTGCTTTTTAGAGTCTATCTTGCAACTGCTCGATGGTGGTTAAACCTTTTCTGTTGTGTTTTAGATCTTTATGTGTCCTATATGGGTACATGTATTGACATTGCATTGCTGTTTTGAGGAACTAAGAAGAACTTAATCCAATTCCACGTTTATAGTTGGCGCGGCATATGTTATTGTTAAATTGATTTGTTGTTGATCTTTCTAAGAATTTGACTCTGGAAGTAGGTCATCCATCACCATTTCAGATTCAACTATGTTTTTTCCAGTCTTTCAGATCTTAGGATAAGCTCCCTGTTGGTTTACTATGTGATAAAGAAGGAAGAGGCAATGTTAAGTAAAGTAGCTGTAGTGAGGGAGGGAAGCTGAAAGGTTAAGTATAAGGAGCCCAGATGATACTAGACAATTTATCTAAATTACACATCTGCATCCACTTTTTGTCATTGTGTATGTATTCTGGTAGCAATGAAGCCACCACCAGACGAGACCATGGACCTAGTAACTCAAGAAGTGTGAGGTAAAATAACAAACAATAAAATGTCATTTTATTTATCGCAATAAGAAACAAATTAATAAACCTGTCTATGTTCTTTACATGAATACCGTGAATTTGCACTAAAACATTATATAGGATCTCCTTAGAATTTGTAGTGTTTTATAAATCATAATTAATTATATTAATATTAATCTTCTGTTTGACTTAAGGACCTTTTAATATCTTAATGTAACTCAAATTTTTCATTTGTATCCAGCAAGAAAAAAAAATAGAGCTGGAAGGTTTAAGCATTGGCTTCAGATTACTTTTTTTATATAGATTAAATTGCTGTTTTCCATGCCAATTTGAAAGGAGATCCTCATATAGCAGTGCTTACAGTGGTATCACAATGAAGAAGGCTCTTACCTGCCCCTGATTTTGATATACTATCAACGGAAGCACAAACCCGGGTTGTTCAAGTGGCTCCTGAACTTGACCATTTTGTAGGTGAATCTAAATATAAAAAGACTGGTGTGGCTTCATTATTTTAGCTCACCTGATGATCAAATAGAGGAAATGAAAAGCTCACATCATTAACCCTGACCTGACCCCTTGGTTCATAACTTGAGAATGAGACAGTCTTTTGAACAGCACTAAAACACAGAAAGGCTTTTCTTTTTCTTTTTCTTTTTGTTGGAAGCAGTGAGACCCCAGATCCTGAATTTCTTTTAATCCCCTAATCTGAGTGCTTACAGCTGCTCTGAGCACGAGACCTTCAGGAATTCCTGATGGCAGGAGAGTGGTTTCTCGTGGGTTTGGCTGGGGCGTGGCTATCTCTATATAATCTGCCCCTGAACACAATAAAGGGGGCATTCTTGGGGAATTCAAGGATGACCCATGTCGCTGTCTCTCTGTCTGTGTGTGTGTTTGCATATTTTAACCTCCACCCCCCTTGCCCGAAGCTCAACTGAGTGCCAGCTCACAGACCGCAGATGCGGGGGCGCGGTGCGCTGCACTTTTTTTTTTTTTTTTTTTTTTTTTTGGTTTTTCAAGACAGGGTTTCTTTGTAGCTTTGTACACTGTCCAGGAAGTAGCTCTTGTAGACAAGGTTGGCCTCGGACTCACAGAGACCAGCATGCCTCCATTCCTGAGTGCTGGGATTAAATGTGTGTGCCACCACTGCCCGGTGGTTTATTTATGCTTACATATACAAGTCTGATGTTAATGAAAATAAAACAAAATATTTAAATACGAGACTCACTAACATTTAATAAAAATTAAATTGATAAAATTCCAGATATTTACTTGAGTATGGTAGGCTCATGCTGGAAAATAAAGGGATGGATGAAGAGACATTAAATTAGATTGGACAAACGAAACTCAGTATCAAGAATCCATAGGAAATTCTGTGTTGTTTGCTAGTAAAAGGAAAGTCGTTTGAGCTTCATTGTCTCAGTGTGCCTTCCCCAGCTTGACATTCTGTGATTTTACTATTAGAGTACATAGCGTGAGAAATAATGATCTTCTTAGTCCTGACCACAACCTACTTCCCTTTGCCCAGTAATTATAACTACAATCAAGTACTGGCATGTTTCAAAGTTCAAAGACATACTTGAAGAGAGATTAATTTCAGCATAAAATAATTTTAAAGTTTCGTACATATATATCACTTATTTCTACCAAAGTATGTAAGATTGGGAACTAAAGTTTTCACTGAAAGGAAGTGTAAGCCAAGCTGAAACACATCAGTCAAATTCATTGATGAGACTTTTCTGAGCCCATATTGTGTTGATTTAGCCGAATAGTACAGAATGGGCAGTTTATCAATAGCATAAGTTGATTTTGTTCAACACTTTATAACTTAAGAGTTATAAAATAAAAAAGATACTCTTAAAGATTGTGTGTTCTAATAAAAAAGATTTGGTGAGGAATATTTTTTTCTTACTATAGGTTTTGTTCATTGTTTTCCCCTTTGCCATCTCCTCCCTGCTCTTCCCCAGCCCTCCACCTATCTCATTTCACATCCTTCTCTCTCTCTTTAGAAACCAAAAAGAAAAATGGTAGTAAAATAAACAAACTTAGAGAAAAAGAAAACAGAAAGCACAAGCAACACACACATAAAGTACACACACACAAATACACACATAAAGCTAAATCTCACTAAAAAAGAAAACCTTAGTCAAAAACTAAGGTTTTTGATATGTAATCAAAAGATCAGTAAAATTTAAAAATATTAAAAAAAAGTTCAAACAAAGCCCATGAGATAAATGATCAGTAATGTTTTGTGTTAGCCACTACTGCTTGCCATGATACCTAACCTAGTGTGGTTTAAGTACCCAGTTAAACGACTTTGGGGAAATCTATATTTTCTTTGACTGAGATTGTCAATTAAAGGTTACTTTCTTGGTTAGATTTGAAAGCCCTTAGTTACCTACTTCCCCCTTTCTGAGTTGAGACTTCATCTGTTTAGTCCCTGTTCATGCTGCCACCCTCTCTGAGAGCTCATATGTGTGTGAATCCTGTCTATTGTACTTTGGAACTATCTATCTCCTCTAGGTGTTACAGTTTTTCTGCCTCCTATACACACAGTTCATTTTTGAGAAAAATAATTCTAATTTGCCCAGAGTGGCCTTAAACTTGCTATGGAGACAGAACATTACATGCTCTTTCTGTGTAAGTTTCATAGAAAAGTTCCTTTGGAAAAAAATCAAGGTTAAAAATATTCTACTAAAGTATGTTTATCTGATTTGATCTTATGGGGCTCTACTTATAAAATGTGAATGTATAAGTATTACAGCTACTGAAATATTACAATGTTCCAATGCCCAAAGTATAGAGAGGTAAAGAATAAAACATAAATAAATTTTAGATAGCTCATTTATAGAATAAAAGTAATTAGTATAATCCTACAAACATAATAAATATATTTTGATTGATACTTTGTTATAATCAGGAAATAAGGGAGAAATAAATGATCATTTGGACCACAATGATATACTAATTTTATTGTTTATAGTTACCTACCGGGAGTCTTTAGCAGTTCTCATTAGGATGAGAATAATCAGAAATGCATCAGGGAAACTGCCAAAGTACTGACTAAGGAGATGAAATGGAAATAAGTGCAGCAATTAAAGAAACTAAACAAATAAGATGGGTACAAGAAATACTATTATGGTTACACTCAAAATGCTACGATGTGACTTCTTTCAGAATAAAATCATTCAAGTCTGTGACTTATCCAGAAAAATTGAGAGACAAAAAAATGTTTAAGGTTGGAAAGGGAATACTTGGGATGACATTGAGACTTGAAAAGAAACTTATAGAATGGTTTAACTTATTAAAACAAATTGGAATGTTCAAAACACCAAGCCTGACATCACAAAGAATTAACGGGAGTCTTCAAGTTTCTCGTATCTCTTTTCAGAACTGTTTTACTCTTTCAGTCTCTTTTTATCTTTCTATGGATTTTGGGGGTTGACTCCCCACTGTCAGGCTCATAGATAAGGGCCTCTATCTGCTGAGCCACCCCACCTGTCAAGTGTTTCATATATGGATGGACCTGTTAAAGTGGCAGATCTTTTAATTAAAAGAACATATATTTACGATGACTTTATATGGAGTTTACTAACATGTCCTTTCCATGTATTTGTGCCACCACTGTACCTTTAGGGTTATCCTGACATCCTAATCATTGCTGTGATTCAAGGGCTATAAAAATTTATTACATGTTTTCTGATTTCTAAGACTAATAAATTAGGCCTTATAATTGTATCATCTCAAGACCTGGGATTTTTTAAAGAATTTAATCAATTTTTTATTAGCATTGTCATTAGCAATTTAATTTGTCATCATTTCCATACAAAGGCAATCCTGATATGTTTAAATTCACTTCGAGACAAGTGGCTGAATTGTGTTTTCCTGAAATCAAACATGCAGTTTTCATCTCCAACATCTCTGCGGCTGCACTTGGAGACAGGGTCTTAAAAAAGTTTAGGGAAATAAGCTATTTTGTATCACATTTGGAAACATATCATTGTTCTGATATTCTTTTTAAGGTGCTGATATATACAATGAAAAGACCACATGACAATGGTAGGAAGACACAGTTTAACTCTAAGAAATAAAAAAAAAAGTCTTTAGAAAAAAAACACACTGTTATTTTGGCTTTTTAAAATAATTATTTACTTATTTATGATTAAAACAGAAAACAAACTATCTTTTCATTATACATAACAATCCAAGTTCCCACTTCCTCCCCTCCTCCCATCCCCTCCACATACCCTCTGACACCACCCCCATCCAATTCTCAGGTAGGGTAAGGTACATCACTTTGGAGGGACCAAGGCCCTCCCTACTATATCTGAACTGAGCTGTCAGGGACCAAAGGCCCCAATATAGAAAACTATTTTCCCTAACTGGACCGGTATGGAGACATGAGAAATAACCAGACACAGCTTACACCATCATCAAGGAAGGGCATCTCCGGCTTCTCCCCATCCTGATTTAGGCATTCCTGTCTTCTCACTTGTCTTGGTTTCCTCGGAGTAATAAAATAACTCTCAAAAAAATGGCAGCTTTATGTGTAATATCTTAATTAACTGCCAAACTATTTTCAGGAATGGATGCACCATTTTGTGTTCCTATGAGTAATATTTCACATTCACTTTTTGACCCTTAACATCTGTTGTTCAGTGTTCTTTAATTATAGTCAAACAGATGTGAAGCCATATATTTGTGGATTCTATTTGCATTGTCCCTGATGTGCAATACGTTTGAGCAGATTTCTCTCTATTAATTGGTGATTTGATAATATGTTTCAAGAATTGATCCCACATAGGCAGGTGATTAAGTTCACCTCTAATTTTTGCATTTATGAGAGTCTAGAAGGAGGAAGGTGAATATGTGTCCATCTTGAACTTCTTGTTCTCTTTCAAACAAGAAGAAGGACGCTTAAAAGAAATCCCACAGTAGCTCAAAATTGAATATAATAGAGGGTTATTTATTTAAGGGTAGCCTCACAGATCACAATCTCCTGATGGAATGGGGAACAGCAACCTAATCAGGCAGCCAGAAAAGAGACCTGACACATACTTTACATAGGCGTATAGTATAAGAGGCCATGCCCAAGTGGTCCGGTAACTTAAAGGCTACTGGCAGTAGAAATTCCTACAGCATAACAAGATATATTTGAAAACTTATTTTAATATTTTAAAGTGTCATTTTTACACAAGAACCATTAGATAACTAAATTTATAGAAAAGTGTTTTCTTAAAATTATTTTTATTAGGCAGCAATGAAAGGATATATATATATATATATATATATATATATTCTTAATAAAAGAGGAACTTTCCACTAAAAGACATCCCAAGACAAATATATTTATCACTTTTATACATACAAAATGTGGAAATAATACAAAGTATTGAATAGATTCCTTATATCTACTAATATAAAACTGATGCTTCCTGTCATTAGAAGATATACAAGCCATTAGACAAACATTCGTTGTTTATAAAACTAAAGAGTTCAGAATGTAGAGTGTCTGTCCGGTGAATCACTGGAGGGAATACTTATACGTTACTCAATAGCTGTTTTCTTCAGGGCAGAAGTGGCACACAAGCTTTAAATCTAGAAAAGCTACACAGACACTGAGTATGAGAAATGAAATTTTCTAACTTCCTAACTTTGAAAACACGATTTCTTAATGTAGTTACTAGAGAGTATGGTCTCTCACTGTTTTGCATGTATTTGTATGCCAGACAATTTATAAATCCCAATTAGTTGGAAGTTTTTATATATATATATTTTTGATTTAGAGCCACTTGAATGTTTTAGTGTTTCAGGTTCACAATTTCCAAGTCAAGGGTAAAAATAATCACACAGTGAGTGATATTTAATGGGTAATAAAACCACCATTTGAACAGAGAGTTAATAGTATAACCTTTAAGTCAGGTGTTCTTATGTATAATATATAGCCTTTGGAGAAATGGCTTATAATTAATTGTGTAATTTTACGTTTTGTCTTTTTGTCTCTCTGTTCCAGTTTCAGAGATGGCTCTTTAAACTACAGAGTTGTCTGAATAGTTATAGTTATATTAAGGCTATCTAACCACCACAAACTTCCCAAATCTAAGCTTATACCCATGCAATTCTTTTCTAAATGCTGTTTTTCTCTTCCTCTAAAACTCTCAAGAACAATTTAATTGTCCCATCACACCATCATACATCATTACTTGAGAATATAAAGTTAAAGATCAGGTTTGAACATATCATGAGTCATTTTATTGCTTCCTAATTAATTTAGAAAATATCTGACGCTGTCATGAAATAGCAAATTTTATAGAATACAAGCCTTCAAATTACCTCTCATTACGTTTGCTTGAATTTACAAAAGAATAAACTAAAAATATGCTTTGGAAAAATGCCCCATTATATTGACAATAATTCTATTTGATTATAATAAGTAGTCCTTATAAGGTAATAATTTGTTTTGCGTTTTAACCCTCTGTAGTTATTCTTTTAATCCATTTGGATGTGTCATTTTTTGTAATATTTCTCCAATTTAATTACATTCTTTGTTTTTTTCTAATTATAATTATTTTGTTTTGATTTAGTAACAATTTCAGTGAATTAAGATATTCCTAATACAGGAAGAAAACAAAACTTTCTAAGACAAAAGAAGACAGAAAGGAATGCATGACTAGTATAATAGAAGATACTTCAAAGGTGCCAATAACTGAGCCACAGTATTTAATTATTACTCTGCCTATAGAAAAACATGAACTACATCATAGCATTAAAGAAATGAATGAGGACTAACTCACAACATAAATAGAAAATGCCACAACTTTTAATAACGACTTTGCATGGAAAGTCATTATTTTAGAACTGAAGGACATAGATTTCTGATATAATTTCATGTTATTTTATTATTATTCGTTTAATGCCCATCTCTTTGTTGTATAAAAGAAACAAATATCACTGTCAAAGTTAAATAAAACCTCTGGGTGAAAGAATCATTAATGTTATTTAAAGGAAATATAACTAAAGTTTTAGTAGGCATATCTATATTGAGGGACAGATAGATTCGTGCCATCTTGGTTACTTATATGTTCATTGATACCTATTTATTCTTTGAAATTACTTGAGAAAATTTTCCTGTTATAAACTTTTTTGGTGTGATTGAAATTATTCTGTTAAAATGTTAAAAAGATATTTCAAAATAATACTACTAATAATTTTGAATAAAAATAGTGATTAGTTAATTTAAATATAAATTTTGTAATGATGATGTTGTTTAATATTCCTTAATGCATAGTCTTTTTCCCATTTTTCTCTATCTCTATGTCTCTCTCTCTCTCTCTCTCTCTCTCTCTCTCTCTCTCTCTCTTTCTCTCTCTCTCTCTCTCACACACACACACACACACACACACACACACACACACACACACATATATATATATATATATATAATTGTATGCATGTGTGTATATATATTTATATTTCCAGGATTTATAAATAAAGGAGCTATGAATTTGAAGAAAGCTAGGAGGAGTATAAGCTTGGCTATGGGTAGGAGAATAGATATAAAGGAATGATATTTTAACCAATTAATATTTGGTAAATATATAATATATTTATATCAATACAGTTAAAATATAAATATTTGTTAATTTTATATAGAATTTATGTCACTGAATTAAGCCATTAATGTCATTGTGAAAAATTGCATTGGTATAATGGTTCATTTGAGAATTTTATTTAAAAGCAGAAAAATTCTCCAATTCTTTTATGGATTTGTTTATTCATAGCACCATCTTAGTAATGTATGAACACTAATGTTAGATGTAGTTTAATTCAGTATCCTCCATCCCTTCCCTCCTGATGCCCACAAATTTTCTGCTTCCTCATTTAGATGGTTCCCAAAGACAAGTGGGTAAAGAGTTTATCAATGGAGATATATCATCTAGGGATAAATGTTCCAAGTTCTCTATTTCTCCACGCAAGGCTATCTGATGATTCTTGTACAAGACTATGATCTATAAGTTATGGCAGAAAGTCATTAGGAGTCATTTCATTGGCATGTTCTTTAAAGAGAACAGAAGTAGTGTGACTTTACCTAGGTATCTTTACCCAATCTAAGGATTTTGACCATCTAGGTAGTGTCTGTAGTACGTTCCAGTTCATGGAGTGGGACTTAAATTCAGTAATATCCATTAGTCCCACAATCATTGTGTCAGGACTGTACCAGCAGGTCCTAAAGACAAGTATTCAAGGTATTGTAGATCTTACGGCCTGAAGATTCCTTCAGTAGGAATTATATATTTTTTAAAACTATTATTTTTAATTTAGTGTGAGACATTTATAAGGTAGTATATTTAAGGCCTTTAAAATGCATAGACAGTGACAAACAGAAACCTCATACAGTTTGATTTAGCCAAGCTTTAATTTAAAAAAAATCAGCTAGAATGAGAGGAAATAAATTGTAGCACAGATACATGAATTCAAATGTCTGGTGTTGCCGTCATGCAGGAGCAGCAAGGGACAGAGCCACAGCTTTGTCATATAAATGAAAAGCCGAAGTTTAAAGTGTCAGAATTCTTTATGTAAATCCTAGCAATCTGATTAAAAATTGAAACCAATATGTACTTTTTTCTGGTTTGAAAATTTTATAATTGCTCACTAAATGGGCTTCATAAAATTTATGATCAATTTTTGAGTGGGAAAAATATAGTAGTCAACTTGGAGTAAATATTTATCAGTTCTTTATTAATGCAGAAAGGAAATTAAAACAATTTATATTTAAATAAGTCTATAAGCCAGTCACTGAGTACTGTGGGGAACCATTTGAAACCCAGCTAACCTTTCAAAAATGTTTGAATGCGTTTGCTTTTGTAAAATAAAATACTGTAAATAAATTCTTTATGTATGTTAAATACGATAAAAATCAGTTTGACGTTTTTTGCTTGGAAAGAAAGGAAAACTATGAAGTTTTCAAAGTATTTACCAGTGCTTCTTCACCAGCATTTGCTGAGATTATATTCCATCTAGAAATATATTTAGCCAGTGATCAAACTTTCCTCGTCCTTAATAGTTCTATTTATCTATTTCCCTTCTGAGGTGCATTATGCCCACAGCAGTTCCATTTTGGGTACTGCTACTTCTCCGTGTAACTTAATTTCACACAGATAGATTTTTCCTATTCTAAGGTCCATATCTCATCAAAAAGAAAGTTGGGAGGATCTCATAATAATTGGCTTACATCATTGTGAAATATTTTTTCAGCTGTATATTATGAAGAACTATTACATGCAAGAATAATCATTTAATATACTCCTGCTACTTTTTTATCTTTAATTTAACATGGATTATAAGACAACAATTGTTGATTCCTAAGCTTTCTGATTAACTTGGATACTTCTTTGTATGTGTTTCTTCAGCTTCAAGTATTCAGAGTTTCTTTTGCTTTCAGCAACCAGATCAGATTTGAGTGGTCTATTTCAAAAGATTTCTGTATAATTGTTTCCAGGCTTTTCTTTGTTTGGAGTGAGGAACAAGTAGATGTTCTCTGTTAATAGCTTCCTGTGACAATCTGCTGGCACAAATCAACTCGGCAATGTTGACAATTTCAACTAAGAAAAGCCAGGTAGAAATTTTCACATAAGCAGAATTAAAGTATATGGGTATATTTCATATGGAAATTAGCAATTTATTTTCCAGGTAAAATCAATTCCTTTAGCTTAGTATTTCCAGAAAGACTATAAAATTATTATAAATTTTACCTGAGGAAGAACATTATTTTATAACAACATGATTTACATTATCTACATGCTTTTGTATATATTGGCTTATAATTCACTTTCACTACTTTTTAAAAGGAATAAAAGAAGCAAATTAAAGAATATTAACATAGCTCTGAGTGTGGTTCATGTTCTAAGTTGAATAATGTCTATACTATCATAAATAATTTAAATTCTATTCAATATACATGACAATTATTTTAATCGATAGAATCAGTTGGGCCAAAGTAAAATGTAAACCTGGAACACTCACATACATATCGATGCATCAAAATTTTACACTGCTCTTGAGAAACATGGTGAGTTTTGGGACTCCAATCTTTAGATCTAAATTTCCTTTCCAAAGAGCTGATTAAAGTATTTTAAAGGAAATCATTCATGCATGAAAGTGAAAAATGCCTGGATTATAATAATAATCATGGAATACTGAATTAATTTTGGGAAAAAGCATTGAATATCGAAAGGATGTATATGTTATTAAATTAAAATTCTCTACAGAGAATACTATTAACATTTTAGCATTCATTTTATAGATTTTTCCTAGTTAAGAGTTTCATTTCTGTTTTTGATAGTATTCAAACTGGCTCCTATTCCAAAATTCAACATCATTTCATACACACCAATGATTTTGTGCTTTTCAAATAAAATATGTTTTGAAGTAACAAACAGAGGGTTTGTATGTCTGAGTCATGTATGTCATGGATTTCAGTTTAAGGATTTTAGGGACTCCTGAGTGTGGGAAAGAGTGGAACCCTAACTCTTGTGAAAAAGAACCCTCTTTTGTCTTCTGTTCATTTGCTTTATTAAAATTTGTCATATTATATTGTATTTTCTTAGAGTTTGTTATCTCTTAGAGGCTTGTTTGCTAAGAAGGGACAGAGGAGAGTGGATACGGATAGAAGAAAAACGCTAATCAGGGTATAGTGCATGAGAAAAGAATATATTTTCAGAAAAGGGGAGTCATTTAACACCGAATTGTACAGTCTAAACTTTCTTGGATGTGTGGTTTTCTACTATGACAGGCTACACACTCGTAGAAAACTGGCTCTTCTTCTCAGAGAAGCTAGCATTTTTCCATAGCTATATTTCTTTAGGTAGGAGGTTGTGCCCAGACCCCATCTTCATGCTGGTATTTTGTCTGGATTGTGATTACAGTCTTGTACATACAAGAACTCACAACTCTGTGAGTTCATGGGCAACTGTGTGTTGTACCGTGCTCAAAAGATTATATATCATAACATATTACACTCATATAATCTTTCCATTCTTCTTTCACAATGACCTCTGAGACTTGGAAGGGGGTTACCCTATACATGTTCCACTTAGGTCTCCAGATATAACGTTCTCTTAACCTCTGAATCTGGCTTTCTGTAAGTAAAACATCATAGTTCTTATACTTATTTACTATGTACTGAGCATGTGAAGATACATTTATACAAATGAGAATTGGAAAGAAAGGGATTTATTTGTTCTTGGCTCAGAGCTTATTAACGACAGAAACCTACTAAGATTTCCATGGGATATGGTGAATCATAAAGCAACTATAAATTCTGGATTTGGTTTGGGAAATTCTTTTCCTTTTGTCTTGGTTTTCTTTCGACTTCATTTTTAATTTTGCATCTGCTATCTGAGATTAGTGAATATTAGAGTTATGAGGCACAATACGAAATCATCTTTTATTTTCATTTTTTAATAAATAATGAGCAATGTTTCTAGAAAAAATCGTAGACTTTTCATTGCCTTTGCTACTTTTCAAATTCCCAATGCAAATTCATGATACAAAATCACTTTAACAGCCCCCATTATTTAAATACTTAAAAGCATTTGTGTTTCAGGTAAATGGAACTTCTTAATATTTATTGTTAGTTCTTCCTAAAATGCGCCTCTTTGCTCCCCACTCATAATAACTCAGAAGTTATAGGAAAAGCATATTTTCAAACAATAAAACAAGAACAATCAAGTGTGCCTTTGGGATGCTTGAGGCACATGTCAGTTAGACTGACTTGAAAGAAATAATGACCTTCTGGGACCTTGACATTAATCGTACAATCTGAATGAAACAAACCTCTTTGAAAAGGCCCGTATTTGTCCAATATTAAAAAGTAACCTTCTTGTGAGGCTGTTAAAGCCCAGATCTCCAGTGACTTGGCCTCTTCACTCCTGTAAGAGAAAAAGTGCAAAATGGTAATAGAGAAAATGCTAACTTTGTTGTTCAGAAAAAAACAAACTTTGAAGTTTGAAAAACACTTTTTCTTTATCCTCCAAGGAGTTTTAAAAATTAGAAAGAAGTTAGCTAATACATTCTCTACCTTGTGAATGTGAGGAGACTATGAAAAAGCACAAACATGATGTATTAAAAATGCTACATTGGGGGCAGATGTGATGACTCACTGAGTAACACTCTTTGCTCTTCCTAAGGACACAAATTCAGTTCTTAGCCCCCATGTCAGGTCACTCACTACCATCTGTAATTCAAGCTTCAGGAGTTTCAAGCATCTTGTTTCTCTACGTTAAATCATAATGTTCCTTTTATCTGAAACATTTTACTAACGATGACTTTAAAATTCAGTCTGTCATTCAAGGACTAAGAAATCCTTGATGTGATTCTATAACAAAACAATATTTCCATCTCTTAGAAGTTTATCTATAATTTCTACATAACAGTTCTAAACTTAATATGCTGTTATTTATAAAGTTTATTTCTCTTAGGACAAAAAAATGACATCTTGAAATTTGCATGGAAAAGAAGGGAACTAGAAAAAAAATACAAATCATTCTGGGTGTGGTAATCCAGACCCAGAAAGACAAACATGGTGTGTACTCACTCATAAGTGGAAATTAGGGGTAAAGAAAGGACAATTTATTTATTTATTTTATAAGTTAATGGTCTTAAACATTTTATTGCAATGATGCACATCTGACCAATGGATAAAGGAAGGAATATTAATAAGAGGAAATATGTGTCTAAGACCTCAAGGATTTATTAAAATGTGAAACTACCATTTGCACTTATTGTATATAAGGGACTTTAATACTAATGTGAAATTTGCCTGTTAGTCATCTCACAAGAAAATAAAGATTAATTAATGTACTTTTAGTTTTTAAAAGTAAACAAGATTTAAAATATAACAAGATCAATTACATATTGATAAGTGCTTTGAAATATATTTTCTCTTTTTTAAAAAATTATTTCTGCATCCCATAAGTAAGACTAACATATTTTGTATACTCACCAGATAATTTTAAATAATATCTAAAAATATTTTTTCTCTCATAGGTTAATAGAACTTTCATGGGTGGTGAGATACCAACCCATGTCTGAGGAACAAGATCAAAACTCAAAACCACTGAAAAGGATATCACGTGGAATAATATACACCTGTATTTCAGAGTTCTGCAGGAAAACAGGCAGTGTAGATTCAGTGGAGAGTAAGAGAACCCTATCTCAAGTAAGGGATAAAATGAGGACAGACTCCACATAGCATATATGACCCATTCACACATCTACTCACACAAGTAATTAAATATAGACCTATGATATATGCGCACAAGTAACATGTATACATATATACATGCTTTCCCTCCTTTTCTACTATTGAATATACAATAATTTATTCTTTAACAATAAAGATTGTATCTCGATTTTAAACATAATGTATAAAAAGTTACATAAAAGATAGTCTGCTGTCTCTGAACTTCTTTTTCTGCAGTATTCATCTGATAATAGAACACGTTATGTAATTCTACCAGGTCTTTGTTATGTAGATTATTCTCAATATATGTTCTATCATTTAAGAATATGGATTTTGATCCTACTGCATGTACTGGCTTTGTGGGAGCCTAGCCTGTTTGGATGCTCACCTTCCTAGACCTGGATGGAGGGGGGAGGACATTGGACTTCCCACAGGGCAGGGAACCCTGACTGCTCTTAGGACTGGGGGGGGTGTGAACGGGGGGGTGGGGAGTGGGAGAGGAGGAGGGAAAAGGGAGGCGGGGAGGAGGCAGAAATTTTTAATTTAAAAAATAAATAAAAAAATAAAAACCACCATGACCAAGGCAAAAAAAATATATGGATTCACTTTGATTTGCATTTCCCTGATGGCTAAGGATGTCGAACATTTCCTTAATTGTCTTAAGACCATTTTAGATTCTTTAAAATTCTCTGTTTAAATCTATACCCATTTTTAAAATTGGATTACTTTATATTTTGCCATCTAGGTTTTTTATTTCTTTATATATTTTGGATATCAGTCCTCTGTCTGACGTTAGTTGGGTCAAGATATTTTCCCATTCTGTAGGCTGCCATTTTGTTATTGACTATGTCCTTTGCTTTACACAAGCTTCTCAGTTTCAGGAGGTCCCATTTATTTATTGTTGCTCTTTGACTGTCTGTGCTACTAGTGTTATATTTAGGAAGTTGTGCCCATGGATTGAAGACTATTTCCCACTTTCTCTTCTATCACGTTCAGTGTGGTTGGATTTTTATTGAGGTCTTTAATACATTTGTACGTGAGTTATATGGATGGTGATAGATATAGATCTATTTTCATTCTTCTACAGGTTGACTTCCAGTTATGCCAGCACCATTTGTTGCAAATGCTTTCTTTTTTTCATTGTATACTTTTATCTTCTTTGTCAAAAATCAGGTGTTCATAGGTGTGTGGATAAATATCTGGGTGTTCCATTCATTTTAAATTTCCCCCTGTCTGATTTTACGCCAATACCAAGATGTTTTAATTACCGTAGCTCTATAATAGAGCATGAAGTCATACAAACAATGCTCATTTTGTATTCTCTTTGCACCAGATTTTTAGTTTCTTGTACATTGCATTACCAATATACATATGCTTTTTGTTCATGTGTGCACACATTCCTTTAAATGCATATGTACAATTTGCAGGTGATAGCTTGCTGGAGTCAGTTGATGCTCTTCTTTTACCACAGTGGTCTCTGGCAATTCAGTTGCTGAATTATGGTAGTAGGTGCCTTTACTATCTGAGTAATATCAGTTCTCCAACAAATATATGCTGTGTTTGCTTCATGAAAATGATTCTTTATTATTTAAAGAGATATAATTTCTTTCATAAAAGTTATTATTTAGAATTTATAAAATCAAATGCTTTTGCCCTCACATTTCTATTAAAACATATCTTAAAATTTTACATGTTTATGTCATGCCAATGGTTAAAAGTGTATTTTGATAGATGGTTCTCCGAAGGTTCCAACTCACTAGTTATTTTTAACTACATAAATATAATTAATTGACTCTATGCTTTGGACATTTTAATATACTCCAATAAGCCTATAATATCATATTTTCCTATAGATCTCTAAACAATATTAAACACATTTGAATTTTAAGTCCCCATTAAAATATTTTTTTACCATAAAGGATAAGTCCCCCTCATAGTCTCTGACATCCCTTCCTAAGTCCTTGTTCCTGATTTCCTCAGAAAAGCCTTCTCTGTTTCTTCAGCTTAATTTTATTCAGCAAAAGTATCTATTAAGTTTTGATTTACTAACATACATATTTAATGATGTTTACATTATATTTAATATAGTTTGGCATAGATTTTAACAAATAGGGTCTTCAAATTGTATGGATCTTGTGTCCTATTAATTTGGCATAACAATTATTTGTAATAAATATTTATGATGCATGTTAGAAATTTCAAGAAGATTCAATTATGGAATTTTTGTTATCTTCTTGGATACTGTTTATGTTTTCTCCTCCTTCGTTCACATTTTACACACAAAAGAACAAAAGGTCCTGTGAAGTTCCTTTAATGGGGTCCTCTTTTTTTGTACAAAGCATCATTCTCAGATTTCTCTCAGGCTCATTACTTTTACTCAAGCTGTGCTGAGTACTTCACTCTTTTGAAAGTAGCTAAGGACCATTTTTTTTTTCTTAACAGAAGTATTTTTTCTTGGACTTTTAAAGAATTGTATATTGTGTGTTTGGAACATATTCATCCTCCTTTCTCTAAGTCCTCATCCCTCCATATCCACCAACTGTTCTTATCAATTCTACTTGGAGATTTTATTTTCTTACCAAGTTTAATTTGTGTTGCCCAAATACTCTTGGGAGTGGTGACTGCCCTAGACTCTAGATGACCAAAAAAGATGTAGAGTGAATGAAAGCCAGAAAATAATATAAAAAAAGTGGTGTTCTCCAGACACAATTGAGCAGCTCATGATATGAATTCACATAAATGTGAAATACCAAGAATTCTTGGGTCTCGAGTATCTTATCTGCCTATTTCTTAGTTCTGGATTTCTAGGCGGTGTATTCTTGACCAATACTTCTGCTTTTCATATAATTTCTTCAGTAAATTATCCTAGTGAGACTAAGCAGTTTACCTTTCTCCAGCACACATATAATCCCATTAATTTGGCTATAAATCTTTGACATGAAATATTTCTCTATTTCATTTGATCTTAAGCTTCTTAGGATCTTAAGCATTTATTTTTGCCTACTGTTATTTTACAATTCAAATTCAAGAAGAGAGATGATTCATAAATGATCAATGGTTGATTTTATGTATTCTGAACATAGTAGAAATTAGAAATTTCATTTCCATTTAAAGTAAATAGAAACAATTAGTACTTGTGAAAAAATCCAGTCTTTGTAAATAATATAACATAAAATTTTCAGATTGGAAGAGAGGTTAACATAACGAAGCATTTATAATGGTATCAATTTCATCATCTTCCTTTAATAAGCAATAATTCACAAATTTCCTTTTTTTGGTTTTTAGAGACAGGGTTTTTCAGTAGCTATTCAGCCATTTCTGGAACTTTTTCTGCAGACCAGGCTGGTATCAACCTCACAATGATTCTACTGCCTCTGGCTCTCAAGTGGGATTAAAGGCTTACACCCCTACTGCTCAACAAATTCACATATTTCTACTGTTGATTATATTCTGTATTTTACAAGGTAAACACTTCTAAGTGTGACTATTCTTATGGAAAACAATATTAAAAACTTGGAAGAGTCAGTTTCCTAATGTTACAGTTTAAGAAACAGATAACAGTTATAAAATTACTTTATTCATCTTTTAAATTAGAGGTAGGGTGGCTGTTTCATTCTTTTTTAATTAAATTACCTACTTTTCATTTTCACCTCCATCTCTCTCTCTTTCTCTCCTTCCCTATGTCACATTCCTACCTGTCCTGGAACTAGTTGTTGTAGACCAAGCTGACCTCAAACTCAAAAAGATCTCCCTGACTCTGTCTCCCTTGTGATGGTATTAAAGGTGTGAGCTACCACCATGTGGCTAGAATGTTTTTCATTCTCAATCATGACCATTTTATTAAGACCATCCTCAACCAAAAAGAAATTTGCCCAAGTTGGATGAATGGTAGTATGCTTTTAAATAGCATGATAGGATTATAACCATCGGAATTGAAGACAAAAGCACGTAATATATGCCATAATTGTAAGATCATTTTATCTTTTGTATACATATTTATACATGTATTATTATACACATCAAATATAATTTTATTAGAAGATGCATATTTACTCCAAGCATGTACTATATCATACAAATTAGTCTGCAAATAAAGACTTGTGTATTTAAAATCATCTCAATTGAATTTTACTGAGCTGAGCTTTAATATTAAAAGTTATTATTAAAATGTTTTCTTTTTTACTTGGTCTGTTGGAGATAGCCCTTGATAAATGTGAATTTAAAGCATCAGTATTGTTGAGAAAGAGAACAAAGATTTCTGTGAGCACTGTGGAACTGAATAATTATGCCCGCAAATTTTAAATCTAGTCAGACACCTCTTAGTTTGAGCAGAGAGTAAAGTCATTTAGTAGTTCCCGAAACCCAAGTGTACACATCCAGGTCACACTGAGTGATTGCAATGCTACCAAGAGAAAACAAGCTGAGATACATTACAGTCAGACTCCAGGGCAGGGAACCCCACAGGTCTTTTCGGACAATGTGGTTTCGACTGAAATTTTTATGAAAGCCGTAGGCAAGAAGAAAAATTCAATTTTCCCTGAGTAAAGTTGGAAATTGGTACTACTCATATGAATTCTCAGTCATCCTATTAGACATAACCACATTTTTTTTTATCCTCTCAAAAGATTGAACCAGGCACCCTGCAAAAGAATGTCTTGGGTATGAATTAAAAATATCCATTAAAGAACCATACCACAATATCACGGTATCCAGGTCTCTGCAGACACTTGGCTACCCCTTTATAAATGTTCAAATACTCTTTACTTAAGGGTTTTGAAGACTATTATGAAAAGTAATTACGAACAGGTATAATTCTCTTTTCTTTATTATTCTTTATTATGTATAACCCCTACATCAAAATCAATAATGAATAACAACTTCTAGAAAGTTATTTATTCATATTTTCATTAATTTTAGCTTCTCTTATACTATTCAATAAAGAAAGAAGTAATGTATTGGATTTATGTAACAACTAAATCATGTCAGATTGTTTTCCTTACTGAATCCTGCGTATAATTGTGAGCTTGCCTTTTAGGAAAGATGCAAAGATAGAACACAGGTGAATATCTGGAATTGAAGCAGAAACACAAGAGAAGTCCAATACATTTACATAAATTATTTTCATTCCCAGACTTACTGGAATGATTAAATCAAGCTATCTGACTCTAAGGTTATTCAAATACTTGACAGCTTTATAGTAAAAATAAAGCTACTCAGTTATTTTTAAGAAATAAGTATATTCCCATGAACTAGAATCATCATTTTATACAGTAACATTTGTGAAAACATTGATTCTTGTCCTTTGAGGAGACTTACAGATTGATAGAATCATTCTAGTCTGATGAGTTCTTCTTAAAACAGAAACAGTTTTGATATCAGAGAAATAGCTCATATAAGAAGGATGAATGACCTTAGTAACCACTTACAGGATATGAGGAATATCCGTAAACTTTGAACATTTCAGAAAAGCCATGGGGTCATTTAAATAATGAAATAACTGAGGAATAGCGATGATAACACATATAAAACTATAAGCCTTGAAAAGTGTAATTGAATTTTTGGATTTATATTTGTGTCAAGGGTATATATATATATATATATATATATATATATATATATAATCAACAGTAATAATTAAATGAACTTAAACTTGAAGAATCATGATATCTCTTTGGATTAAATCTAATTCTTTGAAACTGATAATTATTCAGTACACCACTATTTAGTTGAGTCACACTACATGAATCTTATATTGAGTTACAAACTGCTTAAATTCACATTATAGATGAGAGCATCACACCCTATGTTTCTCTATATCTACAGTTTATTTACAATGCTTATATAGACATTGAAAGATGACTATAAACACAGGCGTCGTGTAAGTGACTTGGCCAGAACAACACACAGGCTTCTTTAATTAAAAGAAAAATATTTTTATTTTAAAATTTTTGGAAAATTGGCACATAAGCTACAGCAGCTCCAGACTTCATTGAAAAATGTTAAAGTCCCATACTTTAAAAGAATAAAGTAATGATCAATAAATAAAATTCATATATATTGACAAAGAATATTCACTTTCAGAAATGGAAATTCATTTAAGTGGTTCAGTGTATTCATAGATTTGGTTGTTTCACAGAGATTCTTCAGATATGGAGTGAGGAAATCATTGAACTTTTAAAAATTAATATGTTCTGAATTTAAAGGGAAAGAAAAATTTTTACTGAACTATCTGATCTAGAAAGCATATACGCAATAATTATTATTTTATGTCTTAATATTTAGAATCATCATACTATTTATTTTAAGGATAATTAATTCATTTATCAGATTGATATAATGTCATAAATTTTAAAACCCAGGATTAGAAACAAAATAATACAAGTATCATAAGTTTTATAAAGAATTCATGATTATTACAGTATAAGAGGAAAGTATCAAAGAGAAATAAATTTATTTTATTCAATAAGGCTTCTATAATTCTGCTAGTTTATAGCCTGAAGACAAACTTCAAAATGAACTCAACATGTTTTCCTTTCTTCACCCTATAAATAAAAAAGGAGAAAGTCACTAATGGAACATGTAAAAACCATGTTTAAGGTGCACAAACCAAGCTCATTTATTAGTTGAAAGAACAAATGAAAACTATCCAGCTGGACCAGACCTGGAATCCAAACATTTTTGCCACTGGAAAACTGGAAATTTATACCCTGAAGGTTCGTGCATTCTTTATCCATCTCTGGAAGATCAGAATACCATATGCACTCCATCACCAAATCTAAAAGAAAATCCCAAAAGAAAATCAGGCTCTCTCTCTGTCTCTCTCTCTGTCTCTGTCTCGTTCTCTCTCTGTCTCTCTCTCTCTCTCTCTCTGTCTCTGTCTCTCTCTCTCTCTCTCTCTCTCTCTCTCTCTCTGTCTGTCTCTCTCTCTTGTTTTTCAAGACAGGGCTTCTCTGTAGCTTTGGAGCTTCATCACTCTCTCATGGAAGGGATATGTGCCTTTTTGTTATGAGATAAGGCAGGGAGATGGTGTAGGCCCAAGTAAGCCCATGCAAACTCAGAAGAGTAAGCAAAATTGGTCAAGAAAACCTGTCAGCAGACCTAACGCATGGTAACTAATGACATGCACTCTTTTTTTCTTATTTATCTATTTGTTTATTTTTACTAAAAAATTTCTACGTCCTCCCCTCCTCCCATCCAATCACAACACAGCAGCAGTGACAGGCAATTTCAAAAGGACCAACCAGAAACCTTTTTGCTGCAGTTTATAATTTCCCTAAGCCCATAAAAAAACCCTTACCTTTTAGAATAAAGAGCTTCTGCATTGGAATCTCCTGAAGTTTCCCTGTCTTCTCATCATCCTGCCCAACCAGGAAACAGGTATTTCAGGACAGGCAGCAGCCACAAGCCTGCGAAAACTACAATGAGGCAGTCTGTTTTGTTTATAGTTCCTCATATGAAGGCAGGATCTGACTCAAGATACCCATAGTAAGTCTGAGAATGCTTTATCTATTTTATTGTAACGCATTTTGTTTCAATAATCCATCCAAATACTAAATAAAGACGTCACAGATGATATTGGCAGAAGGCTCAAAATTCATTGTTTTAGATACATATCTGTACACCTCTTAGAACACCATCTCCTTGGTTACAGTGCTGGATTCCCACTATACACAGACACTTCAGGATCAGAATTCTCAAAGGTCACACATATCTGCTTTCATATATCTCTACCAGATATACCATCATTAGTACTCCACAGGGATGTGTGCAATATTTACAACATTGCAACTAATTAATTTTGAAACCATTCTCCTTTAAGAAGCATATCAATATTATTTTGCTATTGAATCTCAGATTCCAGGATGGGATTAGTAATTTACGAATTTTTAGGGAAAATTCTGAGTAGGATTATGTGTGAGTTGGCAATAGATATCAAAGGGTTACACTTAATAAATCAAAGGTCTGATGGCTGTGAAAGTAAAGCATCAACAGCAACAAAAATGTCTTAGATGAATATTAGCCTGTAGGGCAGACTCACCAAACCCATATCTTTGTCCAAGTCAAAAATGTCTGTAAGGAGTTTCCTAGGAGGTAAAAACTCTCTGGTTTTAGTGCCACAGGACCTAGAGACTTTGGCGCTGAATGTATGCTATGCCATTTACTGAAATAGATTCTCCTAAGAGTTTTACATTGTCATAATCACATAGAGTACCTGCTTTCAGAAGAGGACCTTTGGACACTAGCGTCTGTCCACAAGTTTACTCTACTGGATAATACATTATGCCAGAGTGTGTCTTTTTAAGTTTCTATATGCTACTCCTTTCTTTTGGTAAGTTCATACTTAACAAGACTTATCAAAGTCTCTTTGGGACACTGTAATTGTCTCTACTGTATTGATTCTATAGTTTTCAGCATCTGTTTTATTACACGTGGAAACAAAGTGCTCTTTAAATGATTAAAGTTTGGGATTCTGATCTCAGCTGCTCATTGACCTAGTGTGCTTCTGTTTGAGGATTTTCTTATTTTAAAATAGCAACCTTATCATTGTTATTCGCTTCTCTCAAACAATAGAATTTTCTACAAATCAGTTTGTCCCACGATGTCTGCTACTTATCTTTATATAGTATCCATGACAAACCTTACGAATGAAAGATTCAATGTGCAACCTTATCAACACCTAAAAAAAGATTTATTTTAATTTTAGACTTATTATATTTTCAAATTGTGTATGCACACGTGCATTCACATATATGACATGTGTGTACATATGCCATGGAAACCAGAAAAAGGATATGGTATGGTAGGAGTTGGAAGTATAATTTGTTGGGTGTGGCATGATTAACTGAATTCCCATCCTTTGGAAGAGCACTTTGAGCCGTTTCTCCAGCCCTAGATTCTTACTAAAAGCTTTATTTGTTGTTTGTTTTTGGTTTTCTGGTTTTTTGATATTTTGCTTGTTTCATTTTTAATTGATTTTGTTCATGAACTTAGGAAGTTCTTTGTATGTGTTTTATTTTTCTATGAATAGACATGGTTCTATCCATAGTATGGTTACATGTGCCTTCTCTAGAGTACTCTAGAAAAAGTGACAGGCAGAAGTCTATGAGTTCAGAGGCAGCCAGGTTTACACAGTGAGTTCAAGAACAGTCAACAGTATATAGTCAAACTTTGTCTCAAAAAAAAAGCAAATAAAGAAACAAAAAAACAAATGAACAATGCTAATTGTCAAACACAGAAGATAGAGAAGGTCTATGATTCTCTAGAACTTAGAGACCTGTGATAATCATTGACAGGGTGCCTTATAGATAAACTAATGTAATCTAATCTTCCAGACAGACTTGATATTTTCTGTGCCCACAGTTCCTGTTTCTGAACCTCACTTTCTATGCTTATAAAACAAGACAGACCACAAGTTACATAGTTCATAGCAGAATTCTTGGCTTTCTGGTTTAATACCAACAAAATATTCCTTTTCCTCTTTTCCTAAGCTCTCTAGCCTATGAGTTCTCTAACAAGGTTACTACTGGCCCATAGTCTCTAAGGACTCTGGTACTCTGGTTTGAATTATTTGCCTGTGCATTTTAAGTACCAGTTAAGACAAATGTTTCCAAGTTGACTTTCATCAGCCTCTATCTCTACAGCTGCCTGGCTCAAAACTATGAGACGGCAAATAGAAGTTAGGGGTCTCGAGCCCAAACCATGATTTCATAGCCGCCAAGTTATAAATACGTTTCATTCTGAATATACAAAATCAGTGTTTTGTCTGAATTTTTTAGTTTCCTTTTCATATCAGATACAATACTTTGTTTAGTTTCTCTGAAAAACAGCCTCAGGCAGAAATTCAACTACAGTGGTTTGTCTGTCTAGTGATATGAATGAATACTGACAGGAAAGGAAAAATGAATACAGAGAGGTAAGGATGCCAAGGAAATGTGTATTTGTCAAGCAAATTTTGTATAATTGGCAAGAAGATCTCAATTTCCCTGGGAAATTAGTGTGGATCATAGCCTTTCTAATCTTCTCACCATAGATAGACGGAAGCTAACATTTACCTTCCGACTGTAGTCAGTCAGTGTGTGCAAGTTGCCAAAGGGGTTGACAAAAGCATTGCCAATGTCAACAACATTTCAATAATACTTGCCTGTCTTGTACCTACAAAGAAGAAAGAATAGTTCTGTGAAAAGAAGAGTAGCTTCAGGAACAAATGCACTAGACTTCACATCATGGGGCTTTTGTTGGGTGCTAGTAAGAACGAGTCACAGCGACAACAGAAACAGAATCCGCAAAGGATTATAATGATGCAGAATTTAAAAAGCGAAGTGTGCATAAGAGAAAATGCATTCCTCTAACAAAGAGAGGGTTGAATATATAAACTGGCTGTTTTCAACCTTGTAAATATTATGTCAAAAATGTTGCTAAAAAGACAAAGAGAATTCTACTAAAATGAAATGGCTTGTATAGACAAAGCCTTGGGGATTAGAGATCAGAATTTGCTAGGAAAGGAGGTGGGTAGTTACATTTTCATGAGCACAAAGATGTTGTTTTTGCAATGAAACATTAACTCAGCGTTTAATATTCCAAATACATTTTTTCATTTATTTAATCATAATAAATGATCAATTCATATTTAAATGAATTACTGATGTTAAACTATTATAGATATAATCACCAAAGTATAAACTGTGTAATATAGAAATTTCTCCCATAAATTTAAGTAGATTAGAAAATTACATTATGAAAGTTTTAGGAAAGGTATAAAGTATAATATATCCTATCCAAATTTCTCATGTCTGTCTGGCTTTCTGTATCTATATATGAATGACCTTACTTACTAAAGGTCTTTAAGGATCATCCTAGACTATATAGCTAGAAAGGAAACAATGAGAAAGGATCAAGAGGTGCTGATTTATGTGGCAAAGGAGCATATGATATTTCATGTAACATGACATTAGAGGAGACTATTGGAAGTGGCAAGGCAAGGCACAAGTCAGAGAGTTCAGATGGTGAGAAAAAAATAATTAAACAATTTTATTTAAAACTTCTGTAATTACAACCCTATTATTTGAAATATTTATTTAATCCCTCATATTGTGAAGATTATGCAATAATTTACTTAACAGTTAATATTCATTACCAGTGGAAAAATACATGCCATGTCTGTCATTTATTCCGTTATCTCAAAAATGATTATTTCTTTCTAGTTCCATTTTTTGCCTGCAAATTTCATGATGTCATTTTTTTTAACAGCTGACTCATTGTCCATCGTGCAAGTTATCACAGTTTCTTGGTCCAATCTTTAGCTGAAGGACTTCTAGTTTATTTACAATTTCTTGCTATTATGAATAAAGCTGCTATGAACATATGAACATGGTTGACCAAGTGTCCTTGTGATAGGATGGAGTGTCCTTTGGGTATATGTCCAGTAGTGAGTATAGCTGGATCTTGAAGTATATCTATTCACAATTATGAGAAGCTGCCACATTGATTTCTGAAGTGGCTGTAAAAGTTTGCACTCCCAACTTCAGTGGGAAAATTTTTCCTTTACTGCACATCCCTGCCAGCATGTATTGTCACCTGTGTTATTGATCTTATCCATTGTGACAGGTAAAATATGGAATCATAAAATGGATTTTATTTATATTTACCTGATGTCTAAGGATGTTGAACATTTATTCATATTTTTCCAAGCCATTTGTGATTTCTCTTTTGAGGAATGCTCTATTTAGATCTTTATACCATTTTAATTATCTATTTGTTTCTCTGATAACTGGTTACTTGATTTATTTATATATTTTGTAAATTTGTCCTCAATCAGGTGTCAAGTTGGTAAAAAAAAAAAAAGAAAAAGAAAATCCCATTTTCCATTCAGTAGGCTTCCACTGTGTCCGATTCACATTGTCCTTTGCCTTCTAGAAGTTTTTGGTTTCATGAGATCCCATCTATTAATTGTTGATCTTAGTGCCTTAATATTGGTTCTCCATTCAGGACATTGTCTCCTGAGTCAATGTCTTCAAGGCTATTCCCTACTTTCTCTTCTTTCACATTCGGCGTATCAGATTTATGTCGAGGGATTTGATCCACTTGAACTTGCCTTTTGTGCAGGGTGACAGGTGTGGTTTATTTGTCTTCTTTGGCATGTAGACATACAGTCTAACAAGAATCATTTTTTAAGGTACTGTGTTTTTTCCAATGTTTTTTTCTGGCTTCTTTATAAAAAATTCATAGGTGTAAGTATTTATGTCTGGGGCTTAGATTTGATTCCATTGATCAACATCTCTGCTTCTATGCCAACCCCACAAGCCTTTAATTACTATAGCTCTGTAGTACTCTTGAAATAAGGGATGGTGATACCTCTTGCAGTTCTTTTAATTCTCATAATTGTTTTCTTTACCTTGTCTTTTTTTTGTTGTTGTTGTTCTACATGAAACTGAGAATTGTCGTTCAGTTTCTGTAAAGAATTGTCTTGAAAGAGCAGTATTGAAATTTTGATGGTGTTTACATCATATCTTTAGATTAGTTTAGCAGAATATCCATTTTTACTGTATTATCCTTACCAACCTTGAGAATGGGAGATTGTTTAATTTTCTGATACCTTATTCATTTGTTGAAATTTTTGTCATAGAAATCTTTCACTTGCCTGGTATGTGATTATCCAAAATATTATTTTAGTGACACAATTATGAAAGGTATTGGCTCCCTTGTTATTTCTTTAACTTTTTTTTTGTTTTATTGAGAAAAAAACAATTTCTGCCTCCTCCCAGCCTCCAACTCCTCCCCCCCTACTCCTCTCCCCGTTCCCCCACTTCTCTCCCTCTCCCCCCACTCCTCTCCCCCTCCCTCTCAAGTATGAAGAGCAGTCAGGGTTCCTTGCCCTGTGGAAAGTCCAAAGTCCTCCCCCCTCCATCCTGGTCTAGGAAGGTGAAGATCCAAACAGGCTAGGCTCCCACAAAGCCCGAACATGAAGTAGGATCAAAACCCAGTGCCATTGTCCTTGGCTTCTCAGCAGCCCTCATTGTCCGCCACATTCAGAGAGTCCGGTTTTATCCCCTGCTTTTTCAGTCTCAGTCCAGCTGGCCTTGGTGAGCTCCCAGTAGATCAGCTCTACTGTCTCAGTGGGTGGGTGCACCCCTCGTGGTCCCGACTTCTTTGCTCATGTTCTCCCTCCTTCTGTTCCTCACTGGGACTTTGGGAGCTCAGTCCAGTGCTCCAGTGTGGGTCTCTGTCTCTATCTCCATCCATCGCCAGATGAAGGTTCTATGGTGATATGCAAAATATTTATCAGTATGACTATAGGATAGGATCATTTCAGGTTCCCTATCTTCAGCTGCCCCAGGAACTAACTGGGGACCTCGCCTTGGGCACCTGGAAGCCCCTCTAGGTCCAAGTCTCTTCCCAACCCTAAGATGGCTCTCTTAATTAAGATATGTGCTTCCTTGCTCCCCTATCCAACCTTCCTTTATCCCAATCATCCCGTTGCCCCAAGTTCTCCCCATTCTACCCTTCTCACTTTTCTCTCCCCATCTCCCCTTACGGTCCCTTGTTATTTTTTTATTTGTTTGTTTGTTTCCTTTGTTCTGGTTTTTCAAAACACGGTTTCTCTGCACTTTTGGAACCTGTCCTGGACACAAGCTCTTGTAGACCAGGTTGGCCTCAAACTCACAATCACCTGCCTCTGCCTCCTGAGAGCTGGGATTAAAGGCATGTGCTACCACTGCATGGGTAGTTCCCTGATTTCTTTATCAGACCATTTGTCTTTTGTATGTAGAAAAACTATTGATTTTGTGAGTTAATTTTTATCCAACTATTTTGCTGGATGCATTTATCAAGTGTAGGAATTCTTTGGTAAAAATTTCAGGGTAACTTAAGAAAACTATCATATCTTTTGCAATATAAAGATCCTTTTGCTTTTCCCTTTTCAACTTGTACCCTTTTAATCCTATTTAGTTGCCTTCTTGCTTTAGCTAAGACTTGAAGTACTGCATTGAATAGCTATAAAATGATGGCCAACCTTGTCTTCTTCCTGCTTTTAGTGGAATTAGTTTGAGTTTCCTCCCATTTAATTGGATGTTGGCTATTTGCTTACTGTAGAGTGTCTGGTAACATCATATTTGCCAAAAAAAAAAAAATCTGTGGCTAGACAGATTACAGGCCTTAGCAGTGAAGCCATTACATTTATTCTGCTAAGTAGGCATAGTATCAAAATCACTTCTAATTACTTTCTCTCATACTTCACCCAGTAAGTTCTTTGAAGTAGATGACAATTAATACCCAGAACTGTAACTGCACAATGTGCAGAAGTGAGGGCAGAATAGAACATATATATCGTACCACCTCTAAATCTCAGGAAACATTGTAGAAGATGGAGCTTGTATAAGAGCCAGAGGTAGAGGGTGGATACAAAGAAACAGTATATTATCTACAATTCTAGGAAGCTGTAAATATGAAACAGTAAATACTATATAAGTGGAAGGCCAAGACAGACTAAATTCCAACATAGAGTTGTGGTTGGAAACAACATCCCTCCTTTCTTCATGGAGCTACTTAAAACTGTTATTTATAAGGAAGAGAATAACCAACTTTATCTAAGAGTGTAGCTCATGATATGATGTAAAATCCTGATTTCTCCTACATGAATGGTGTGAAGACACTGTAATTATATTGGCTAGACTTTCTATAGTGGGTATTGTCTAACATGAAGTCGGTAGAGGATGTTTTACAGCAATAACTTTTCTGGAACCTGTGCAAAAAATATCTTTCAGTAGTAAGCACATTGTTCTCAATATATTAATGTCCCAAATTTTCTTAAACATGCTATTATCTCCTAGTTAATTCTAATCCATATAAGATAATTTTTAATTAAATTGCATATGATTACTAATAATAGAATGATTATGACATTTGAAAATTCAGAAGATAAACAACGTGTTTAATGCTAATTGAAATTATCCATTTGATAACCGATAGTAAGACAGAGAACCAAATTTTAAGAAAAAGATTCTGATTAAAATTGCATATATTAGTATAATTTATTAATTATATGAGCATTTATATTTTATTATGCATAATTTTTACCCTTGTAAATATTTTCTTCTTCACTGTTATATTTTTTGCATTATTCAATGATATTTCATATTGTTAGACATCAACTTTTTATATGCCCACTATCTCCTGTTTTTGATATTTCTGACATGTTTATAAGACAGTTTGACATTGGATATCGATAGTAGCTTAAGAAATTTCACAAATTCTGAGTCATATAATTTGATCCCTTGATAATGTTGTTTGTGATAAGTAATCAATAATTATAAATGTTGAATATGAGAAAAAACTTTTTAAATTCACTATGGAACCTAGTGAATTTGTTAAAGTCTCCTGAGAAGATCCAACATGAACTCTCAAGTGTTAATTGGGCCTTCTTTATGTAGTGGGCATTTCTGTCCATTTTCCATAGTCCCCAAAGCCACATAATAATAATGACATATGGATTCTCAATTTCAAAAATTCTCATATTTTTTGAGGAAAAAAAAGCAACATTGGAAAAAATAAAAATATGCTTAAAATAAAAATATGCTTCCTTCTGGAGATTTCCCCAATTTTTTGATATTTATATTAAGAAATATCTAAGGCTTCATTTATTTACCTGTGTCGTTATGTAGACAGATGATAGATGGATTTGAGTTTTATATTTATGCTGAAAGTATATACACAAACACATGCACACACAATTTATACACACATATATTTATAATGTCATATAAGATTTTATTCATTATACCTGTAATGGAAGGCATATTAGTAGAAGAAAAAGCATCACCTGTAAATACTGTATAGTTAGTAATCTTCAAAGACATAATTTTAAATTGTATATTTAGCTATTCTCTGTTAAACCACATACTGAATGATGAAATAAGACATGTTATATCAAAACAGTGAAATCGTACAGAGTACTTTATGGGCATAAAAGAGAAGTAAAGTTAAAAAGAACAGTAGCCATAAAACATTAAGAAATTTTCAGTTGATCTTAAATTAAATGGTTCTTGTAAATAATACATTGACAATAAAAAAATAATGAAGAAAATTTGAAAATTTGTCATAATGTGTGATAATAGAACCAAAGTAAAATACTCTTTAGTTTGCTGTAAAAACTGTGCTCACAAATATATATATATATATATATATATATATATATATATATATATATATATATATATATATGTGTGTGTGTGTGTGTGTGTGTGTGTGTGTGTGTATTATATAGAATGTATATATTACATATATTAATTGTATTTTCAGTTTCATATTTATGTCTATCCATGTATACTTTGTATTTTATTAGAAGAGGGTTTGTAAAACTTTTTACATCATAATTTTGAACAGCTAAAAATTTAAAAGTCATACAACACACACTACATATTTCAGTGTGTTCTCCACAAATTCTCAGGGTTTATCCCTGGAACTACTGCTGTACCAAAGTGATAAGCAAGGAGAATCTGTAGTGAGCATAGCCTGCAAGCAGCCACTGATATTCTTGGTTTTGCTGACTATAGAATTCTCTGGTGCCTTAATATCATATACTCCAAACCAGAGTTTTTGCAGTAAAAAATTTGTTGGGCTCAATTATATCGAGTAGATAGTTCTGCTTAACTGGGCTGGGCTGTAGTTTGCAATAAATAATAAATAATAAACCAAATCTCAATAGAGCTGAACACCTGTCACCATAGCTAACAGTGGATCCAATCACAAGGTTGGAGGAAAATGACGAGGGACCAAACTCAGACCCAGCTGCCAGGGCTGGCAGTTCATGTCATCACAACTGAGGCTGCAGCTGCCAAGCCTTACCAACAAGCAGCTTTCTGCACTGAATTCAGGACTTGGAGACAGAGATGCGGAAATAAATTTTGTATGTGTTTCATTCCTACAAATGTATTTTGAAAATACAGTCCTAATCATAACTTTCACTATATGGCTAGTTCTTTTATATCTTGCCAAACAAAAGAACAATTATTTGGACAGTGTGCATTCTTGATTAAAATTTGTCCAATATTAAGGGTTTGAAATCTCGCTTTACTTTGGAAACTTCAATTGAGTTCAATTATTTAAATGTGTTTCCACAGAGGCTAAACAGCTGAAACCTAATAGACACATATTACTGAAATTTCAGTGAAATTAAAAACTTTAAGATTACCAAATATATAGTCTTGCAAAAAGTGATTATTATATTATGAGTAACATTAAGAATTAATAGTTAAAATACTAACTTGAATCATATCCCCTTTGTTGTCTGTATAGGTATGTTTGATTCAGGGAAATTCAACAAAGATAAATTTGTTTTTACATATATTCAACATCACCGACAGGTTGCAGTCACAGTAATATAACTTTGACAAGGTTATTTTCTCCTATGTGTGCCCCAGGAATTGAAATGGATGAAAAAGACCTTAAGACAAATGTGATTTGTTGGTGAGATTCTCCTAGGAGCCCCGACCTTCCCATTTAAGCTACATGTATAAACTCTTAGCTGTACTTGACAATTTTCTGCAATGACTCTATATTTAACTGTAAACATAAGTCATAAAAGCTAGAGAAGCACCTAGGAAAAGATCATCTCTTCACTGGCATTTGCTGAAGGCCATTTTGTGTTGAAAATAAATGTTGGTATTACAGAGATGAGAGGGTAGTTAAGAACAAAGGATGCACTTCCAGTAAACCAGAATTTAGTTTCCAGCATCCATATAATCCACGACCAGAACACCTGACATCTTCTGGCATTTACACACACTGTTCATTTGTGGCATATTACATGCATGTAAAGCAATACTTAAATACACATAAAAATTAAAATTAAAACTGAAAAAGGAAAAAAATTGTTTAAAGACGACGTAAGCTTGGAAATTTTTCTGCCATGTGGTAGGGTAAAATATATTCAGTGTAGTATTCCCACAATAAATATAAATATAAATGATTATGTAACAGTAGATTTATATACAGAATGGTCTTATATAATGTTGACAGATCAAGAGAAAAAGTAATCAGAGATGTTCATCATACATTTAGCCAAATAGTTTGGAATAAAGCAAAACAAAATATGTACATCAGAATGTCTATAGGAAATTAATGTCAGAGTTTTCTGAACAGTGCAATAGGGCACACCTCAAAGAGAAAAGAAAAATAAAAGAAAAACAATGAAAGAATAGGGAGGTAAAGAAAGGAAAAGAGAGGAAAGGAAAGGAAGAGAAGGGAAAGAAAATGAATGAAAAGGTAAATAAAGGCATTTTCCATCTTGAGCAGTGAGTTACTAGCTGTGAAAAAATAGTTTCAGAACTTCTTTCTCTTTAGGTCTTTCCTTGAACTTTTATAAATGCTTCTTAGATAGTTTGTTTGTAAAACACTTACTCAGTTTATGAACTGCTTTATTAAATATTATTTTCTGAATTGTGTTTTTATAGCTTATAAATATATTTCACTATCAATTTAAAACTGCCATATTATGAACACATATTAATACATTTGAGTTAATTTATAGAAAGAATGGTCTAGATAACAATTAAATGGCCACATAAATTTAAGGAAAAAATCTCTAATTTTGGGTTCTGTTGCATTGATACTAAACAAACGCGCGCACACACACATATACACACACACACAATTAATCATATACTTTAGATCTGAGAAAAAATGGTAGGCTACAAACATTCCATAAAGTGCTGAAACACAAAAACTTTAAATTGGAAAAGAAAGCACCATAGTTAGAAAAGTGATTGTTGATTTTTAAAAAAAAATTATGTTTACATGTCTATGACTACATAGAAAAATTTGAAAACTACTGTCAAATGGAAATTATAAAATGAAGAATCAACTCATCGCATGAAATAGATCCCCTCCCTCTCTGTGTATGTTGTATATTTTTCATGAAGAAGGGATAAAATAAAGTGAATGTTAAATATATATATATATATATATATATATATATATATATATATATATATATATATATATATATATTTCAGATAATCAAAATATTTGTGAATTGCCATTGAGGAACATGGTGATTAAAATGCTAATATAGAGATGTAGAGAAGCTAAGAACAGTAACTTTTGGGGAATAGTAAAAGAAGACTGTGGTTTTACTTGGGAGGCAGAGGCAGGCGTATCTCTGTGAGTTCAAGGCCAGCCTGGTCTACAAGAGCTAGTTCAAGGAAAAAAAAAAAGGACTGTGGTTCTTTCCCCACCATCCAAATGGCTGCTCCTCACCATCTGGAACTACATATCCAGAAGCGCCAATCATTTCTTCTGACCCCTGCAAGACCCACATCCATATTTGGTATACATATCCACATCCAGGCACTCACACATGCAAAACACAGGTAAAAATAAGAAACTCATATAAGACGTACAAATAGGAATATTTGGGGCTAAAATTAAAGACTGGAAAGGCCCCTCATTGTGCTATAAAAGTAATAAAACAAAAAGGAATCATTAGTAGTGGGAAGAGTTAGTAATAAAATAAATTTGCTTATACATTCTTTGTTTCTTCAAAAACAAAGCAGTAAATATGTGTTAATGAATGCATGATATGCAAACATGTAATTTGTAATCTCAAAAATATGTTAATAACAGTGTTCTTGTATATTGCTAAAGATTAATTTCAGTTTATTTCTTACAAAAATGTGGTTAATTTACATGGCATGGCAACCTGTAGGAGCATAACTTAAAATCTGTACAAAATAAGTAGGCAATAAAAACATTCCACTAAAATATCACTAATCATGCAGAGGAGGAGTCATGATTGGAAGAAAGGAGGAAAAGCAATATATATTATATATAACTAGTAAAGAGTGATATATGTGATATGTTATATAGACAAAAAACATCATATTATATATGCATATATACATATATATATATATAAGTATCACAAAGACAGTGGTATCATAATCCAGTTATTTTTGAATAATTTATTATTTTAAATTATCATTCATTTTAAATGTATATTGACCATATCCATGCACCACTAACTAACTTGGTCTATTCTTAGTGTCCCCTTTCTCTGTCTCTCTCTTAAATCCTGATTTTTGATCTCTTAGATCTTCTGATTTTTATTACTAATATTAATAATCCCCTTAGTTTTATTGTTGCATTACAATATTCTTGGGAAATGTAAGGAAATGTCTACACACCAAAGACAGGGAAATGATAATGGGCCAAAGTACAAATCCAGTTAATGTTCACCATGGTGAATTAGTGAGTTTTATTTCGGTTATTTTAGGAATATTGGTAAGAGACTACATGCAAGATCAGAAATGACTAAAAGACAGCTGCATCAGCAAAAAAATTCAGTCCAGCGTGGGTGATGGTTCATCAAAAACTGAATTTGGTATACTAGAGCACTCTAAATTATTTCAGGGAGCTCAAGAGGGCAGAGTGGCATTTACAGTAAGTTGGTACATAGTTGGTAGCTGCTTCTTTCAGGCTGTTTTGATATCTGATCAAGACTGTGCCCTCATAGATAGTATTATGTTTCTTCAAAAATATAGAAGAAAAGCAGTACAAATAAAAATCATAGTCATACTGTTTTATATGGAATCTAATTCTCTGGTTAGTGAGTTACTGAAGTTTCTTCCCCCATGTGATATCATCAAATTTATCACTTAGGTCTCAATACAAGAGATTAGAGGGTCTTTATCTGTCCACAGAAATAAAGTTATTCCCTTTCATTAATTATTCATATAAATATTGAAACCATAATTTAAAAGAAAGATGATTTACAGAATAGAATTTCAAACAAGTTCAAATGTAGGCCATTATTAGAAAATACATTTCTTACCCAATGACAACAGTAGATTAAAAGCAAGAAAAAATGGAAAATTAGGAGAGACAACTGGAATTGGGAGCTTTGGGGGATGATATAGAATCCTAGTGCTGTGGAAGCCTCCTGAAGTCTATAAAAATGACCCCAGTAACATCTGCAATTAATGGGGATGTGGAAACCAAAATGGTCATCTTTTCTAACAAGAAAAGACTCTTAGCTTTGGGACTGGGACATCAACCTATCAACAAAGCCTTTGACCTACAATCCTTCCTATCTGCAATATATTTTGGGGCAAATGTGGCATATAACTTGTGGAATTGCTCAACCCAAGACTGGCCCAAACGGTGGTCCATGCAACAAAAGGTAGCCCACACTCAACAGTGCTTGGAGGACCAGTAACCAGAGGGGGGAAAGCCAGAGACCCAGGAGAGAACCACAAGAATGGGGGAAAACTCAAATAAATGATTCTTAGCTATATCCTGCTGTACTCATTGGTCATTGCCTAGCCTGTGTGTCATTAGAGGGGAGCAGATGCCATAGACAGTCAACACTAGGCCGAGGCAGTGGGACACCCCCGAAGAGGAGGAGGAGTAATTGTTGGAACCACAGAGGTCTTAGACACCAGGCAAACATGGGTCACAGAACAAACTAAACAGAAGCTAAGAGTAGTCAAGATTTTATATTGTTGTACTATAAAAAAAATAAATGTTTCCATGGGAAAACATTGAGGGCAATAAGTAGGGAAAGGAAAGATAAAAATTTTAGAGGCACAGCATCCCAAAAATTGATCAGCAACATTGTTATTATTTAGTTGCTAAACACTTTTATTTGCTTTCAGTGTGATACATATGTTGAGGAAAACTGGCTCTATTTGGCATAAAGTCAACCTTGTTTCTCCTTTTAACTGAAAATATTGATTTTTTCATACATGATATCCTGGATGTAATTTTTTCTCCTCCTGCCCATCCCACTTCCTCCCATTTTGATCCACTGCCTTATGCCTTTCATTAGAAAAGAATAGGCTTTTAATATAAAACAATAAAATAAAGTACAATGAGATAAAATTAAAAATTCACATTTATGTTGGATAAAGCAAACCAACAGAAGGAAAAAGAGTCCAAGAGAAGATACAAGAACCAATGACTCAGTCAAATAAACAGGAGTCCAATAAAAATAATAAAATGAAAGCTATAGTACATACAACAGAAAACCTGGTCTAGATCTGTGCAGGCTTTAAGTTTACTTCTTCTGTCGCTGTTAATTCATGTGAGTTAAATCCTAAGCACAGTGGATTTAGAGATATTTGTTCTTCTGGGGACCTCCATCATCTATGGCTTTAATATTCATTCTTTCAGCTTTCATTTCCTTTGGGTGCCCTGAGCACTGTGTAGAGGGATTTAATGGAGACATACCACATAGATCTGTGTATTCCAAGGTCTCAACCTTCTTTCTCTCTCTTTTTCTCTTTCTCTTTCTATGTGTGTGTGTGTGTGTGTGTGTGTGTGTGTGTGTGTGTGTGTGTGTGGAGAGAGAGAGAGATAGAGAGAGAGAGAGAGAGAGAGAGAGAGAGAGAGAGAGAGAGAGAGAGAGAGAATGTCTGGATGTGGGTTTCTATATTTGTTCCCATCTGCTACAGCAAGAAGCTTTTTTGTTTGTGATGGATGAACAAGGCATTGATTTGTAAGTATAGCAGAATATCTTTAGAATTTCAGTGTTACTTTTTAACTTTTATTAGTATCATCATTATTATTAGTGAAGTAGTATTTGGTTTAACAGCAGGTTTCTGTACTATCTAGTTCCTGGCTTTTGGTCACAAAGGAGTGTATAGTATGAGTTAAATTTTGTGAAGTGTGCCCAAACTATATCCAATATTAGTTGGTTACTTGCAGAAACTTTGCAACAACTGTCCTAGCTTATATTTCAAGCAGGACAGCATTGTAAATCAGAGGATTAGTAGCTGGGTTACTATTGATATTTTTTTTGATCATTTGCATAGTATCTTCCAGTCCTATAGAAAGAACAGGGCTGATTCATATATCAACAAGGCTACAGTATCACTGCACTGGGTATATTATATTTGAGGGAAGGCCTTAGGGTCAGTAGCTCTTAACAAACACATATCTAAATATGTCAGTGTATTTTCATTTTTGCATTGATTGTTTTGTTTTATTTTTGTATTTTGTTGTTGATGCTACTTGGGCTGTTTTTATTTTTTGAGATACGAAGTATATAACACTTGGCAGATATGGTGGGGAGATAGGAATAGGGAAGCCATTCAGAGAGGTGAAAGAATATGAACAAAATACATTGTAAGAAAAATACTGAAGAAGGACAAAATTTTAAATAAAAAATGAAACTCTCAAATCTTAGTGAGGGAATAGTGGTCAACATTATTCTTATAAATATTGAGAGAAGCAGATTTAACCAGCAACAGAATTTTGTATTAGAAACTTGGAAAGTTGGGAAAGCAGTGGAGGCTGGATGCTATCTGGAGGTTGACAAAATGATGGTTGATGGATGTACCGATACAGAGGTGACATAAGCATAAAGAAAGCGATGCACTTTCTGCTATTCAAGGTAAATATGTGCCCGTCTTTTCTCAAAATTGCTGAATTTCTTTACTTTTGATATCTAGAAAATATTTTGCTCTCTAAGCTGTTAAATAGTCTCTATAGATATCTATAAAAATAATAAAAAATTCTGTAGTCTTTATATGGGTTTCAGGTGAATATATGTGGGTGGGCATGAGAAATTATATTTGTACAAGAATGTTTTGGTCATATGTGAGGTTAATTTCTTATTAGGTCAAAAATTCTCCTCCCAATATGGAAATTATGAGCAACACTGCCATCCAACTTGTCACTAGTTATGCACAAATGCCCCATCTCAGTATGACATGTAGATATTTGACAAGTGTTTCTTCTCATTTCACTTTTCTTCTTATAAATTTAATAGAAGCTGTGAAGGCCATAGCCTGCCAAAGTGTATTAGAAATAAGCATTGTCAGGGATTTAAAAATAAATTGAGTATGTTCTTGAATGCTTTTTTTTAAAAAAAAATCCATACACATAGGAAATCAAATCACTAAAAACTAATGGCAACTTATTTAGTAATAGATAGATAAACAAAAAGTTAAAGAAGAGATATTTTCCTTGCTAATTTAAGGATTTATAAAGATTTTGCTGTATGTTTTATTTGAACAAATTGAGGTGTTTCTCCTGTCTTACCAAGCAAAGCAAGGCCTCAGTGACATACTTACCTAGCATCAAAATAAGAATGAAAATGTCAGTTCTCACCAATCCATTTTACAGAAGTTCATTTATTCAGTTATTCATTCCCAAACAGAAATATTGAAAGACTTCATTTTAAGCCCCCAAAGAAGTTTAAACTCAGATCAATTTATTTGAATAATTGCTTAGTACAGAATAGAATGCTGTAAATATACCACATTCACAGAAATAGGTTGTTTAAGGAGAAAATAAATAGTACATAATTTTTCAGTTAATTCATTCAGAACACAAAACAGCATCTGTTTAAGAAAAGACAAATGGATTTTCTATTCCAAGTACTTTTCAGCAAAGACACTAGAAAGGAGACTTTCATTTGGAATCAATAAAAGTATATATAATAAACAACATTTTGTTCTTTTAGTAAAACAGTCTATTTCTTCTCAGGAATCTGTATCTAAGGAAGAAGAATGGAAGTGAAAGAATAATGTTTAGGTCAATTAAACAGAAAATATGCATGAATAAAGGCTGTGACTTTGTGTTTGTTTCAAACACAGCTCTTGGACTGAACACTGAGACATGATAATTATAAATCCTCAAAAAAGTAAGCTATAGCTTTGTAAATCAGTTTGTTAATCTAGTCTGAGTTTGTTTTCTCACTTGTAGCTTAAATGAGAACATGCAAGTAAGAAAACAAAAGTTGGTGATTTAAATGATCAGCTTTTTATTTAAAAGTTTGAAAAGCATTCAATAAATGGATAGCTATTATCATCAGGAACATTTCTAATATGCATATTCTTTATTGTACAAAATTCACAATTTTTCATTATAGCTGTTCTTCTCCTCAAGTACTGAATAAGATACTTTAATCTACAATATAATGCTTTTACACACACACATTTATATTTACTTATCTTCTATCCAGCAAACATTTATATGAGTTGAACCATATTTTTCTGGTTTTCTGTACTTGTTGTAGATTCTAATTTTAATTGAACTTAATAGTTGATTCTCTGTTACCATGCAGGAAATGGAATATACATACATTTAATTAATTTTACAAATCCTTGAAATATTGTTACAATTCATTTTGAGAACACATGCAAAAAGGAAACATTTTCTGTGGGAATGTGGTTACTGACAGTTTTGGAAGTATATACATGTTTTTCAGTGGTTTGTGTATTATTAATAATTAGAAGTGCTCAATACACAATGGAGAAAACAACTTTAATTTACAAGAAGGAAAAGTGTGAGCTAAGCATCATTAAAAATTTTTAAGTACAGATTGGGAGATTTTATTTCAAAATTTATAAACCTTAAAAGTTGTTATATAACAAGTTGATAATTAAATAGATTAATTTCCTTCTATAATTGAAAGAATTACCGTTATTTCATTCTCATGGTAAATGATTCTGGAAATCTCCCATGAAGATGAAAACTGATACAGAAACTAGATAGTCACATTGCAGAGGATTAGAAATTATGCCCATCCCTAAGGACACATCTGTATCATGTTTCCTCCGCACATGAATTAGGAATTTTAGAAGGTATAGTGTACTGAATATAAAAACACAAATTAGGGAGAGCTTCTGTAGAAGTGGGTAGTCTTTTAGACACATTAGGGCCATTCGACCCATGTACACAATGCAAGTATCTGTTGCCTGTACAGCATCAAGTCAGTCAAAATTTCAGCAAACACATGTTAGACGCACATAAAGCCCAACTACTATCTAAAGAACAATGACAAGTTAAGGACGTTGGGATAATGGGAAGCAGTTTTCTTTAAGGCAGTGTGCTTTATTTGGATTCCCATATTCCAGGATATAGACTTATATTCATGGACACAAAGAGAAAAAAAAAATTTAACACAGAAGCCTATAAAAGAAGGACAAGCGTTGGCAAGAAACTGCTGCTCTAAAAGAGCTATATTCTTCATTTCAGTAACTGTAAAAATGCTTGCTTTTCAACTTTTTATTTTTATCATCATAATCTTAAAAAGGTACCTAATTTTAAGTTCACATTTCAAGGTCATTAGTCATATTGTCTAATATGAAATTATTCAGTTTTCACAAATCCAAGGACTCTTTGCTAGCCTCCAAAACAATTAGACTATAATTCTTCCACAGTCCTTTAACACTAAGGAACTTTCCCTTTAATGAATTTATCTGCTTTAGATATTTTATAAATTTCTAATACAAATACAAAATGTAGTTTGTATTCTGCATCCATTATTTTAATAAGCATTATTCTGCTGTGCAAGTCTGTGGAAACAGACGAAATCCTGAATGAATGTGTCCTGTGGTCAATGGCATGACCATTTCAAAGACCTCAATGCTTGTGATCCACAGAAAGGGTAGAATTTCCCAGGATTAGCATCATGGAAATTGGAAATTGCCTAGCCTTCCTCTGTTCTTTCTGCAAGTATTGACAGTACTTCAATGAAAAGCACAAAAACAAAAATAAAAACAACTACGGCTTTTTCCTTACAGATGGCAGCTTCTTGAGACTGTTCCTGACACAGCCATCCAGTAGAGAAATATACACACATCTCCCTGCATGATCTTCAATAAGAAAAATACAGAATTTCTTAGATTTTTGTGTGGTTATTGTTGCAATATCAGAGCAAGTACATCCCTGACAGTAGCAGCTTTTCTGCAAGTGTGTCTCCGTGTGGGTCCATTTTAAAACTTCATTGTTAAGCCAGTCGTGTTCCTAGAACCAACTTACAGAAGATGTTTTCATCATGTTTTATGGATGTGTGATGTTTCACTGTGAGTATACATTATTTTTTGTTCATTCACTCATGCTCTTGTGAACTTGAGTCTTGATGGTAGTTATGACGTGCTATTACTGAAATTTCTACTAATATTTTAATTGCAAGCAGACTTACATATAACATAACAACAATAGCAAAAACAGTAAAAGAAAATAATGTGGCTTTGGACTTTTTACTAGATAAAAATTGCAGTTGATTTAGTTTATTTAGTTTATTCAAGGTTATCAATATTTACAATGTGAGAAGCAATATTTAATGTATTTGTCTTTGACTATATTTTATGCTTACATTTGAAAATATTGCCTAAAAATTCATCCTTTCTCTGACAGAAACATTTTCATTTTGTAAAGCATAGTATACTACTTCCCTACTATGGTAGGGAATGTATCTAGTAGAGAATGAATGTTTTGTAATTAAGATGTATTAGCAACTTCCTTAAGAAAAAAACCAACAGTAAATTCACCATATTATTGTCCCATATTTTATTTTCTTTAGATGTATGTGAAGGAGATATGAGAATGCAGGATAAATAGAAACTTCAGAATTTATTGTCTTATATCCATGTGTTGCTTCCACCATTTACAGTGTATTCGTTCTTTAAAGTTGCTTCTTGAATTATTTGAGCAAATGCTTATTACAACATGAACATACATGCAAACATTATCTTTAGTCATGAACATGGAAGAGCTCATTATTTAAGAGGCAGCATGAGTCAAAAAACTGGTTACATAGGAACTCCAAATCATGTAGAGTAATTTCTTATATCAAAGAAGCTAGAACATAGTGGTGAAGCCTCTATGTAGGCACCAGTTTGACTTCTCCATGTTAAATAAATTGTTTGGGTGTACTCTCCAGCATTTAAGCCTTGTTTTCAGTTTGTGGAGACCAACCTACAGTTTGACAATACCCTGGGATGGTTGGATATTCCAATAGTACCCATTTAGCCATTATCCTAAGTATATACAACCCAATCCAATCCTATTAACTGGAAGCTTCATTTGTTGACATGGACTATCAAGTGGGTATTTTATAATTCAACTAAGAAACTAAGAAAGGCTCAACAAGACATCAGATTTCACTTCCCACTACAATTCCTCCTCCCATAACTTGATTCATTGTTTGTTTTCTTGCTTGCATGTTCCCTTGTTAATTTCAGCCTTTCAGGTTTTTTTTTGTTTGTTTGTTTGTTTTTTTGTTGTTGTTGTTGTTGTTGTTGTTGTTGTTTTGTATATATTGGCAACCAGAAAGAAGCTAGAAACAGGAAAAGACTTCAGGGGAAGATTGAGAAAGGCCAGGAAACCAAGTGTTTTCCTGGAACCAGGATTGCTCAATATAGTCTTGGTGGGAAGAAAGACAGAAGGAGTAGGGACTGTTCAGTTGATATAGTCAGTAATACTTAGGCAATACTCAGTAGTGCCATGCCCCCAAGATGGAAGAAATACTGAGGAAAACTCAAGTGTGCTCTATCTCTATAAACACCATGTATGCACTGACTCTCAAAATGACAAAGAATTGGCGGTTATTAAAAAATAAGAACAAGAGTTTGTCGACTTCTCCACACTATCCACTTGTTTGGGAATTTTCTTCAGCTTGTACCAATAAGAAGATGCTCATTAGATACATGAAGTCCATTGTGTTTTTATACTAGCTTATCTATTTTGTATTAGGTATAAAATAACATGACGCTTAGATTATACTTGAGTAATGTCAAGGTGTGTATTTGGTATTTGTAAATTAGACGACTTTTTAGTCTATTCTTACTATGACTGTTTTGAAAAAGAATGTTGTTGAATAGTATTCGAAGTTTACCAAAGGAAACTAGTGTCCATATTGACTTCTTTAGATCCTCAATTCCTAGGAATCTCATTAAGTTAAAACCCCACATTTTAAAGATAAAAAAGGAAAAAAATGCTGTTGAGATTTGTGTGAGGAATTATTGGCTAAATTAGGTTAGAGTAATGCTGTTTTCTGTCTTTGCTGTTCTATTTGTCAGAGAGATATGAGAAAGTGAAGTCCTCATAATAGTTTATGTGCCAAATAAAAGAGAGGAGACAGATAACCACTATCACTGCTGCAGATTGCTAAAAGAAGCTTACTACCTCGAGGATAAAAAAGATGTCCTAGGGCCTTATCAGCAAATTCAATTACAAATGCAAAGCCAGAAGGTTTATAAACACTAAGCTAAAAATCACATTCTGATCATTTGGAGGCATCCAGGTTCCTTTTCAGAGATCTAAACCTCAGCTTGATTCGACAGGAGGAAAATGGAAAGCGTGTAACTGAGGCAAGAGGGTTAAGATTAAAATAATAAAATTGGTCTACACGGAGGAGCTTAGCAAGCAGATTGTCCCAGCAGGTGCCCTCATTAGAACAGTTCCTTGAAGCTGTGGATTGTTAGCATAAATAAGAAAGAGATAGCTAGGTGATAGTCTGTAGACACAGGTATTCATCTTTAAACTAAACTGTCCTTCGAAGAGTTATGGGGTCCACAGGAACTGATTCTTTGGAATGTTCTAAATATGAGGCACAATAAATATTATCATAAATTGAAAAATGAGCACAACCTGCTCTAACTTAAATTGTTTGCGAGCTACTTTTCTAGTGTTTCTGAATTCTTGAATAAATAATTTCCAAAGAATATTTTACTTTTGAAAAAGGGTGTATTTATTCTGTTTCTGATATGAGCTAAAGTCTGACTTTCAGTTATAATACCTTCATAACAATATCCTGTCTCGTTATTAGCCACAAATCTCCAAATTCCTTGCTTGTCTTACATAAATATTACATTAGAAATGCAACAGAATTAAAATAATTCTCTTCACTTGTGTGTGCTGTATTGTGGTAAGTGTGAAGCATTCTTTCATATGTTGAGGATGTTGGAGGAAGTTGAATGTACCTCTCTGGTATTCTTCACCTTGCTCAAAAGTTAAACAATAATAAGCAAATCTCAGTGATCTGTCATGCTGTGTCTGATGGCATTGCGGTTGAAGTCTCTTGCCCAGGTTTTTAAACAGGTTCCGGTGATTTAAACACAATTACTCACGCTTGGAATAAAAGTCTTATCTACTCAACCCTCTCCCCTGTTCTCATCACTTTAATTTTCAGATTTTTAATTTTTCAGTCTTTAGATTAATATCACTGATGTAATAGTAAATCTAAAGAAATGTTTCATAATTTTTGTGGACTTTGAAATCTTGACATTATTGAATAGATCAGAAAAATATAAAATTATTTTATTATATAACTTTAAATGTTATGTATATGTATTTTAGGATATATGTTAAATTTTGATTTTTATAAAATTTTGATTTTATGTTTCATTGTGGAATATTATTTTAACTATGTAAAGGTGTGCTACATTTGTTTACACTGAGGATTATTATTTTAACTGTGTAAAGGTGTATTGCATTTGTTTATGGTGTCTTTGTTTAATTATATAAGGATCTCTGTTTAGTTATATAAAGTTGTGTTGCATTTGTTTCACCATGCCTACCTAAGGCACCTGAATGGTCCAATAAAGAACTGAATGATCATTAGCTAAACAGAAGAGGATTAGGTAAGGCTAGCAGACAGAGAGAATGATAGAAGGAGAAATCTAAGCTCAAGAGAATAAAATTGAAGAGAAAAGGAATAGAAAATTGGAGAAAGAAGGGGAGACACCTGGGGCCTGTTGTCAGCTGCTAGCCAGTCAAACATGAAAAACAGTGAAAGAAAGATAACTAGAAAGAAGAAAGGGAAAAAGGCCACGATACAAAAGCTGGATAAAGAGAAACAGGTTATTTAAGTTAAAAGAGCCAGAAATGAGATTAAGCCAGGCCAAAAATTCAAAACTAAGAATAAATCTCCACATAATGATTTGGGAACTCATTGGTAGCCAAAGAGAAATTCTGGTACAATGCTTCTTCGTATTAAATAAGTAATATTTGTAAATATATATTTTAAGTACTGATTGTTCATACAGAAGTTGATTTTTCATTTAGGATGAGATTGAAGTTTGTGTTTCTGATATTGTTTCTATCACATCTTTAATTTTTAAAATATTTTATTAACTTTGAACATTTTATAAAAGCATATAACAACTTAACCACACATGAAAGCAATAGTGTCTATTGAAACGACTAATAGTAAATGTTAACAACTTAATAATAATTTTGATCACAATGAAAGACCCCTTTTCTGGTTATAAAATGTCTCTGCCTTCTTGCTAGATGATAGCTTGTGTTGATTTGTGATTCTGTTGTTACTTACACAGAAACATACACATAGTCTTGTGCATGTCACATTATCAATCAACTCATATTAACTGGCAATATGTAAATACTCTCAAGTTATTAACCTTTTTACAGAAGAAATATGTGTGACTGTTTTGCATTTTTGTGTAAGTGAAAGTTGACTAATCACCATTATTGCCTATTTCCTTGATTACAAGTTCCAGGAACGCATGCTTACTGTTTACTCCCTTGATCAATGAAAATTAGAAGGAATTGGGTATAGAAACAAAATGTTTTCTAATATCTTTTCTCTCTTTTTAAAGCAAAAAACTAATGAAGAAATTTTACAGTGTATGAAACTAAAGAATGGATTGGAATGTTGAAGATCGAAGCTGCTGAAACAGACAGTTGATCTCTCACTCTCTGTCTCTGTCTCTATCTCTCTCTCTCAGATTTACAGTTGTAAACAGTACATGGTGGCACACATCTTTAATTCAAGCACTCAGGAGGCAGAGACAGGCAGATCTCTGTGTGTTCAAGGTCAGCTTTGTTGACAAGAGCTAGTTACAATCAGGACTGTAGGTACACAGAGAAACCCCGTCTAGAAATCCTCCCCACACAAAAGAATTGGATTCCTTTAATTTTTATAGTGCACTTCTAGAAATTATTGTGGTTACACATTCTAGTAGCTGAAATCCAATTTGTGTACATAAATCCGTCTATTTTGGAACACAGTCCAATAATGGAGATATAGAAGGAAAATTCTAAGGTGTTGTGAGAAAACTCCAAGAACACAAAGCAAAATTCTTATGGCTTCATTTTCTTCCAAATCACAGAATTTTTCCAGGGATGTTCTTACCTTACTCTCCCAGGTACAGTGGATATAAGTGATTTGCTTATTTACTACTGGATATTGTTATCTGTTTATATAGCTCTATGGAAAAACATGTTTTTGCCATGCACTGCTTGCTATCCTCCTGGGGATTGCCAAGTGAATTGACTGAATGGTCAATAGCTAAGCAGAATGAGGTAAGGCTTGCCCACCACAGTTAGCTTTCCCACTCTGATGTACACTTTATTCAACCCTCGCATGCTCTAATGGCAGATGCCCTGAAGAAGGTTTGCTCTTGCATGAGACTGCAGAATGCCTCATTTTTAGACACCACTCTCTCAGTTTCATGCCTCCAGTCAAAGTGGCAAACATATCAAGTTGGTTCTTCATTTTGCTAATGTTGATAACAGAAATTCCAATTTTAATGTTAAGTTTGTCATTTGTTTACAGCACTTATTCCTCTGAGGAACATCACATGGAATTTTCTGGTGAACTTTGAAGGTATCATTTCAAATTAGCATTGCATTTTAAGGTTTGTTTGTCTTCTCACTTAAATTAGATTGCCATTTACTGAATTAGACTGATAATATCGAAACTCTCTGATAAAAAATATCCCCTGGAAAGTATTATGTATTTAGCATTAGTTATCTTATTTAATCTTCAAAATAAAAATGGAGCTCATGAATTTTGTTGTTTTAAATGTAAAGAAGGTAAAGCTCTTTATGTTATTTCACACAGACACCCCCCACCCACAAACATTGCAATGAGTGCTTGGCAACGTGAATTTTGATTTTGAGTTCTTTGAAAAAGACTTTTTGTTTGCTTGCTGACTTGTTCCTTATTTGTTTTTGGTTTTTGGGTTTTGTTTGAGAGAAGGGCCTTTTGTGTAATCCAGGCTATGCTGGAACTCACTATGTAAACCAGGCTAGCATCTAACTCACAAGGATCTTTCTTCCTCTGTCTCCATAGTGTCAGTGCTAAAGGGGTGAGCCACCATACCAAACTTAACTGTATGTTTAATAAAATATTATTTTATTTCTTTTACTTTTTAAATTATAATTACATCATTTCCCCCTTCCATTTCTTTCTCTAAGACACATATTCCTTTGCTTTTTTTCAAATCCATGGCTATTTCCTTCATAAATCATTGTTACAGCATTAACCAGTCATTAATTAAGCATTATTACATGACACACAGGTTTATATTTGTAAATATGCAAATACAAACTTCTTAGAGTTTTTTTTTTGTGAGAGTCTATCTCTGTCAAGTGTTATAAAGTACACCTACAAAGTATTTTATCACATAAAATGCATATTCCTTAAAATATAGTTCTGTACTTATAAAACATTTCATTTGTCTGTCAATAAAGTGATAGCTTACAAGTTTTGTTTTGTAATTTTTCATCAAGTGCATAACACTAGATTCTTGCTTTTTGGCACATTCTGTGTGTCTGTGCGTCTACATGTGTAAAGGGAGGATATCACTTCTTTACCTTAGGCCTTCTAGATTAATGGAAAAGCAGCTGCACTTAAATTTAAGGGTCAGAGTTTTCTTGTGTCTCAGTTAACATTGCCTAAGGGATTCTTTCCAGTGCAGATTTTTCACATTCAATCATAGCGTACTCAGAGGGCATTTGTCATGGTTTTGACAGGTTGGATAAATGGTTAGTTAAAGCCAGAGGTGAAGGTCAATAAGGACAAGACTGAGAAAGCTAAATTAAAAGCAAACTCTCAGTTCTAACTGGCCTGTTATGGAATTACTAGTTAAGTTCAAATAGAGCAGAATTGCAACTGTCAGGTAATAGATTTACAAGCATGGATTTTGACTCTGCAGTAATAGGCAATTAAAATCAAAACTATTTTTGCACAGTTAATATCAGGTCTGAAAGCCTGTTGTCATTGTCCCATCATGTTTATTGTTTTTAGAGGAGCATTAATACAAATATATTAAAAATGTATCAAAATCAAGGCTCTAGAAAAATAAAAAAAAAAAACAAAAGCTGCAACACTTACAGTGCTCTGCATATCCAATGTGATGTATATGAGAACTATTAGCCTTGCTGGATAAAATGTCTACTGATTGCTCCCCTCAGGAAGAATGGTCATGAGCTCCAGGCCCGAGTGGTTATTAGCATGTTCATTCAGTATTAAAATTAAACTATTGATTTTTCAAGAGAAAAAGTACAAATATAATTTAAATCTTAAAATTAAGTTATACATTAGTAATTAAATATTATTACAAATATTAATAGTTTAAACATTTGGTTGTAATGCTTCATTTTTCCTTAAATTTCTTGCATGTTTTATTTAAGCATGTTTAAAATTCAAAACTATAGTATCAATACATTAAAAAAATGTATTTTATTAGCACAAGCAATTCATGAATGAATTAGATATCTCTTTCAGTTTCCTAAAATTCTTCCAGTGTTCAGTAAGAGGCAGCGCTAAGCTAAGATAGGAGGATGGTTAAAACTTGTAATATTATCAAACGGTCATTAAAATTATGTTAATGACACCATCTTAAGCAATTCCCAAAGAAAAGGAGACTGCCTATGAAGTTAATGCCTTTCTTTAATCCATTTAGTCATTAATTTTCAATAATGAATAGCAAATTTTACAACATTTGCTCATAATACAAGCTATTCCCATGAGCTTATCTCTTGATGAAAGAAACCAATGCCTCCAATTCATTCTCTGAAGACACTAAATATTAAAGCCTGCAGAGATTCACCTGCTTTTGTGAATTAATTGTACTGACACAGTCTCATTTCTAGGAACTATTGTTCTGAAAATACTCATTTGAAATTTTTATAAATATAAATAAATATTCACTGTGTGGCAATGTACCCAACATATTAAATTGACTGTGTAAGTAACTGATAACCCAAGTTGAACATAATATCAACAAAAAAATTAAAGTACTGTTAAATGTCAATACCTGCCAGTAATATAATCACACTACATGTTTATAATATTTAAACAAATTATACTTATAAAACTATTATAATGTAACACTATTTGTATATTTTAGTGAGCATCCTTCAATTAATCTCTTTATTTGAATTAGCATTGTAGTTGTAGTGTTCTAATATGCATGCTAAAATATTAAATATAATCTATTATATCAAATGTCAAATCATAAAGTGCTTATGTGGTATTACTTTATATAATTCTTAATTCCATTTAGAATGTTGTATTATGCCATCTATTCAATTGTGTTTATAACGAAAAGGGTTATATGTAATCACATGGTATTAATATAAGTTCCATTTATTTAAATTGAATATCTAAAATGTTTTATGATATTCTATTCATTGAATTGCAAATTTGCAATAACTTTTTCAACCTTTGAGCATTTGTATAAAAATTTGATATTTTCCAAAGGTGATTTTCAAATTATCTACATCAATCTATTTAACCAGTTTCCTGATTTACTACTGTTTTCTAAAAGCTCATCAGTGATGACATCCTATCTAATTTCAACTACAAATGCCAGTTTGTGTTATAAAATGCTGGGAGCTGTGACCCCCCAGATCCTGAATTTCTTGTAAACAACTTGTTTTCCTCTGCTCTGAGATGGAAGACCCCGATGGCAGGCTGATGGGTCTGCAGCTGAAAGATCCCAAGAGCTGGGACCCGGCCAGAGCACTATATAAGCTGCCCCTGAACACAATAAAGGGGGCATTCTTGGGGCATTCCTGTTTCAAAGATGACCCATGTCTCTGTCTGTGTGTCTTTGTTTGTTTAAATCTCCAGGCCCTTTCCCGGCTCGTGAATGGTCCTGTAGTGCAGGCGCGCAATACAGGAGTAGTACCGTACTGTCACATAGTACAGGACAGCCGGACACTACAGTAAAATATTGGGACTAAAATAAAAGTAAAAATAAACCAGCTATGATCAATATTTTGTAGGCAATAATAAAGTGCTAGTTACATATGCTTTTGAATACATATATAACAAATACATTTATGAACATATTCAAAACAGTTTTACTATTTTTCCATTGATAATCATATATTTTGTGTTATTAAAAGCAAATAAGATTTCTCTTTTAACTAACTAAATATAATTAAATGTAGAAAACATGTTTAAAACTTCTTTCATAGCCGGGCGGTGGTGGTGCATGCCTTTAATCCCAGCACTTTGGAGGCAGAGGCAGGCAGATCTCTGTGAGTTCGAGACCAGCCTGGTCTACAAGAGCTAGTTCCAGGACAGGCTCCAAAACCACAGAGAAACCCTGTCTCGAAAAACAAAATAAATAAATAAATTAATTAATTAATTAAAATAAAAAATAAAACTTCTTTCATACTGAAAGTTAATTCTATCAGAAATATTTCTTTTTTTATATATTTATTTATTTATTATGTATACAACATTCTGTCTGTATGTCTGCAGGCCAGAAGGGGGCACCAGATGTCATTACAGATGGCTTTGAGCCACCATGTGGTTGCTGGGAATTGAACTCAGGACCTCTGGAAGAGCAGGCAGTACTCTTAACCACTGAGTCATCTTACCAGCCCCAGAAATAATTCTTATTGAAGTTAGAATGAGACTTGAAGTGTTTTGATTTTTGTTTCTCACTGAAAGCTGGAAGATATAGAATCTCAATGTCCTATATATGACGAATATAGAACATTGAGATTTCTATCATAACTATTGTGAATGTGTGTATGTGGGAGGTTACCTGTGGTACATGAGCTTAATCATTGCACTGTGCAATATGCTGGCATTACTACTGTGGCACTTAGCATACTAAGGAAACTGAGGTGGAGGTAGTGGAGAAACCTTGCTTACAGATCTGCTATTCATGGCTTGTTCACTATTCTTTCTTTCTTTCTTTCTTTCTTTCTTTCTTTCTTTCTTTCTTTCTTTCTTTCTTTCTTTCTTTCTTTCTTTTCCTTCCTTCCTTCCTTCCTTCCTTTCTTTCTTTCTTTCTAATTTTCTTCTTTCCTTTCTTTTTTTCCTTCCTTCTTTCTTTTTTAGAATCAAATTTTTCATTTTTAAACCAATCTTCTTTTGCATGGCATTACTAGTTCCCTCTCCTGCCCATCCTCCTGCTCCCTCCTACTCCCCACCTAACCCCACCTTGATTCCTCAGAAAGGGTGAGTTATCATGGGGAGTCAACAAACTGTCACATCACTTGAAGCAGGACTAAGTTCCTAGGTTGAGGAAGGTATCCTTCCTGGCTTCAAAGTGTCAGTTCATGCACTAAGGATAAATAGTGGTTGCACTGCTAATGGGCACACAAACTGCCCAAGCAACACAACTGTCACACACATTCAGAGGGCTTAGTTCTGTCTTATGCGAATTCCCCAGCTGTCAATCTGGAGTCACTGACCTACCTTTTGCTCAAGTCAGCTGTTTCTGTGGATGTCTCCATCATGTTCTTGGACCTTTAGTACATAATATCAATCCTCTCTCTCTATGAATGGACTCTAGGAGCTTAACCCAGTGCTCAGCTGTGGATCTCTGCATTTACTAGAGCCATTTTTTTTTGCTTCTCCCATAATGGCCCTCTCGATCAACATACCTCTTTCCTTGCTCTATCTATCACCAAGAAAGACAATTCCACAGGTTCATATACACACTAATCTTATGAACACATTTTCTCTATTAAAATTTCCTCTTCACAGATAACTCTAGATGTGTCAAGTATACATATACATAACATGCACAAATATCACAATGACTGCACTATAGATCCTTTGTATCTAATGTAGAAGCAGGAGAGAAATACTTTTTCAGAGAAAAAAATGTCAAATATTGTCAAATAGCAAATGAAGATCACAAAAAACTGAGGAGAGAAATCGGTAGAGAGATATAGAAACAAAAACTACATAGGGCAGACAGTACATTTTACATAGTCTTCTTAAGTAACTTTATGTAGGTCTACAATGTGGTATAAAATTCAATGACTTTGTTACTTGATAATTGATTGTCAATTTTAACAAAATTATTTACACAGAGATATTAGATACATGGATCATCTGTGCCTCTGCTCTGTTTCTGCATTCTTGCCTTCCCTTTTGGCTCTTGCCCTGCTGTCCTCCTGTCTTCTGTGTTAGGTATCTCTTCCATTCTCTTCTGACTCACTTTCCTTCTACCTCTTCCTAATGCTTAGTCTTTCCCACTTCTTATATGAAATAAGCAAAGATAATTATCAGCAAATTACTACATTAATTACCCTGTTACATATCACTTCTGTACTTCTGTGTGCATGCACCAATGTGTAAGTGTGAACTTCGCATTGAAAAGCTTTTAAACCTATGTATAAATTTGTGGATTATAATTTTATATTAAAACACATTTTGTACAGCTTCATGACATAGAATAAATTCTTTAAAATTTACTATGTATGTTTTCAATTCTATAAATCCTAACAAATAAATATGTTTGATATAAAAGTTTAAATTACCATAAACAACTCTACCAAAAGAGGATGTTACAAAGTTTTTTAAAATTGAGAATACTTTGTTTCTAAAATTAGATCAGTATAGAGAAGAACTGAGAGGTTTATACATGTACAAATACAAAATAAAAGTTCAATGTTGGTGGATGAATGATATTAATTTTGGTTGTATAATGAAGAAAACCAGGAATAGGATAGATGGTTCTTCATGGATAATAATTCCCTATTTTCTGAGAAACTGAAATTTATTTCCAAATTTGATGTACAGGCTTGCATTCCCACAAACAAATGAAAGAGTATTCTCCTAGGTTCACCAAGCTGAGTTGTCACTTCTGTTTGTAATTTTAGCCATTATGACAGGTGTAAACTGGAATTTCAAAACTAATTTAGATTGCAAAATTTTTAATGGCTAAGGATGCTGAACATTTCTTTATGTGTTTATTTTCCATTTGTGATTCCTCTCCTGAGAATTTTCCTTTTATATCTGTACCCCAAATTTTAATTTGAAATTGACTTAATTTGATTACTCCCTTAATATGAGACATTTCACCATACTACATTACATAAGGCAATCTGGGATGGGTCCAAAATCAGTGACACATAATGGTATACACTAGAAGATTTGAAACTGCAAATCAAAATACTTAACACCCTTGTGTGTATGTGTGTGTGTGTGTGTGTGTGTTTCTGTGTGTGTGCTTGTGTGTGCATTCTTGCATATGCATGGGTGAAAAATATTTAGGGAAAATATGGATGTCATGCCTATAGTGACATTTGCAATGCTATTTAAAACAGATTCTAACACTTATTTGAAGTGAGCAATGTAGGATATTCTAGCTAGTCAGCCCCCGAGAACTATATCTGCCTCTGTAGTTCTTTGATCCCAAAGACATCTCCACACCCACCTTTTTAACTGGGTTCTATTAGCTTTTGCTTTTATGTAGTTCTTTACAGACGGATTTATATCAATAGCACCCTTTCTCTTTATATCAACTGCATCTGCTGTAATTTACAGTAAGGGAAACAAGACTAACACAAATCAGTTACACCGAGAATTCAGGTGGATGGTATATCTATAAAGTTTACATACTTTGGAAGCCTTTGAAATTGACTTTTTAAAAGCATTTGGAATATAACAAAGAAGTAAAGACATAAGACTACAAAGTGAGCCAACACATGGAAGTCTCACATATGCATAATATTGGTAGAGATTCACACAGTACAACTGTGCTCTTGAGGTTTGGGATGAAATTAAGGTTAAAGTAGGGAAGAGGATTAGAAGGCGTGATCATGAATACTATAAAGGGACTCAACTTTTTCTTTCAAATGTCTAAGATATAGTGGAAGACTGAAATTAATAGTTTACCTGCTGAATAAAATTTCAAGATGGCAAAAGATAAGAACAACAGTAAAGATATTACTGGATATTCCTAACAATTGTTAACATGGTATCTGTTTTAGTCAGTGTTAATATTATTGTGATAAAACACCATGACCAAAAGAACCTTGTGGAAGAAAGAGTTTATTTCACTCACAGTTCCATATAATAGTTCATCATCAAAATCACTGAGAGCAGGAACTCACTGATGGCAGTAACTTGGAGGCAGGAGCTGAGGCAGAGGTCATGCTGCTTACTGAATTGACCCCTCATACTTTCTTAGTCTGCTTTCTTATAGAACTGAGAATCAATACTTAGGATGAGACCAGCCAACATGGGCTGGAATTCTCCCTCTAAGTCACTACTAAAACAATTCCTTATGGCCATATATAATAAAAGCATTTTCTCAATTGAAGATCCCTTTCAGATAACTCTAGGTTGTGTCGTGTGACATAAAATTAGTCTGCACAGCATATTAAAGCAACAAACAGATCAGATAATAAAAATATTTGTTTGGTATAGTCTCTTATTTATTTTTCTAAAGGTAGAGTGAATCAAAGGCACTGTGACTCTTAAATGAATGTAGTGGCATCCACGTGTGAACTTAGCATAAAAGGCAAGTGCTCGGCCAAAGAGTTACACTCTGACCTTAAAAATAACTACGTGATAAATGTGGTTGATTTTCCAAGGTAATCCAATGAGAAGAGAGACGGATAGTGTTCTGTTCCTTCAGGATTCCTCAAGGAACTAACTTAAGATTTACTGGACACTTGGATCTGTTGCAGCTTTGGTTCAATTGTTTCCACCTGTAACCCTTGATGGTAGCAAACCTTGGCAAAGTCCCTGTCCTGTTAGCTTTGAAGGCAAGCAAAGTGCAAGATTTACTGGGTCATGGAAGCTTCCACAGAGATTTCAGAGGAAGGCTCGGGAGTGTACACGGTATCCATCTGCAGCTTTATCCCCTGAGGGAGCACCATCACAGGGCAATGCTCAGAGCTCTGAACCAGAGCAACAAGAAAGCCCCAAGAGACTTAGAGGAGCTTCGGCTTGTTTTGTCCTTTTTGTTTCCTTGTTCCTCACTTCTGAGACAACAGCTGTGACCCTGTGTCACTGCATTGTGGCTTGCTAGCATGTAGCATGCCTTTGATTTCTTAAAGGGATTTCAGCTAACAATTTACCTGACTCTCAGAGGGTACTTTGCTGGCAGATAGACTGAATGTACTTTTAACTGTGAGACAGACATGACCCTTTATGGGTCAGAGGCAGAATACAGTTCTGGTTCAAACATATTTCTTTAAAAAAACATGTGTTCATTCAAATAAAATAGGAATGTTTAAATGTATAATTATACTTGAAGTATTTAATATATCTGCAATCTTCTGTGAATTTAACAAAGCAAAATTTGTCAAATGGAAATTCAAATAATATTAGGAGTGTAAATAAAGTTTATAAACATACTCGTAGATATTTTTCTTGCTAAAGATATTTTAGCATCAAAATAAAAACTAATTTTATTCTATTAATAAAAGACATACATTTGAAAATCAAAAACTCAAATATTCCTGTTAATATGTCCTCTTCCTTTATGAACACTTCAAATTTAATGAATATTATCAATAAAATGGAAAACCTGATTCCTAGTACGATATTACATGAAAACAAAATAGCATAAACATAGATCCTTAACTTAAAACACTTGAAAAAATTGTCACTGGTAATAGTAACATCAATGATGCCTCATTTTTATGATAATTTTACATGTGCTATTAAATTAGACCTAAACAGGTAACTACTGGAAGCTGATTTTGTGATTTAACATGACAGTCTTTTGCATGTTGCTCCTCCTCACTCTAGTCATCTTCCTCCCTACTATTCTTCACCACCATCTTCTCTTTCCATCCTCCTCCTTCTCTTTACTTATATTCTCACTCTTTTTCTTTTGTTCAAAATTGTACACTAGGCAAAATGTCACTCCCCACTTCTCCTGGGTTTTTGTTTTTTAAAACATTATAGACTTTACATTCAATAGTAGAGGAAAACAGTACATTTGTCCTGGGGTAAAAGTCAACTATTTGGACCCCACTATTAATTTACTATATCATAGAAATGTAATGGTGTAGATAAAACAATGTGTCAATGCGTATTAACCATTCAGTTGCAGCTTTTAAAAAAATGCATGCTTTAAACTTGTATTTTACCAATATAAATGTTCAGATAATCTATAAAGAATTTTAAAGTCTCCAATGTAAATCAAAAACATCATATATATATATATATATATATATATATATATATATATATTCACAATGTAAATAGAAAAATACTTTAAATTTTCTGCCTTTAATATTTGCACAGATGATTTTTATCTATATAAAAATGAAGTATATATTTAAGCAACTTCAGGAATGAGTAAGATATATGTATTGAAATATATTGGATTTCATTGTTTGTTAAAAGTATTTTTAAGCACATTTACTTGAACTAATTAGAATCCTGAATTTCAAAAATCTTAGGATAGAAAAGAATATTTGAATACTTGAATTTGTACTACAAATAAGTAAACTGGTAAGTTCTAAAATGAAATAATATTGAAAGTTCTAGAAGTTCTCTTCATTATTTTTTATTAGCCAATGTTTGTCAGATAACGCGTGAGGTTTTTTCTTTCATCATGTATGGGAATAAAAGAGAAACTTCACAAAAAGAATCATGCTAATGGGCATTCAAATGATTAATCAAGATAAAATAATAAAACTTATGAGAATGAAATCATCTAAAATCTACATTTTACATAATTCTCAATTGGGACATAAAAATTTAGAATATCATAGCAAATGAAACTTTTCTATAAATAGCAGAAAATGAAGAAATGTAAAGACTGGTAAGTGTAAAGATTTGTAACATTTATATACCTACCAAGAAGTATTAAATTGATTGTGAACAGTGAATACTGAAATCTACCACTTTCAAAAGCACGCAATTGAGTATTATAAATAACACATATTCAGAACACACACAACAAATTAGAAAATAGAAAAACAGTACAAAAAAAAGAATAATAAGAATTACAATAAAACAGATGAATAAAAGGTCAGTACTTAGTACTGAGTTTCTTATATATGTATAAATCATAAATACATATATACAAATTTAAATTTAAAATAGAATTATTGATTGTATATATAACACACAAATATGTTCTACTCTTGTGATATATCAGAATGCACAGGTGTTATTATTTTATTCAGGATACTTAGCATTAGAAAATAAAAGCAAAATCATTTTTTCAAAGAAAATGACTGTTGAGCCGTCACCTAATTTACCGTAGTTAAGAAATTCTTGGACAGAGAAAAACCCTTTTCAGTAAAGACACCAACTTCAGAAAGTGATGTGAAGAAAATGCTTTTAAGATCTCAAAGCGGTAGCCACATGGAACAAAAGACTGAATAGTGAGGGTTCTGTGTGATCTTCACATTGAAGTTCTCTCTTTAGAGCTCCGTAGATCAAATGTGATGAGCCTCTCGTTACACCACTTGTCACTAAATAAAAGGATATGAGCTTTTACTTTCACAAGTCAAAGAGCCAAATTGTTCTTTTATAAGTACCCTGGGGATTAAAGTTGGGGATTTTTTAAAAGAGGTACATTTAGCAACCTTCTAACTCCTGCTACCAGTTATGACTTGTGTGCAATTAGTGTCTGAACAGAATAGACTTCTGCAAAATCCCCTTAGGTTGCCAGATTACAGAGGTATTGTATCAAGACATCAAAAACTATAAATGATGAAATTCTGATATGAAAAATATAAGTCAAGACAACCGAATTTGTCCATTCTCTGTGATTTTTGAAATTGTCCAGGGAGTAAGAATAAGATCTCTTTCCATTGTATGAGCAAGACTGTTTTACCTATTCCTTTAGGTTATTAATTCTGAGTTCACGCTCTAAATGTGATTAAAATCATTTAACAAATATCACCAAAAGTGAAGAACACTAATGACAGCATTTTTTCCTTCTTTTCCTATTTCTTTCTCTTACTCATCACTCTGTTGCCTTCTCCACCTTCTTATCACCCTTGAACATGAAAAACATTCTTTATCTGAGGCATTTCATACAAGTCTTGTGCATTGCTTAAAATAATCCATACCAATAGAATCTGGTCCACATATCACCACTTGAATCTTACTTTTTAAAATATTCTTTTCAATAAAATATTTTCTTATATCTAAATCCTTATGTAGAGTTTCTAATTCCCTTCTTTGCAGTATTCCTCTCTTCTTTTTCTTCAAGACATTTAGTTCCTCAAACAGAGTGACTATTTACCCTCATTTATTTACTGCTTATTACAGTTCTCTCAGTTCTGTAATGAGCCCCTTCATGCTCTGGGAATGTAATGTTGACTGTGTTCGTCATTATCAGACAGAGCAAAAAAGCAGTAAAATAGCAGCAAGAAAGAGTATAAATATCATTCTTTTGGGGAATGTGAATTTCCATGGGATCAAGAGACTTATACATAAAATATATAATAAAGAAGGGACTAGATATCAGTTTGCTGTAAAAATGAAATAATGCTACATCACATAGTCTGTATTGAATATCCCATTTCTTTAATTCCAACACTCAGATTAGAGGCTATCTCTGTAAGTTCAAAGCTATCCTGGCCTATATAGCTAGTGCAAAGTCAAATAGTGCTAATTAGACCCTACCCTTAAAGAAAATAAGAGTTGGCTATGGTATAATTCATGAGTTCTATACTTGAATGAATAAGAAAATTAACACCTAAACATAATTTAAAATTTTGTGATAATAAAATTAAATTTAATTAATTGATACCATACCAAAAGCAAAAGAAATTCTTATAAAGAGATGATATTCTTCAGGGCAATATAACAAAACAGGTTTATTTTGTTAGATTTTTTATTTGACAAATGCTGCATTTTATTTATTTCTCATTCCTTGTGTGAGAATCAAAACTTGTCTGCTCACTGCTCAGTTCATATAATCGTTTTCCACACAATACCACATTTAAGTTTCAGTTTCATATCTACTTACATATAAATGATTATTTCCAATCAAATATTTATTATGGACAGAAGTAGAAGTCAGCTTACGTATTTTTGCAATATTGATATTTTTGAAAATAAGGTACTAGTTACTAAGTAGATCATGAAGAACCTATTTGACTCCCAAAGATGTAGTTAAAGTTACTTGAAGAAAACATTGTTTCATAGAAACATTCAATAAAGCATAGTTTCTAGATAATTAAGACAATTTGAAAATCAGATAAATGAGCTTGGATTAGAACAAGAAGTAAAATCAAAGTTTTATGAGTCTAAGTATTGAAATGTTCACCACTGTAGCATAAAAATGTAGCAATTTGTCACTTACAGTATGTTTATTATTTCTTATACACAGAACTGTAAGATGCCTAAAGCAGGGACTATGTTGTTGCAAGACTATCTATTTTAATATAGACAATCACGTTTTAAGCTCAACCCCATACATTGGCAGTCCTAAATTCCCCCTGGGTCCTAAAACTGTTAAATATGTTTCTCCTGTTCTTATGCATCTCCATGAATCTATATATTGCAATTTCCTTTTACAGGCTAATTAGAGAAGCAAGATTTACAAAGGCCCAGAAGTCAGATCAATGCTACAAGAACATTTCAATTTGTTTCACTGGGTCGTATGGGTGAGTCATGATCAAGAGTGAGAAAATTATTTTTTGGAACTGTTCCTCCTGATAGATTAACACCCAGAAGGTTGAAACTTTGGATAAGCCACTGGACTAACGTAAGCAAGTAGCAGATCATTGAACGGTATATAATTAAGGCTGGAAACTGCAGGTATTAAAAAATGAAGGTATAAATCACATATTATAAGAAATTGCCTGCATGGTTCTTGATTCTCTTTAAATCATACTTTGAGACTCAAATTATAGAAGGCAGATGATACGATGCCTATAACCACTTCTACAAAACAATACAGAACTAATATTAGATTCACTGAAGAGAACCATGTCTTGTTAGAACTGACTCACAATTTATTAATTTTTCTTTCACTGATGTCATACTCATACAAGATGTACTAACCCATGTTTTTATTGAAACAATGAAAAACTGTTCATAACTCCTTCTCAGGCATTTCCAGCCATAATTGTCCTTTAAATGATGGTCAATATATTCTACAGAGATGAACTTAGATGAATAATGCCTCTTGTAGAAGAAAGCAAGGTAAAAATTTTCTCTTTCTTGTTTATTTTATTTCCTTAATTTAAAATAAAATTATATCATTTGCATATTATCCACTCACCCTGCCCAAGTTATGACCACTCCCTCTCAAATTCATGCTCTTTTTTCTTTACTTATTTTTTAATACACATATAATTGTGTAAACACACATTCATATTCCAGTCTCACATCAAAATTGTATTTGTGTAGGCAGCCACATAGTTAAGACATCAGGAATGAAGTGCCCTTCATATTTCCAGAAGAAATAATCTCACAGATGATTTTCTAGTTTTCCAGCTCTTAAAATCTTCCTGCCTCTTCTTACACGAGCTAGGGTTTGGCAGAAGAAGTTTTATTGCAGATGTAACCACTGGGGCATGACACCCCACATTCCTTTGCTCCCTGTCTTTTTTCTTATTATAGTTCTCTATATAGCCTGTCTGGTAAAAGTAGAAGCTTTGGATTTAGGAATGAGAGTTAGGCACAACTGTGAGTATAGGATATAGATATGCATGGTTAGGATTTATGGTAGTGTAGTAAATTGTTGTTTCTCTTCTCTGAGCTTACTTTCCCCTCCGTACTTTGCTAGATTTTCAGTAACACACATAACTATATTCCTGTTGTGGGGTTCTTAAGTATATTAAACAGCTCTTGATTACTGCCATTGTATGAGTGCCAGTAATGCATGTTTAGGGTTACTTTGCTGTACTGATCATTGTTGTGATTCATACCTGGGATAACTTAGTAGGAATACTTATTTCCTTCCTGTCTTAGCAGTAGAATTTACAGAAACTTCAAATAGTATGAAAGCTACTCCCCATGGAAGACAATTTTGGGTCAAATCAAGCTTGGGTCCTCTTAGTCATGTATCCAAAGGGCATTATGTATTTAACAATACAGATTTGTCAACAAACTCTAGAAGTTAAGCAATGACGACATCAGAAGCCTTTAATGGGAAGTCTTTGGATCACCATGAACTACAAGTCAAAAGAGTTTTCTCATGCCTAGTACCTGTTTTTTGTTTGTTTTGTGTTTTGTTTGTTTGTTAATTAGATAATCTAAAGTTCATAGAAAGAACAATTTTCGTTCAAAGGAACCCAGGTGGAAGAAAAATTCAACAAAATTAACAATGTTCATTTGGAATTAACATTCCATATTCCAGTATGTAACACAGATTCTTAGTAATAAAATCAATATGTTAAAAGTGCAGAAACAGAAATATAAACTAGTAGAACAAAATAGAACAATTGAACATGAGTACTACTCAGTACAGCCATCTGATAATTGACAAAGGTACTTGGGAAACGTGATATCTTTAACAAGTAGTACTAGAACAATTATTGTCCCAAGGAGAATAATATAAATAGGCCCATATTTATTGCTTTGTGAAAAAACAATCTCTAATGGATCTAAAACTGTGTACGTCCTGAAAATTCTAGAATGTCAGGTAGGCATATGTTATATGTGTAGGAAAGAATTACTGAATAGCTTTTCATTTTCATAGGAGTCACCATTAAAATTTGACAAGTGAGGCCTTGAAAAATTAAGATGTTCCGGTATGACTAAGGGAACAGTTGAGGAAGAAGAAAGTCCACAGAGAAGAGCAGAGTCTTTTCTAGCACAACATCCAGCAAAGAATAGGTATCTAGCCTATATAAAGAACTAAAATTGGAGGAATCAACAAACCAAATGGCCTAATTTAAAACTGGACTACAGTTCTAAACTGACAGTACTCATTAAATAAATAAAATTCCTCAAAAGTTCTTCGTTGTCCACAGCAATAGGGAAATGCAAGAAAAAGGTCTTTGAAATTTCGTAAAACTTTAGTGAGAATGGCTGAGGTCAACAAAACAACTGATAATATGCTAGTTAAGATCTGGAGACAGGGAAACCTTCATTCACTTTTTATGGAATTCAAACCTGGTATAGACACCATGGAAATCAATGTGGAGAATTCTCAATAACCTAAAATTAAATCTCCTACATGACTCAGCATTTCTGCCTTGCTTATTTCAAGAGGACTTGACATCCTGCTCCACACATACTTGCTCATCCATGTTTGTGGCTATCCTTCTCACATGAGCTAAGAAAAGGAAATATTCTTAATGCTCTTCAACTGATGATAGCTAGCTAAAATGTCATAATATATGCTTTGGAATATTATTCAGTTATAATAAATGAAATTTGAGGTATGTGTATAAATATTGAAAAGATAATAATTGAGTGAGAAAACTCAGAACAAGAAAGATAAACCATACAATATATCTGCCAAGGGACAATGGTCTTTTATTGATTTAATAAAATGCTGATTGGAGAGTAACCAAGCAGGAAGTATAGGCAGGGTGACCAGAAGAGGAGAATTCTGGGAAGAGGAAAGACTCAGTTTGCAGTCATCTTTCAGACACAGAGGAAGCAAGATGAGAATACCTCACTGATAAAAGGTACCAAGCCACGTGGCTAGCACAGAAAAAAATTATGGGCTAATGGAAGTTATAAGAGTTAATAAGAAGCATGAACTAATAAGCCAACCAGTTTGTGATTAAGGTAGATCTCTGTCTATTTCTTTGGGACTGAATGGCTGTGAGACCAGACAGGACAGAAACCTCGGGAAACAAATGACACCAATCTAAGCAGCTAAATCCACTTAAAACCAGAGAGAGTTTGAGAAGTAATTCTAGACACAAAAGAACAAAGTTAAGAAGGGCTTCTTGGTAGCAGCATATTCTCAGATGGGCTCTGTTCTGTTTGCTAGAGGCAAGTGTGCCTCATTTAAGAGAGGCTTCCTGACTCAGTGTTAGCTGCAAAAACCTTGCAGCTGTTTTAAGAGGACCTGCCAATAAACACTTAAATGGTGTTTATGAAGAGCCGACAGCATGATTCTCGGTGGTGGCATAGATCTTGAAACTTCATAGAGTTCCAGCAACAAATATGACTCCTTCTAGTACCTCTGTAATGATGCTAGACTTTCAGAAAGCTAAGGAATGTGTCAAAGCCACGTCTTTGTTCCTAGCTTTATCACTCAGCAAATTAAAGACTCATGTGGTCAGTAACAGAGATATACAGTAAAGATCGATTCAAAGACAAAGAAACCTCTAAAGAGTTTACAGTGTGTTTATAAATATATGTAGGCTTGGGAGAGAAAAGAAAAAGAATAAAGTCGTTTTAAAGAGAGAGGGGGGGAGGGAAGGAGGGAGGGAGGGAGGGAGGGAGAGAGAGAGAGAGAGAGAGAGAGAGAGAGAGAGAGAGAGAGAGAGAGAGAGAGGTCAGATTTGGTACCAAACAAGGAGGCAGAGGCAGGTGGATCTCTGTGAGTTCACAAACAGCCTTGTCTACAGAGTGAGTTCCAGGTTAGCCAAAGATACCAAGAGAAACCTTGTCTCAAAAAACCAAAAATTAAAAATAGAAATAAAAGAAATGGAGCTTGAATTAAAGGCATGTAAGGTACATGGCTAGCACAGAAAAAAATTATTGGCTAATATAAGTTATAAGAGTTAATTAGAAGCATGAGCTAATAGGCCAACGAGTTTATGATTAATTTAGATCTCTGTGTATTTCTTTGGGATGGAATGGCTGTGGCATCAGGCACGACAAAAACATCTGGCATCATATATCTCTCATCATACATCCCTAACTCTGAATGTATAAATATATACAGTATATGACCAAGAGTATCTGCAAAACCCAGAAATGCAGAAAGGTGCCAGAGAGGGAAAGGGATTTCTAGAGAGGAAGATTTAAGCAGGATACAAATAATGTAAAGTGAGATCTGTAGGAAAATATATTTTAAATGTAGAGCTTAAGGAAATTCAATACTGAAGAAGAGGGAAGCCAGAGAAAACTGTAACATTAAAGATGTTTCAACACGGCATAATGGGTCATTATTGCTTTATTGACCTAAAGGTACATACAATACATTTATGTATATAGTTTTAATGAATATATGTCAAAGCTGAAACTTTTTTGACAGTGTAGTAATATGAAAGTGAATCTGTGATAATAGGATCATTTCTGTGTAATTTCAATGAAACACACATCATTTGTGTTTATGAAAATTTAGTATGATGTGATATAGATGGTTTAAAAAACTCAGAGATACCAGAACTTCTCAGACAGAAACAACACACAGATATGTCCTTGAAGGTAAGACATTGACCCTTAGCATCATCTGTTTTATTTTCTCATCATAGCTGCAATCTCATCCTTCCATTGTTGGTCTTCTTAGAAAGTTAAACTACTGCACCGTAATGACATCAGTGCTAATATAACTGGCAATGCAGCTCAGCCTGGGTAGACTTGTCATTGCTCTCGCCATGGTTACATCCTTGGTGTAATTATGTCAGCCTTACAGTAGCTAATTTCAAAGACGTGTTAAGATACCCTTAGAGGCACGTTTGTACAGATGTTGAAATTTTCTCTTTCAGAAGGCACAGCAGTGTTGGCAACATGATACAGACTTCATTGGTTTTCTTGTGAGTGCTTCCTTATTATTCCAGTGTTTCTGCATTTATGGTTCTGAATAATTCTCCTGGAACTGAACAGGAATTATTATCTGGTATTTATTCTGCTTTATGGATACTTGTCCAGTACAAAAGTATGCCTGCTGTCTGATGTTAAGCTCAAGGTATTTTCATTTTTCAAGTTTAACAATGTTCTGGTCTCATATCAGAGTCATAATTGATTTTTACTTTCATTCTCAGAACTAGACAAATCTAGCAAAACAGATAAAGGAGTTTATTCCTGTGGTTCTCAGATACTGTCATGCATGTGCAGAGGAAGGGACTTTGAAATAGCAACACCAAATATTATAGGCTTCTAGCATCTCCAAAGTGTCCAGGTTCTTGGGACACAGGAACAATGCATCAGTTACATAATTATTTATAAAAAGCTGTCCAATATATGTATGATTATTTGCCTGCATTTGTGTCTGTGTACCATTTGCATATCAATGACTGACAGAGTTCAGAAGAGGGTATTGGATGTCTGAAAACTGGAGTTTCAATTTCTTGTGAACCAATAGGTTCTGGTTAATTCATTCTTTGTTCTTCAGAAGAGCAGCCTTAACTTATCTTAACTCTTCAACCAACTCTTCATCATTTAGTTCCTTGATTTATAATGGATAACTTTTCTTGGTTTAATATTCTTAGCTGAAATATTTATTTTCATCCCACCTTACTATTCTGTGAAATTCTCATTGCACCATCTCCTGGATTCCAGTATCTGCTGAGAAGCCTCTTCTCAAGTGAAATGGAATCACATAAGTTATTTAGTTCTTTTCTTTTCTAGATTCAAGTATTTTCTCTGCCTCTTCAACCACTGAATTTGGTCATAACATAATTTAGAGTAGATTTCATTGAATTTTGAATTATTTATGTCTAGTGACTTCATGTTGTATTGTATGTGGACATCTCATAGATTTATTTAATCCCATATTTTAGCAAATCACTGGAGTATATGAAATGAGAAAACATTCATACATTGGAGCTCATATAGTTTGAACTGAGATCACTAAGGCAAGTCAGATGAAAGTTCCATCTGTTTGGCCCTGGCCTTTTAATCTCTGTACCCATAGATAGTATGTGCATGAGTATTGTCTTAGGGAAAAAACACTAGTGTCAAACTAGGTATTCACAGAATTTTATTCTCACAGGAATTGTCAAAGTTTAACAGGCATGCTTAAAACTCTATCAAAAGCAAAGATTTGGTTTATAAACCAAAACTTTAGCATTTGCAACTGAAGCATGGGTCTCTGTCCAATGCCAAGTAGTTTTGGAAGCTTCTTAAGTAAACTCTACTCTTTGAATAATGTGCCTTTGTTTTCCCCCTTGGGGTGAATCGCTCTGTAGTAGGCAGGTACAGTTTTGAAATTAAGAGTATAATTATGTACTGGCTCTCTTTAAATGCTTCTCAGGATCCTACCCATTCTGCTGTTTTAAATTGACAGAATGGGGAGGGCATTCATTTAGCTGTCTGAATAAAGAAATTTAAATAATAGTATTGATACCGCTAGTAACAATTATTTGTTACTGTGCACCTTGTACCAGAAAGTCTCTGGTTGATTCAGTTGTCATTAGATTTTGTTGCAGTAGGTCTCATTCAAATATAACATGTAGATGCAATTCCCTTTACTTCACCTAAAAAGATGGCAGCTCTTTACATAATGTTTAAAGTTACAAAATGTTAGCAATTATTATCTGATGTAACAAATTATTCAAATATATAAGCCTATGGGGCCATTCTCATTTGCGTCACCATATTCAACATTTTGACTATATAGGATTGTGGTCATATCATAATGCAAATATTTTTAGTTAAATTTCAAAGTCACCATAGTCTTTCAGATTCTCAGTATTGTTTCAGTTTTTATTTAAATAACATTTTTCATTTATTTTAAATACAAACAAGTTTCCATCCCTTCTTTCCTCCCATCTCCTCCTCTTCCTAATCTATCCCCCTCCACATCCACTCCTCCTCCATCTCCATTCAAAAAGTAACATGCCTCCCATAGACTTGCACAAAGCTTGGCATATCAAGTTGAGTCTTAGTACCATTTTAAAAGCTAAAGTCCAAAGTCTATTCTGAGAATTAGAGAAATTCTTAAGTCCAACTCCCTGTACAATCAAATAGCAAATAACATACTCTTAGCATACAATGACACAGAATATGCATTATCATTCTCAAAAGGAAGAATCAGACCATTTTAGGAAATAATGTACACAATCAAAAGCAAAGCACAGTTGAGAAATCTCAAGTTCTGGAGTTCTGTGTCTGATGATTAAGGGCTCAGATGCTTTTCTCTCTGGCTTTACTGCCTGCAGAACACTTCTATTTCTTGGAGCAGTTTCCTTCTCCAGCTGCAGTTTTCTTTGAAAGACATCAAAGGCCTCTGCCACTGCCACTTCTAACATCTTTTTTTTTTCCTGTTTTTATTTTTTTTCCTTGTTTTTTTTTATTTTTTTTAATTTATTTATTTATTAAAGATTTCTGTCTCTTCCCCGCCACCGCCTCCCATTTCCCTCCCCCTCCCCCAGTTAAGTCTCCCCCCAGCCCGAAAAGCAATCAGGGTTCCCTGTCCTGTGGGAAGTCCAAGGAACCCCCACCTCCATCCAGGTCTAGTAAGTTGAGCATCCAAACTGCCTAGGCTCCCACAAAGCCAGTGCGTGCAGTAGGATCAGAAACCCATTGCCATTGTTCTTGAGTTCTCAGTAGTCCTCATTGTCCGCTATGTTCAGAGAGTCTGGTTTTATCCCAGGCTTTTCCAGACCCAGGCCAGCTGGCCTTGGTGAGTTCCCGATAGAACATCCCCATTGTCTCAGTGTGTGGGTGCACCCCTCGCGGACCCAAAAAGAGGAACATGGGATGTATTCACTCATATTTGGTTTCTAGCCATAAACCAAGGACATTGAGCTTATAATTAGTGATCCTAGAGAAGCTAAATAAGGAGAACCCAAAGAAAAACATATAGGCATCCTCCTGAATATTAACCTTCAGCAGGCGATGAAAGGAGACAGAGACAGAGACCCAAAATGGAGCACAGGACTGAAATCTCAAGGTCCAAATCAGGAGCAGAAGGAGAGAGAGCACGAGCACTTCTAACATCTTGGAATTTTCAAAAGAATGCCGCTTCACTGCCACACTTTCACTAAAAGTCCTTTCTGGGCTTCTATGCAAGGACTTTAGCCACACTCCTAGCCCCAGCAGCTTTCCTTAACATTGTAAAAAACTTATGTAACTTCTTCATGCTCAGATGCTTCATGATTCTAAACTCTGAGCCATGTGATATATAAGGCCAATATCAGCAGCATGTAAGGGATGGTATCTAGTGTCTACTTGAATTATGGTTACATAAGTATCAATTTTTTTCCTTTTCCTTTGTAGCATAAGCTTTCTTTTTTATAAATTGGAAGCTCAACAGATGGGTCTTACCTTGAGGACACTATCCCTACATTCCATTCTTCAACAAGCCTTTAAGTTTCTTCAGCAAAATCTTTACTCTACTATTCAAATTCCTTGTGCTCTTTTGCTATTCATGCTATACAGTTTTACTGTTTTTCCCATTGGTTTTACTCATTGTAGATATGAATGAGAATAATTACTAATAACCAAGTAAAAGAACGAATATTAGGTTGTCCCAAAACCCTTCTGAAAAATAAATTACTCTAAAATATTTCAAATTAGCCTCTTGGATTCTTAAGGCAAGGGCAAAAACATCAACATTCTCTGCCAACATAAGACATTGGTCTTTAACATTGTTACTATAGTGGTATGAAAGGAAATAACTCCCAAAGGAAGTGGTAATATTAGGAGGTAAGGCTTTTTTGAATAGAATGTGATCTTCTTAGAAGAAGTGTGTCACTGCAGAAGTGGACTTTGAGGCCTCCTATTTTGTCTCAATTTCAATATTGCATAAAAACAAATTGAAATTATAAATATGTATGTTTTGATAGCTACTATTTTAACAACATATGAATATAAAGTAATATTAGGTTAAATTTCATCCTAAATTTAAAGTAGTGGGCTTTAAATTTGTGTACATGCTATGTAAAGGAAATGAAGAGTCATCCACTACTATTCAAGTTCAAAAATATGATACAGCACACCCATATTTGGATATTTATTTAAATTAGGATTCATATATGTCAAAAATATATCTGTCCTTCAATAAAAAAATGTTAGGAAAGTCTGATGCAAAGTACTACAATAATATCACTTTATGTTACCTAAATATAGGTATTTCATTGACAAAATGGGGATCACATAGCCATGAATTAGTTAATTCAACATTTGAGTACTCAATCATGAGTGATAAAAGCAAATGATCCATTGCATTGTGTATACTGAAAAATTAAATTTAAGATGGTATATGACAGAGTTGAATCTTAAAAAACTGCTGTTAAACTTGAATGTAAAATAATCCATTTTATGTTTTTCTAAGATAGCTGCAGGGGCAGCCTCAGATTTAATATACTAAAAAGAATGACTTGAAAAATCTGTTCTCACAAAAAAATAATATGAAAGTTAAATCTCATTCCTTTCAAAGCAGAAAAATCATTGGCTATCAAGAATTGCATAGATCTACTCTACATGGGAAGTAGAAAGTAGAAAAAGGTAAAATTTCCTGAGTAAATTGAGATCATGGGGACCTTGGGGAAGGGTTGAAATGGGGAGGGGAGAGGCTGGGAGGGAAGTAGAGAAAAATGTAGAGCTTAATAAAAATCAATAAAAAAAATGTAAGAGCCAATGTTAGAGATAAAGCACTGGATAAAATTAATCTAAACAAACACGTCATACATTTTAAAAGTAGGTTTTCTTTCAAATTATTGAAACTGTTTCTTTCCATTGAGAAGTCCACCTAAAAATGAATTCAGAAAAGGAATATGATACCATCCTTGGTTTCTATTACGAAATACATGGACAGGTAGGATATGCTCATACTAATAATGCATTAGTTTACAAAAATCTCTCTTGACTATTTCAAATTAAATGGTAGATCCAAGGGAATTTATTATTACATGAAACGGAATGTTATATTCCACTTCTAAGTCATCGTATAGTATCTCCAAAGGAAAGAAGGGTGAACTCTATCCAAGTGGAACCAGCTCTTCTTGTTTCCACCTTGCCTTGTGTTCCACATCCTGTGCCTCCCGTCATTATGCTAAATTTATCAATCCTGACAAAGTGCATAACTGAAGATCTGTATTGCTTAGAGATGGTGGTTGTCTATCAAAGCAAAATGTGATGAAAGAAAAAATATATGAGGTTGTGAAATATTCATTATCGTAGTAGTAAGGTAATGCCAACCGGGGAAGGCCAGCTCCCACATCTGTTCCAGAGTAGTAAAAAGAACAGCCTCAAGGTAGAAAGGGCTTATGAAAAGAAATCTTATCTGTGTGAGGACTAGATATTTTCTATCTGAGAGGAAAACGAGGAAATACAAATGCCTTCTGTTGGTAGCTTTCTCTTTTACTTTGTCCTAAATAATCCTTTCTGAGAATTTCACTGTCTCTCACTGCTACATAGCTTTTCTCAGCTTTCCAATTAGCTCTGTGCAGTCTTCTTTTTACAGATCTGCCCAGTTCTTCTTCTCAGTGCTTTCCTATAACAGGCACAATTTGACCAATTATACGTTTCATTTTCAGAGCCCGACCCTTTCTCAAAACATATCGTAAGTCATGTAGTTTCTCTTAGGCTCGAAATGTCACATGGATTGGCCAGGGAACAATGATTGGCCATGCATATAGCCCTTTCCCAGAAATAGCTGAAACTTGACTGGTAGGGAGTACGTGCAGAAAATCTCAGTTGCTAGACAAGTAGTTGGGTCTTTACTGTTATCTGCCTGGCTTTTCTGAAAGAGGAAAAAAAAAACCTGTCACTGAAGTTGTTTCATGCTTGAACTTGTATTAGCAAAATACCTGGAAAAATGACTTCATGTATATATCTCTAGGGGCAACAAGACATTTATCTTCAGGAGCAACCAACTTACTGTGAATTTGCTCTGGAGTACAAAAATAGCTGTCTGTGTAAAAGGCTGCCTTTGTTACTGAGTTTGTGACTATGTTATTCTGAATAATGTAAAATATACTAGTATTATTTCTATTCATCAAAATTAGGCAGCTTAAGCTGAAATCACCTTCCTGACGAGCCACAGGTGTATATGTCCCCATTAGTGGAAAGTACAGTACCAAAGGGCTGCGGAAAGAACAACACAGTTGTTCTTATTAGGGATGTATAGTAGTGGCACATGAGAAAATTACAGACAGAAATAGCCAGTAATTTACAGTAAATAACCCTACGATATTTCATGTGGAGCTTCCCAACAGGGAATTATATGTATAGTGGGTCAACTTGCTAATTAGTAGTTGTCAATGCGGTACATTCCCATGACCTTTGCAACAGCAGCTCTCAGCAATGTGGGATAGTAAAGTGATATAAGTTATATTGGACACTACCTGCCTCAGCCTAATCTTTCTTAGATTATCAGGGGGTAAATAGTTACAGTTTAAATATAGGCAGTAGAGCTAGAATTAATTTCCACAGAGTGCATTTAAAAATGCCAGAATATGGATGAACCTTAAGGTTTTTATCATTAAATTTGAACTCAAAAGGAAGATTTAATATACAAAATAAATAGGAGGTTTTAAACATTTTATTGTCACTGTAGTTGATACTACTGGTGCAATTATTAATATAAAATTCAATAATCTTACTTAGAAACCGGAGCTATGAAACTCCATGGCTAATCCCTGCTTCTCACTGTTTCAAAGTCTTATAACCATTAGAGAATAATATTTTATCATTTGGGGTATGTATTCACACATTTGATACCTTTTTAACTGTCAAATTCACAAATGACAGAGAAATAAAATAGTACATAATTTCTACTCTCAGTTATGTTGATATTTGAAGTGGCACTTTCAACAAATATATAAAGCTCATCAGGTATGCCAGATCTGCTTGAACTTGACTGTCAACTCCAACTAAATTCTGAGGCTTTAGCTCTTTATGACATGTTATTCCTCTGTTGATCTGTTGACTCAGGTTTAAATAGCAAAGACATCATGTGCAAACACATACACACAAGCAAACTCACACACACATGCACATACACACACACATACACACAGCTACATATGCACATACCCCCTGCAGGGTCTCCAGAGTTTCTGTTATTGAATTGGGTCATTTTGTATTTTATTTTATAATAAGCTATGGTATGAAAACTGAAAAGTTTAAAGGTAAAATGTACCAGTTTGTCACAATTATGTTTCATATTGGCAGGTGCTCTGAACTTTCTGTTTGATAACTAGACATATAAATTTCAGTTCTTAAAGCTTTGCAGCCAATTTAAAGCCTCATTTATTTCACTGACAGCAAGATGTATGTGCAGCGTGACATGCTGGATGTCTGGGGCCAAAATCGGCACTGTGTTGCTTGCTTGTCTCACAGGGAGTAAATAGTAGCAATTTTTCAGCATAGGCATACTAGCACAAGGTGTTTAGCAAATAAATGAGCATAAGATGACCTGTGGTGTCCTGAAATTACTAAAATTCATGAATAATAAAATGATCTATAGATTGTTAGCAGAGGGCTACAGCACAGGCTAATTTGCAGCCAGTGAGGCTTTACAGTATAATTTATAACTTTTGAAAACTTAATGACTTCATCAATTTTTACCTATTTTTTTTACTAATATAATCTCCTGAATACCAGTGTGTCAAGGTATAATTTCCTCTTATGGAAAAGGCTAAGTCACCTGCATTTTAGAGTCTCTATGTTTTCTTTTATTGCAATAATTTATATCAAAAAGCATAGTTAACACTGTGAAACAGGCTTCAGTATTATATAAATATTCAGGTAGTACGTCGCTTTCTTTTCGAGTGGCTATCATTTAGTTTTGAAAATTAAAAATTTGACATGAATTCTACTATAAAAGCAAATTATATTTTCTTAAACAACTTCAAAAGCAATCCTCCAATGCAAAAGTATATGTGCTTTTTAAAATAAATTACATGCAGAATATTTTCAAATTAATAATTCCAAAAACAGTAGACAATCCTTAAACTTAAATTTGTCCTGTCATTTAGGATAAATAATGAAAATTATAGAAGAATATCTAAATATGGGTTTTGTTCTCATAGTATATATGTTATGTATTTTAGAGCTAAGTGACTTAGTTTTATAATTGGTAGTTATAGAATATGGCTTTTGATGTTAATTTTTAAAAACTTTCTAAGAGTTAAAATTTTGAAAATGTTACACTAGTCTCCTTAATAATGATTTGACTTTTTCCAAAGTGTTCATAGAAATACTATTTAAGCTTTTCTTTAGAACACATCATTTGTGCACTGATATTACTTAACCATTATTGTAAGAAAACAAGAGCTATCCCTGGGAAAGTCTAAAAATGAATTATCCAATCAAACTTAGAGGATAGAAGATAAATGTTAAATATCAAATTTTCTCCATTTAGAGTAGATTGAAAAGTAGAAATTATTGAAGATGTTTTCAGTAGCATAATACAGTGATTATGTGTGCAAGTAATATTTCTTTTACAAAAGAGTTTTCTGGTGATTTTTTTCCCATATTTATTTTATAACCATTTTCATATACCATACTAGGTATATGTATGTTCATGGAGTTTTCTATTTGAAGAATTCATAAAATGCAATGAACATTGATTTCTGTTAAACAGTAGAATTGATATTATTAGCACTTAAATGAACATTTACAATTTGAATAATATTAAATTCTGAGTAAAGAAAAAAATTAGGATAAAAATATTTAAGGGTAAATCTATTCTTCATGGGAAATCAATGTTCTGTTCCATTGAAAGGAGAATGAGAAGCAAAGGACAAAGCATCATACTCACTGTGAGCTGGAGAAAATGAAATATCTGAAAATATTTTGCAGTTAGAAACTATCACATTAATTTTCACTGGCTATTTACTGTAATGTTTTGCAATGTCTATTTTTATTGATTCATTAACCCATTAATAGTTCTAGGAACATTTTATGCATATAGTTACATATATATATATATAAATATATGTGTGTGTGTGTGTGCAATCTTGTATTGTTTAGCAGTGGACATCTATGAGCAGTGATTATGAAAATGCTATGTATACATAAACAACAAATAATGTCAAATAATGTCAACAAAACTTGCTGGATGACAGCCTACTACAGATTGAGACTTTGTGAAATGAACATATAAAGATATTAATCAGGACATAACCAAATGTAAATATACATTTGTATATAAGCAAGTACCCATATTATTAGTACCCAAACCAGAACATACTCAGGTCATAGTATTATCTGAAGGTATGTTTTTCCCACACTCACAACTGCTTCTGCCAACATGTTTCAGGATAATGAATTTCAACTTATCAGTGACTAGCACTGACACATACTATGTAATAAATTCACAACTACATCTTTCTTCCTCATACCTCACAACATAGTCATAGTCACACACTGACTTATCAAAATTACAGACTTCCTCCATTGTCACTATAGCTGGAATAAAAGACAACCTAATTTCAAGCTTTCTTGTAATTTAAAATACTCATAAATATGACAGGGAGCCTCACTACTTCATCTAAAGCCAATACTTAGGGTTCCCCACTCTGCTCTGGGAGTCTGATCTATTTTTACAACCTTTGCAATGCATTGTCTGTCTATCCATGGGATTAATGTCTTTTTTGTTTTGTTTTGTTTTGTTTTTCAAGACAGGGTTTCTCTGTGGGTTTGGAGCCTGTCCTGGAACTAGCTCTTGTAGACCAGGCTGGTCTCGAGCTCACAGAGATCCGCCTGCCTCTGCCTCCCGAGTGCTGGGATTAAAGGCGTACGTCACCACCGCCCAGCGACTTTTTAAAAATCTTTTACTGCAAAGGCAACCTGCCAGTGTGTCCCTTGTACTCCTCCCTGAGAACTATTGTAGCTTTCTATTGAAACTTGGTAACCACAGTTAGATGAATACATACATTGAGGAAAAACCATTATTTTAACTTTTAGCGTATCTCTCTTCTCTTGTAACACAACTAAAAAGGTTAAATCTATTATAACACTCTCAATATTTGAGGCTCCTGAATTTCTAAGCCTGATAGCCTAAAAAATACAAATCAAAATATATAATAAGTATGGTTAAAGTCTCAAAGATACTAAGAATAATGTTATTTTGCCATGTTAAGATTGGTTTAATCCACTGAGCAGTGGCAGGTTCCAAAGCTACAGAGAAACCCTGTCTCGAGAATATATATATAGTTTAATACCACTTATTTAAGGTTAACTCAAAATTTTGATATTGAAATGAAAAATGTTATGTTATTTTCCAATGTCTAGTATATACTTGATCTTGTCTGAAAGACTAAGAAAACTTATTAAAGTTATAATTATGATTGTGTCATAAAATGTAAAAAATAAATAGAAATCCATGTAAAAAAATAGGGAAACATTATTAATACTTGGGAAATTTCAATAACCCTAGGCCTCAATGACTTATTTAGTGAAATAGTTAAGGATTGCCTTTATATTTGCTAATGGCAAGAGATATCCCATTATTTTCCCAGGTCCCTCAGAACACTATCTAGACAAGCTCCTGCTTGTACTAAGACTTTTCTGTATGATGGAGCTAATGGAAAAAGCACCCATGCACTCTTGGTTTTCTTCAAATATTTTCTTTATTCTTCTTTGCATTCTCTCTTCATTCTCTCATTCTTAAGATTTTCTTTTTATCTTAACTCTTGATGTTTCCTTTCTAATTCTCTCATTCTTGATAGGTTTTTTCTAACTATTTTATTTTTGATGGTTTTCTTCTATCAGTCTCATTCTTAATGTTTTCCTTCTAGACGATCTTAGCTCTTTTTTATCTCTAGTCTTTTCCTAACAGCTTATAAACCTCAGCAAAATCTTTTAGGCAATATAAAGATTACGATGTTTTTCAAGTGAATGATAATAAATATAAAACAGACAAAAAGACAGCATGCTTTCCATATCATTTACATGACTAAATATTTTATATATTATAGGTGAAAAATAAATTATCCCAAGAACCCACAAATAATCATACTCATCAATTTTTTATAGATTAAGTATGTGGTCAAACAAGGTGTTATTGTCAGTTCTTTAACTGGCAGGACGCATTTTGTACTTAAAAAGAAAGAACCAATAACTGTATTACTTATCTTGAAAGGTACTCTTTTAATTAATCTTAAAGAGACCTCAAATGTAAACTTATACTTATAAAAAAGAATTATATTCTAAAAATGTTAAATATTAGTGTACATACAGACCCATTAGTCATTATATTTTATATCAGGAGATTGAGGGCAGAAATTGTATAAGGAATTAATCATCGCCTTTGATCATCAACCAACCCTAGCAAGGAAAGTAAGTCTTCAAGTAACAATTCGGCTGCTGTGTATTTTTGAGCTCATTGTGAACTTCAGATTGGTGTTTTAGATTTTTTTGTCTGAAAGCTATTATCAAATCATATGATCTAACCTAAAATTGATTACAAGCTTTATTTCATGTAATAATACACAACAAACTCTGTAACTATTTTTCAGCATTAAGAGAATAAGAGTCAGCTTGGCTTTTGGGACTCAATTGTTTTTCTTAATCATTAGTTTGGGCTATGATCTATGCAGTGCATTATATGAAACTCATAGACCCTGACTGTGTAGCATTTCTTTGTATTTATTTTCATTCATCAAAAGTCTGTGTAAGCTGATTAGCTAATATTTAACTGGATATCTTATGAATTTTAATTTTTTTTGAAATTCTATGTAGTTTATTTGATCATATATGTATTTCAATTTCTGAAGGACAATTCCCACATTCCTTTCTCCCCAACACTGTGTTCTTTCATTGTAAAAATCACCTTGAGTCGAATTACTGTTAACTCACACCTTTAGGGCCTGGGTGTGCTCACCACGGAAAAAATGGTTTATTAGAACCAGGATATTTGTGCCATTGTTATAGCTGGACATATGTTGTCAGGGAAGAATTATTGTACTTTGTAGGGTGCATATCTGGGTGACATTGAGGCTTAAACTTTCAAATTCTTTTCAGAAATCCAGTAATATTTTAATACTAAACCATAAAAATGCAAAATAAAAATCAAAAATTTAAGTCAATCTTTCTGAACAGCATGCACACAAAAATTCTCAATAAAATACTTGAAATTGAATGTAAAAACACATCAAAAATCCTAATAACAAAAATGAATTCTGTTTCATGCCAGGGAGGTGACTGTTGTGCTGATGCAATATTATATATCTTTCGTTCAAGAGACTGGAACTATTTTTGTACCTTTCAGTAGAAGATAATATTAAGCATTAAAATCGCACAAGACTGTTATCCTACTATACTTAGATTTTTGTTTACCCTGTCTTAAGGGAACAATACAGCAATCAACTATACTGACTTGTAGTTCTCATGTAATCAACATTTGCAACCTTAGCTAATGCATAGTTATAATCCAAAATTATGTCCCTTTCCAAGCTCTTGGCCACAAGTAATATATGTGTATTCAAATAACCATTTGCAGATAATAACAAAAGTAGAGGTTAAAAGCAGCTTTATAAAACCTATATCCAGCAAGAATATTATAAAAATGCAGCTATTCCTTGATAAATAATTATGTTTGTATTAATACTTGTTACCTTGTCCTTTGGGGTCAGTGACTTTATTCCTTTCACAGCTCTACATAAGGTTTCTATATACTTTCAGGACTGACCATTTGGTATTGGCTAACCAGCAATGAAAGAGTTAATGAATAAAGAAGCTGTGAATTTGCAAGAGACCAAAGAGAGAGGTATGCAGAACAACTATGCGGGAGGGTGGATTGTGATGTAATTATAATTTAGAAAATACTTTTAAAAGGTTTTTATAATATGGCCCAGATTTCTTTCCCATTCAACACTTCTGTGCTGTTCTAAAAAGAGAGAAACAAAGTAAGGAATTAAGGTAATCCACTTTAAGAAATATTCATCCTTCAAGAGGTAAAGAAAGAACAGAAAGCAAGGAGAATGCTTGGAGAGACTGCAGGTTATGCCACTGCAGTTACATGTATGTACTGACCATGGATCCTTGATACTTCTGTTCTTAAGATTTGTCCACTTTCATAATTTACTATAATGAATAGTATTATTCAATATATTTAAAATATGTATAACATACATTTATGCTATAGTGTGAAACTATATATTTTTTATAATGTCTGTTCGATTACTCCTCATATTACTCCTTGAAATAATTTTCAAGTACTGTATTTCCTGTATTTTCTTCTATGCATCCTGCTTCACTACAATTTAATATAAAATAAAACATCACAAAGATAGCTCTTATTTTACCCATCATTCTTCCCCAGGTGTTCAATAATAGCAACAGTAAAATCTCACAGTTATAACAGGTTTAGAAGAATGTGCTTAGTTTATCTTCTGTAAACTGAAAAGTTAAAATATATGACAAAGTTTCTATGAGATAATGTCTTTTAAGTCATTTGCCTTTATATGTGAAATTAATTAAACAAGCAAGATTAAAAGCTGATATACTCAGGATTTATTCCTTTTGCTTAATGTAGCATATTACTTTTCTATGAAAAACTGTTCAGTTGTAATGTTCATTTTATTTTTTCCTCTTAAAGCATCTAAAAGTTTGCCTAATGATATCTAACAGTTCATTATTTTCCCTGTCAATGTGTTTTGTATATAGATAAGATATTTTCCCATATCATTTAAAACTCAGCCTAACATAACTAAACCAGACTATTTTATGATAACAAATCATATGTGAAGTTTGTATTTTTGTAGGAGTAGAAGATATTAAAAATGAAGCTACTTGAAAATCGTTAAGTATCTTTCATGGAAAATTGTTCTTGATCCTAAAATAAAACAATACTTTTTATGAACAGAATTTTTGGATACAGAAGAATATGTGATTTTATTTCATCACTATAATTATTATTACATCATAATATTATGCTAAATCAAATTAAATAGAGATTGAGGTAGAAGTATATTATTTTAAGTGCTTAAATGTTATTTTGTGAAAAGATAAGGGTTTTTTTTAAAGGTTTGCTTGTCAAAATACGTAGATTGTTAATGAGTGTTTTTTCATATTTTACTAATTCACATTAATATTTCTATCTGTAAGATCCCATGTTATCTTTTGTATTTATTTTCTTTGTCTACTTTAAATTCTATTGTAATTTATACAATCCAATATCTGACAGAATGAATTTTGTTAATAACAAATGAGTCTAATTATCTGAAAACAGATAAAAAATGCTAAGAATTATCATGCATTATTAGCTTTTTATTTCTTTAAGTTTTAAAATTATTTTAAAATAAAAATATCACTCTATCTGAAAATAATTTTTCTAGTAATTCAAAATTCAAAATTTCATAGCTTTCTTAATTATAGAGGTTTGTATTTTAGCATTGCAAACCTGTCTTTATTCAAATGTAATATAAGTAAATTTTTGAAGTCTGAGTGGAAATCATTTTAATATTTTTAAGTAATTTGCTTTGTAAATTTTCTTTGAATTGCCACTAGATGGAACCAATAATCTTTGTAATTTCTAATTCATTTTTGTCATTTATCTATATATAATAAATGAATAAACTCTTCAACTAAAAGTCATACAACTAGTTTAACATTCATATTTGTTAAGTATCATCACCATCAGAATTTAATTTCAAGTCTAACAGTATTTGGGGAAATAATATTTAAAAAATAAGGAAAATAATTACCACCAAATGAAAAAGAAAATTGTAAGAGTAAATGCACTTTCTCATCTATGAGAAAATAAAATAAACCATAAAAGAGCAATAATATTTTCAATGAAGAATATTAAATTTATCACTGTAGAAATATGAAATGCTCTCTGAATATGGCAGACATTGAGGGCTGCTGAGAAGCCAAGGACAATGGCACTGGGTTTTGATCCTACTTAATGTTCTGGCTGTGTGGGAGCCTAGCCAGTTTGGATGTTCACCTTCCTAGACCAGGATGGAAAGGGGAGGACTTTGGACTTTCCACAGGGCAAGGAACCCTGACTGCTCTTCAGACTTGAGAGGGAGAGGGAAAGGAGTGGGGGGAGAGGGAGAGGACTGGGAGGACGGGGAGAGGAGTGGGGGGGGAGGAGTGGGAGGCTGGGAGGAGGCGGAATTTTTTTTTCTCAATAAAACAAAAAGAAAGTTAAAAAAAAGAAATATGAAATGCTCAAAATGTATGTGTTAAATTTTTGATTCTTAAAATACTTCCTAGCTATCACATCATGAGAAAAAGTTACTTTAAACATTCAAACATTTTAGCAAGAGGAGTAGGCACTATTAGGACCGCCACATGTCATTATTGATTGTTATCAGTATTTGAGATGAAAATAGATGATGTGAGAGGGACATTCGTTGTTCTTTGGTGAGTTCCACAAGATGAGCCTACCAATCTCAAAGGCATATTTCCTATGTCATGACCTCACAAATAATTCAGAATAAAATTAAGAGGCCCTGCCGCCAAACACTAACTCTTACATCTTAAATTAACCCATTTCTATTAATATATGTATTACCATGAGGCTGTGGCCTACCAGTAAGTTTCTGGTGTCAGAATTCTTTGGCAGCCACATGGCTTTTCAATGACTCTGCCTACTCTCTCTGTATATCTCTGTTTGGATTTCCCACCTGACTTTAGTCTCTTAAGTAAGTCATTGGGCAAAACAGCTAAATTCATCAATCAATAAAAGCAGCACATATAAAGACGGCCATGCTACATCAGCTGCACTTTCTTTAAACATCATAATGTAGAATTAAAACATGTAGAGCTATAACTGAAAATCCATAAAAATGCTTATAGTGAAATATTGTTCATGGTCATCTGTACATGATACACACAGAGATAATACTTTACTTAGACTCTTAACATGTAGAAAAATACCATCCATCTACCGGAATCACAATAGGAAATTGGCCCACTTGGATGAAAGCTGAAAATGTTCATGATAACAGACTATTGAAAGCAAGCCACTGTGTTTCCATTTGATCTGAAAGTCCTTGCAGCTTTTTTAAGAGGCACTGCCACCAAAAACATAAATAATGTTTATGAATAGCCAATAACATGCTTCTTGGTGGTGGCAGGGACCTTGAAACTCCACAGAGTTGTAGCAATGCAATAAACATGACCGGTACCTCCACCATGAAGCTAAACTGTCAGAAAGCTAGGGAATGGGGTGGATCCAGTCACCAAAAGCACAGCTTTAATTCTAGTGATATCACTTAGCAAATTAAAGACTCATGTGATACAGTAAAACAAACAAAAAAAAAAACCTCTAAACAGTTTAGAGTGTGTTTAAAATATATGTAAGCATGGGAGAGAAAAGGAGAGAGAGAGAGAGAGAGAGAGAGAGAGAGAGAGAGAGAGAGAGAGAGAGAGAGATTGGGTGTGTGAATCACAGCAATTGGGAGGCAGAGGCTGGCAGGGCAGATCTCTATGAATTCAAGGACCACCTGGTCTGCAGAGTGAGTGCCAGGACAGTCAAAGATACATGGAGAAACCTAGTCTAAAAATAAAAAAAATAAAAATAAAAGAAACAGAGTTTGAAATAAAGCCATGTAAAGATGGAAAATACACAGTGTTGTGATAGGAGCAGCAGGGCTACGTCCCCAGCACCCCAGCCGCCTGGCTAGCTTATACCCCGAAATAATTACACGGACACTGTATTCTTTTAAACACTGCTTGGCCCATTTCTATCTAGCCTTTTCTAGGCTAACTCTCGCACCTGGACTAGCCCATTTCTTATAATCTGTGTAGCCCACGAGGTGGCTTACCAGGGAGATTCTAGCCTACGTCCATCCTGGGTCAGAGCTTCATCATGTGCTTCTCAGAGAGCAGAGCTATCGCATCTCTGCCCAGGAGAGGCATCTGCTCCTGAGAGGAGAGCTGTCGAGTCTGAGGTCACTTCCTCTTCCTCCTAGCATTCTGTTCTCTTTACTCCTCCCACCTATGTTTTAACCTATGAGGGCCAAGCAGTTTCTTTATTGCTTAACCAATGAAATCAACAGATTGATATATGACACTCCCACATCAACAGAGAGAACCTGGATACTGTATTTTATTGTGTTTTCTGAATGGTTTGATGACTGAGGAAGGAACAATAGCTGCTAAAAGACATTTGCTTATAAATGCTGCTGGATTAATACAACATACATATTTTGAAAAATGCCTTGACTTTAAAATAAAAGCCAAAACATATGTTACTTTGGAGATGAGATTTTGTTTTTGTTTCCACAGGAAATGAGAGGCTGTGGATTTATTCTGGGTAAAGAAAAATCATGTTTGAGCAAGGAAGACCCCCTCAAAAATCTCCAATAAGAGTGGATGGTCCAGATCATCCAACATTTCAGAGGACCTCTGTTGTAATCTCCTCTGAGTTTTACATCCAGAACATCCTCAAGACTACTGGCTGAGATGACTAAACCTCACAGAATATTCCAGTCAGGAATGACCATAATCTTACTTTTTTTATGTCCCCATAAAATTATAAGTGTCCCCAATTAGCAGGAAGTAGCCTTGAAAACTATGCCCACATTTCCAAAAAAAAAAAAATGGATAATGGATGTTTTTCTTCGTTTAGAGTGTTGGTTACAAGATATTATGGATAATGGTCTGAAAAAATATACAATATACAATGACAAAGATATACAATACAGTTCCAAAGGTAAGGAAAGGAGAATCGTGAAGAAATACTGGCCCAAAAACAAGACTGAAAATCATTTGAGTACGTTCAAACTCTGCATCTCCATGTCTAATGCCAAGGCAAAGTTAAGATCTTCAACTCTTTTTGTATTTGTTGACTGCAACATATGTGTGCCACTCTCTATGAGGATCTTTTCTCTTGAAACATATTCCATGACTCTGGGATTTCTAAATTTTCCTCCAAGGCAAACCAGGCTTCACTTTCTCAGCTTCACATAATAATTTCTCTAAAATGCCATGCAAGAACGTTACTGCCATACACATGGGCTCAGCAGCTTTCCCTTTGTCACAGAGGGAAATTCCATAACCCCATTCTTTTGTCCTTGACTGTAAAAGCAGAAAAAGACAGCCAAAGCTCCTAAGTTCTGCTACATGCTGGGACTGAAAGGGAGCTCTCATCTTCAATTACATCTTCACCTGTTTCCTATTTTCAGTGGTTTCCTTCACTGCCTGAGCTTGGCTGTCCTGAACTTACTATGTATTTCAGGCTGGCCTTGAACTGAGAGATCATCTTGCCACTGTTTCCTTAAGTTCAAGACTAAAAATCCTCAATGCCTTGATCTAAGCTACTCTTTAATTCCTTTACACAAGTTGGAAGCTTAGCTTGGTAGACTATAGCCCTGAGGTCATCACCCCCTTATTATACTTATTAATCTATTTATCTACTTGAATACATGAACATTAGTGTATTTTTAAAATAATTTTGCATAGTAATGCTATTTATTTATGCTTTCTATGACAAGCATTTAACATATGGTCAAAAATATAACACTTATGAAAGAGTTGGTTGAATTAATTAAAAATTGTGGAGCCCATTACGATATTTACCAATCTTTGTAATATATCTCATGGTGGATTTCAAAATAAATAAATTTGAGTCTTTTGAATATCTTAATAATATGTTCATGGTAAGTAGTTCTGAATTGGGTATACAAATTACGCATTTAGTTTTGATTTTATTTAATTTTTGATTTTGTTAATGGTAAAACTAAGAGCCTTATCTCTATTGGTTAAGTACTCTACCACTAAACACCCAGTCAGCCATATGAATAACATTTAGCATGCCCATTAAAAAAAAAAAAAGTATCTGAAGGCCACATCACATTGATCAAACTGTTTTCACATACTGACTGCAAATTATTTGTGCTTCCGGAAAGACCTATACAAAGTAAATAACAAATTGAAATAAAAACGGTGTAACAATATCCATCAAGAAATGTTGTCAACCAATCACTTTCACAAACTCAGAATTTCTTTAATTTTCCATGTGTAATATAAGAAGTAATACATTTTTGTATAGCTTTGAATCATACTGCTTTCTTTATAATAAAGGAAAATAAACAATCTTGATTTTAATAAGTTTAGTTATAGCAATTACTTTAACATTCATTTCCATTCTTTATCCCTTTAAGGTTTTATTGTTTGTTTGCTTGATATCAATTCGTTATGTTTATTTACATTTTATTTTTGACTTAAGGGTTAATTTTGAGATATATTGTCCAAACAATTAGCTGATATAGCCAGTATATGCTAATTTGTTGAGTTATTAATTATTTTATTATTACTTGCAATTTTTAGTCATAAAACTCACATTTATACTCATAAAACTTTTTTCGAGTTTGTAGACTTAGGAAGTAATATATTATAATTGCATAAAGGCAAAGGCAACATTTATAGAGTTTATGATAATGAGATGCAAGAATCTATTTCCCAATTGAATCATTTTCATTTGTACCATATTGTGCATCATTATTTCCAATTCCATTGTATCTATAATTCATTACCTTAAATCAAAATAAATTAATAAAAATACAGGAATAATATCAATGTTTGTTCTGTCAGTATTCCCATTTGGTGCTCCTAGAAGATTATATTCACAAATAATAATATCTGAGAATAAATGTAATTTGTATTTTAAGCTCAATTTAGTACTTTTACAGGGATTTATGTTGTCTAATTCATTAAAATTCAGAAAATATTCACTTTGACTGTAAAGTCAATTTATATGGTGGGAAATGCCAAATGCATATAACCATAGTTCAATTTATTGAGGGAAAATTCTCAATTTTAACTGTCTCTTACCATATACGCTTAAGTGTGTGAAGATAACAGTATTTAATAAATAATGATTATAAAAAACAAAACAAAAAGATGCCAAGGTGATCCAGCAAGGGAAACAAACTAGTAGAAACCATTTCTCTGTGGTATGTGATTCAGTTACTCCTTTGAGTTCCTGTGTTATCTTTCTTGGATGTTAAACTGTAATCTGAAAGCTAAATACAGTCTTCCTTCCCCAATTTGTTTTTGTCACAGTGTTTAGCACAACAGGAGAAGTAATTAGGCTAGCTACCTTAGAAATATTTTCCTTTATTGAACTTATGACATACATTAAATAAGAAACTTTAACATCTATAATTCACAATTCAAAAAATAAGACATATATCTGTCTTCATGAATATTCATTATATATATATATATATATATATATATATATATATATATATTGTGTATGGCTATAACTAGATACTCACAAATATAATTCCAATAAATAGAACAGACACTTGCAACTACATATTTAGATTAAAATTTATGGCAAAGAATAAAGAAATACCATCATGCTAATTTTCATTTTAAATTTACAGTTATCTGAATTTAACATTGGCTTTAAAATATCTTTGATTCATCATGCCTCTTATAAAAAATGTGGGTATTAATATAGTGTGTGGGTAAATTTTGTTTGACAGAAAAAAAATCTCTGGAAAGGTTTTGTGGTTTGGATGAAAAAATACCCTGTAAAGTCTCATGCAATTGGACACTTGGGTTATTGCTGCACTGTTTGGGGAGGGTAAAGAATCTTTGAGGCATAGAGACCTGCTGGAGAAAATAAATCTCTGGGAGCAGTTTTGGGAATTTATGTGGTCACCTCTCTACTTATTTTCTCTCTTTGCTCCCTATTGTAGTTATAATGTGATCAGTCAACTTTCTTTTTTTTTTTTTTTTTTTTTTGGTTTTTCGAGACAGGGTTTCTCTGTGGCTTTGGAGCCTGTCCTGGAACTAGCTCTTGTAGACCAGGCTGGTCTCGAACTTACAGAGATCAGCCTGCCTCTGCCTCCCGAGTGCTGGGATTAAAGGCGTGTGCCACCACCGCCCGGCTCAACTTTCTATCCTAAATCAGGGCTATAGTAATTACCTAGATTTACATAGGAACTTAGTAGAAAGGGATCCTTATCTCTGGTCTCTTCCACATGATATCATGCTGGCCCAGTATATTGAAAATCTTTAATAAGTGAAAAAATTAATCTTAGTGTATCTGGTAAGCAGGGATTTCTCCTCTAAAATGAATGGTAATTTTGTAAAACCAGACTCTAATGCAAGACAAAATGACATACGTCAATAGGGAGTTATTTGTGTTTTGTATTCTGAATGGTCCATATACCAATTTACCCACATGGCTGCTAGAATTGTGTGGAATTTAGAATAGGATATTCTACAAAAGGTTTCAGGTGATATTCCAGCTCTTTATTATTTGGTGTGCTATATGACCCAAAAGCTCCTTGTTGTTTAAGGTAGTAGTAAAACATAAAGTTTCTGGCAAGACCTTTTAGAAAGCCACCATTGATGATATACAGAGAAAGGTTTTTAGATTTTAAAGTAAATTCTTGCCATATAATTTAAGCAACTACTTTGCTTTTTAAAAGACAGCACTTTTCCTGATAGTTTGTCTACATGGAAAATGAATGATTGATAAAGATCCACTAAGTAACCAATAATTTGAGGCAAAACATGTGAGTCTCTGAGGTTGAGATCAGCCTGTTCTACAGATTGAGGCCAAGGAGACTAGATATACATAAATCAACGCTGTGTTGAAACACACACGCACACACATCACGAGCACATACACACTCACACACACCATCAAAAAGACAGGATTGATTCATATGAAAACAAAGCAGTTTGAGGACTGGTGGTCCACGATATCTGATCTTCAATTTAGTGACTATGATAAATATCCAGTTAAAGATAAGTAATAACCCATATGAATGCCAATAAAAAATGGAAGCATTTGTGGGGTTTTTTGTATTTCATCTTTTTTGTATTTTTTAAAAGAAAACAAACTATCTTTTTTTCATTCCAATCCGAGTTGACTCCTTCTCCTCTTCCCATTCCCTCCACATACCATTCCACCCCACCCCATCCAGTCCTCAGAGAGGGTAAGGTACATTGTATGGAGAGAGTACAAGACCCTCCCTACTATATATCGGCTGAGCAATGTATCATCCAAAGAGAGTAGGTTCCCAACAAGCCCATACATGTATTAGAGATAAATCTTGGTGCCATTGCCAGTGGTCCCCCATTCTGCCCCAATCATGCAACTGTCAACCACATTCAGAGGGACTACTTTGGTCTTATGCTTGTTCCTTCCCAGTACAGCTGGAGTTGGTGAGCTCCCATTAACTCCGGCAGACTATTTTTGGGAGGGTACCCATCATGGTCTTGACCTGTTTGTTCATATTCTCCTTTCTTCCGCTCTTCAGTTGGACTTTAGGAGCTCAGTCTAGTGCTCTGATGTGACTCTCTGCTTCTGTTTCCATCGGCTACAGGATGAAGATTCTATGGTAATATTTAAGATATTTATCAGTCTGACTACAGGGCAAGGGAAGATCGAGCCCCCTCTCCTTTATTGCTTAGGATCTAAGCTGGGGTCATCCTTGTGGATTCCTTGGAATTTCTCCAGAGACAGGTTTCTTGCTAACCCTATAATGGCTCCCTCAGTCAAGATATCTCTTTTCTTGCTCTCATCCCTGTCCTCCCTCCTTCTTGACTATCTCATTCCTTCAAGTTCTCCTCAGCTACTCCCTGTCTCCCCTCCTCTTCCACTTCCACTCTCCCTTCTCCCCACCCCCAATCCCACACTCCCAATTTTGTCAGATCTTGTCTGTTTCTACTTTCAGTTGGATCAATAAATGCTTTTCTGAGAGTTCCCCTTATTAATTAGCTTCTCTAGGATCATGAGCTCTATATTCTTTGTTCATATGTAGTATCCACTTATGAGTGAGTATTCATCTTTTCGGGTATGGGTTACCTCACTCAAATCAGTGTTTTCTAATTCCATCCATTTGCATGTAAATTTCATAATGTCATTGTTTTTTACTGCTGAGTAATACTCCAATGTGTCAATGTGCCACATTTTCTTTATCCATTCTTCAGTTGAGGAGCATCTAGGTTGTTTCCAGGTTCTGCTATTACAAATAATGCTGCTGTGAACATAGTTGAACAAAGCCTTTATAGTATGATTGAGCATTATTTGAGTATATGTCCAAGAGTGGTATGGCTGGACTGATGTAGATTGATTCACAATTTTCTGAGAAACCACCATTCTGATTTCCAAAGTAGTTTACAAGTTTGCATTCCCACCTGCAATGAATGAGTGCTCCCCTTACTCCACATCCCCTCCAGCATAAGCTATCATTGGTGTTTTTAATCTTAACCATTCTAACAGGCCCAAGATGGTATCTCAGAGATTTTTTGATTTGCATTTCCCTGATTGCTAAGGATAATGAACATTTCCTTATGTCTCTTTTGTCCATTTGAGATTCTTCTGTTGAGAATTCTCTGTTTAGTTCTGTACACCATTTTATATTGGGCTATTTACAATTTTGTGTCTAATTTCTTGAGGTTTTAAATATATTTTAGAAATCAGTCCTTTGTCTGATGTGGGGTTGGTGAAGATTTTTTTTTTCCATTCAGTAGGCTACCTTTTGTCTTATTGACAGAAACTTTTCAGTTTCAAGAGGTCCCTTTTATTTATTGTTGTTTTCAGTGTCTGTGCTACTGGGGTTATATTTAGGAAGTGGTCTCCTGTGCCCATGCACTTAAGACTACTTCACATTTTCTCTTCTATCATGTTCAGTGTGGTCAGGTTTATATAGAGGTCTTTAATCCACTTGGACTTGAGTTTTGTGCATGGGGATAGATGTGGATCTATTTGCATTGTTCTACATGTTGACACCCAGTTATGCCAACACCATTTGTTGAAGATACTTTCTTTTTCCCATTGTATAATTTTAGGTTGTTTATCAAAAATCAGCAGTTCATAGGTGTGTGGATTAATATCCAGTTATTGATGACAACTTCTATTTCCTTACAGTATATAGCTTTATTTAAATTGTTCACCTGGTCTTAATTTAATTTTGGTATGTGATATCTACCTAAAAAAATGTCCATTTCTTTACATTTTCTAATTTTGTGGAGTACAGGTTTTTGTAGTATGATGTAATGATTCTCTGTATTTCCTCAATGTCTGTTCTTATATCCCCCTTTTCCTTTCTGATTTTGTTAATTTGGATGTTCTCACTCCACCTTTTGGGTTATTTGGATAAGAGTTTGTTAATCTTGTTGATTTTCTCAAAGAATCAGCTCTTTGTTTCATTGATTCTTTGTATTGTTTTCTTTGGTTCTCTTTTGTTGATTTCCACCCTCAATTTTATTTTTTCCTGTCTTGTACTCTTCCTGGGTGAGCCCGCTTCTTTTTGTTATAGAGCTTCCAGGTGTGCTGTTAAGTCGCTAATGTGAGCTTTCTCCATTTTTTAATGTGGGCCCTTAGGGCTATAAACTTTTCTCTTAGCACTGCTTTCATAGTTTCTCATAGGATATGGTTTGCCTTCATTTTTATTAAATTCTAGGAAGTCTTTAATTTCTTTCTTTATTTCTTCATTGACCCAGGGGTAGTTCAGTAGTTCACTGCTAAATTTCCATGAGTTTGTAGGCTTTCTGAGAGTAGTATTTTGTTAAATTTTAACTTTAATCCATGGTGATCTGATCTGACACAGGGGTTACTCGAAATTTTTTTTCTATCTGTGGATTTTTCCTTTGTTGCTGTGTATGTGATAGATTTTAGAGAAAATCTCATGAGATGCTAAGAAGAAGATATATTCTTTTGTGTTTCGGTGGAATGTTCTATAGATGTTTGTTAAGTCAATTTAGTTCATAACATCTGTTAGTTCTCTCATTTCTCTGTTAAGTTTCTGTCTGGTTTACCTATCCATTGATAAGAGTGGAGTCTTGAAGTCTTCTCTTATTAGTACATGGGGTTTGATGTGTGATTTAAGTTTTAGAAATATTTCTTTTAAATATTTGTGTGCTCTTGGATTAGGGTCCTCACTGTCATAGTTGCTACCATTGCTACAATCTCCCAGGAACACAGATAAATATTCTCCAACCAATATCGTAACATTACAAAATTGTCACCTACTAATGACAGGTGGTAAACAACTCCTTGTGAGTACTATACATTTTCATAAATTTTGTTAAAGCATTCATAGTGTACTTAAATAAACATAAAATATTTTTGAGACATTTATATTGACTTGTCTGTATGCTATTAAATATTCTTATAAAATTTTACATTATAATTTTTTTATTATTTTATTAGTCTTTATTGAAGAGTGATCCTAATTGGTCTTATCAATAAAAGACAGAAGTCAGATATCTTGGAACATGAAAATACTGAGAACAGCCTCCATTTGATTTGTTCCTCTCTGTTCCTCAGTCTGAATGGGGCCAGAGATCAGGTGGACACCCCATCTTATCACTTCCTGATTCCATCTCCCAAGAGCCGGGATTAAGGCGTGAGCCACAATTGCTAAGTAGATGGTTAACTAATAATTGGCTAGCCTTGCCCTCTGGTCGCCAAACAAATTTTATTTGTCAGAACACAAAGAGAATAACACACAACATTTAATCATGAAAGGATATTTTCATACAGTATATATCACTTTGTGAGTTCTGATCAATTTTGCACCATATGTGATATACTATTGATATTACTCTTAGATAAAAACAAGACAAACACAATACATTGAGAAAATAGTCAAATTGAGTGCTGAATTGTGTAGTTTACACAAATTTAAAAACATATAGCTTACAGATTCACTCATGTTTCAGAAAGAAGAAGAAATATAACTTTTTCTCTTAAGTCAGAAATAAAATACATAAATAAGAACATATCATAACTTCAATCTGCATGTCAGATATTATAATAAAATATCATAAACATTAAAAGGAAATTAAATAGATAAATATATGAGGAATTAATATATATATAATTCCTTATTAGTCTTATCATTTAAATTTTATATAAAATAAGATGAGAAAAATTTACATTTGTTTTACTTGAGTAGTTTCTCATAATATTTGAAAATCTATGTTTATTCTTTTTTGACTGATAATTCACTTACTAATTTTTAACCCCCAACAAAAAAAGAGGATTCTTCAAACAAATACTATCTTTTGAAAACTGAGTATGATGAATAATTGTAATTCATGCCAAGGAAATGACTAATTATGTGGATCAGTGAACAACGAATAATTAAACATGTAAAAGTAGATAATGTATGAATTCTGTATTGAACTGAACTCTCAGTGTAGCTGTGTATTCTACAACAATGTTACTTTGGTCTTCATTGTAATTTCTGGCCTTTGTTATCTTCTTCTGTATTGGGATCAGTATAATAAACACCACTGCCTAAACCTTAGTGTGAAAATAAGCATGAAAATATTATTATATAGCTAATCTCTTAAAAATGCATATTAGCTGCACTGTGTTACACTTATGACTATTTTGTCCATGGAACTACCTTAAAAGCTGACCTATTATATTTTGGATATGAAATAGTCATTTAGATTTTCTCTTCATTATAAACCTATTAGATGCTTATTTAATTTAAAATCTGATCATATTACTAAGTAGACATAACTGTTAAGATCATTGTAGGTAAATTTTACACTAATAATGTGGGCAAAGTCCTAATTTCCAACTTTGGATGCATTTCATTTCCTCAATACATCCCTAAACCCAGTTATTGGACTTAGAACATTTATTATGTCACTGCGAATTTAACATATGACAATCTTGACGTAACATTTAAATGGTGAATTCAACCACCATATCCTTGTGAAATACAGACGTTTGAGGTTTGAAGATAACTGATAAGTAGAGAGCTTGCTTAGCAGTTTGAGGTTTGGTGATGCAAGCCTGTTCCTTTGGGGGTGAAGGCAGGAGAATGGGAAGGTCAGGAATATCTTCGGTCAGAGTGATACAGAGGCAAGTGAGGGCTATGGGAGTCCCAATCTCAAACAGAAAACAACAAAGTTCATTTTTAAAGTGATTATACATGATTAATTCAAAGTACTTGTTTTTAATAAAACTATTGCAAGGATTGATATACTTTCTTCAGGTTTCATACAATGATTTTATTTAGCTTTTTGTCACTTCTATGTATATTTTCATCTTTTTTTAAAAAGAAATTACTATGACAAGCATAAATTGTAAACACATTAATAGCTGGATATACAGAGAGATCTCATATTTATAAAAAATATTCTAAAAAACACTAAATTGTTTCATGATCAAAAAGCAGTATATTGAAAGGAAACAAGAAATATAAGAAGAAAGTGATGCCCCTCTGCTAAAGAACTGAGTGAAACAATTATTTATTATACGAGAGAAAGATTAGACTTATTATGGAAGAGAAGGAGAAAATCCTCCCGTCATGGAAGTGTTTCTTCAGGTTCATGGAGTAGAAATTCATGCAATAGCTATTCATTTAGTTGTCAACATTTTATATGAAACTATTTATATCACAAGAGAAGTCTCATTCTGATTTGGAAAAAAGGTGTTAAAATTTGAGAAAAAAAAAGAAGGAAAATAAGAAATTTAAAATGTTAGCCTGAGTATTATGAGCATCTCCTCTGCACATTTACAATGTTCCCCTTTAAAAGGCCCCGTCCCACTTCCCATTTATCTTTCTCTCTCTTCATTCTGTCTTTTCCTTTCTCTCCCTCCCTCCGATTCTCTCACTCTCTCTCCCTCTATCACTCCCTCTCTCTTTCTTTCTCTTTGGCTCGCTCACTCTCTCGTTCTCTGCCTCTGTGCCTCTTTCTTCTCTTCCGATACTCCTGTCCTCAGAGGCTGGTCTCCTCCACCCCCTTTCCCCTTTTACTCTCCCTTCATCCTAATAATAATAATAATAATAATAATAATAATAATAATAATAATAATAATAATAATAAAAAACAACTCTTTGTGAATTCTGTCATGTGGCATCTATCACGTGCCACTTTATTTATTTAATTACAACATTGGTTCCCTTACTGGGAAAGGCTCTCCTGGTGCTTCCTCCTGTCTACAGGCAGTGTGGGGCATGCTAGAATCCTGGAACTCAGTTCACAAAGGACAGCCTCACTTCTTCCCAGTGCTGGGTCCCTCCATCCAAAATCTGCAAGATTGATGAGCCTCTCCCTTTTCCCACATCTGACTATTTCCCAAGTGAGGACTCATCCCTCAAGTGTGATTTCTTAGCCTTTTGGCTTCATTAAGCCCTGGTACCAGGCAACCATGGATCTCTCAGGCTCAGAAGCCTTGGCCCCCACCCTTTGTGTGATAACTCATTGGGTGACCTGTGTCTTTCGCAAACCCTTGAGCCATTCGGGCTTTGCCCTATGGCCTTGTCCTGATAGAATGAAGGAGGTATTTCCCTTTCACTCTTCCACTTTTCCCTCTCCCAATCAACCTCTTATAAACTAATTCTCTTGATATAGTACATTTGCTTAGTGGCAGAGTCCACTAGAAGGTAATCACTTCATGTTCGGACCCTACCCACCTGCTCCACTCTCAATCCATCTGCTCTCTTTCACCTGCAACAAATCTGATTTCCAGTTCACTAGCAGCTTTGCCTTCCATTCAGTATTGGCGATCGGGTCTCTGGAGGGACTATCCACCTCTGGCCATCACCCTCAGTGTGAGGCTGTCTTTCTTGAGCACAGTCCTCATTCACATTTTGTTTTTTCTCTCTTGGACGGAGAGCGCTTGGATCGGGTTCGGTAAATTTGGTGAAATACAAAACAGCTTGTCTCTAAATCGACCCTCTCTGAATTCCTGAGATGCTGGGACTCGCAGATTCTCCAGTCTTACTTTTTTTTTTTTTTTTTTTTTTTTTGGCATTCATGGGAACTCGGTCATCGTTTATACCTCCTTGCTCCAATTGGGATGTTTTTGGAGACCCACTGACCATTCCAAATCAGTTACTGTTACAGGACTACCAGCATTTGGCCATAGAGCTGGAGGCCTCAAACTATAAAAGATGTCCGGGTGTTGCTTTGGTTATGGGAAAAGGATCACGTACTTTAAATCCTAGACAGTCAAAATGGATCCACCTTCAGAAGCACTTTGCCAGATGGTTCAACAGAGCCTGGATAGTGAAGGCAGCCAGTACTCCAAAAAATGGCCAGCACCCAGCTTTCCCAGGTCCCCTATAGAAGAATGATGCCCTCCAGGTAAGCAGGAAGTAGTCTTGAGAACACATCTTCATCCCTGCCTCATCTTCTATTCCTTTCTAACTCCTCACATTTTATAATAAATAAAAAGGGGGAAATATCATATTCAGTCATCTATACTATGCTGTTCTTGGGGTTCTGACAGGATATGTCCTCAGCTGTAGCCACTAAGAGCACCTCCTGTGCACATTCACTATGTTCTATTTTAAAAGGGTCCTGCCCACCTCCACTCTTCTCTCTCTCCTCTCTCTCTCTCTCTCTCTCTCTCTCTCTCTCTCTCTCTCTCTCTCTCTCTCTCTCTCCTCTCCCTCTCCCTCTCTCTTTCTCTCTCTCTCTCCTTTCTTTGGCTGCTTGGATCCCAAGAGGTGAGTCTCCTCCCTCGCACCTCCCCTTTTCTCTTTTAATGTTCTTTTTCCCAAAAGAAAAACCTTTCTATGTGAGCTCTGTTAAATGGAATCTTTCTCTCCCGTGACATTTTTTTTTTTAAATTACAATAGAAAGCAAATGCACTCATTCAAGAATCTCAAATTTGGTGTGTACTGTTAGGAGTTATGTGGAAGGAAAAGCACATAGCAAATCAAAATCTAATATGATAGGCAGCAACAGGAAGGAGCAGGTATGATAATCAGTCTTAAATGCCAACATGGATCTGATAAACCAGTCAAAGTTTGGAAAACAGGGGAGAGGTGAGGAGGGTATTAGGAGGACTAACTGAATAAAACTCAGTGTGGTGAAAAGGAAAAATACAAACTAAAGAATAAGTTCTTTAGGAAAGTAAACACGTCAAAATAAATCAAAATAGTAATAACTGGCAAGAGTGTTGTAAATAAAATTATAAAAAAAATGTATAGTGATTCTTTGTAAATTAAAAAAAATTAAACTGCAGTTAAGAAGAGAAAGGCAAAACACAATGAGATTGACTTTAGGCTGTTCTGCAACATTAAATGACATAAGACAAGGGCTCATTATCTGCATTTTGTGAAAAAGAAAAGACTGTGCCCTCTGTGACAAAAATCTTTCAAACTGTTTGTGACAAATGAGACAGAGAAGGGCACTCATTGACAAGTAAGGAGTCGGAAATAAGCATGGCTTTCCTGTTGCTGCAATCTTTTTAGGAAAAAAATAGTATGAGAATATTCACTGAAGTTGCCAGCAATATAAAAAAATAAAACATGTATAAATTAAAGAGAGAATGTCAATGACTGGAGAAAATTTAAAGAAACATTATATTAGCAGTGTTACCTAAGAAACAAGACACTTGAGAATTTTTTATATGAGGCATTATAAAACAATATAATTTGATAAATACTATTTCTGTTAGTATTTTTAAAGATGTAGTTGATTTCACATGAATAAATGTGTATAGAAGAATGGGGAAATTACATGAGTAATAACAATGATGAACTGGATGTCTTTGTGTATGAGAACTTTTTATTAGAGACACATTTAGAAATAAAAACTTTGTTACAAGATGCTTTAGTGTAGAATAAAGCTCTTAAAATAAGTGACAAGAAATATGTGATTTAAACAAAACTGATATCTGAGTTGTCCAACTGATGATTGCCAAGGTGTGCTCCAGCTTAATACTGACTAGTTAGTATTTACAATGAAATTCCAGTGAAGAATTATTAAGCACTTACATATGGATTCCTTTGTGTCTTATCACACCAGATTAATTATGTAATTGAATCAGATTGTTTGAAATATTGTTGAGTGAAACAGTCAAGTTATGACTAAGAAATATTTGTAATAAAGAAAAAGTACTTATTTATTAATTTGGTTTTCATCCATTCCATAACTATTACTATATACAATAGAATATACTGCAGCCCCCAAATTGATTAAATCCTATTTTTCATATGAGTTGGTTTTGGATTTTCATACAAAAAGACCATACATTTTTATTTTGAGAATACTTTGTTTGTTTCACAACAGGGTTTCTCTGTAGCTTTGGAGCCTTTTCTGGAACTCACTTTGTATATCATGCTGGCCATGAACTCACAGAGATCTTCCTGTTTCTGCCTCCCAAGTGCAGGGATTAAAGATATAGTCCAGATGGGAGTATAACAAAGGATACAAATAAATATTATTTATTTGGGGATAAACTCATAGTAAGGGTAGCAGTCTGCAGTGCTCTGTGTATGTGTTGGCTGAAGGAATTCCTACAATACTTCCCCTTTTTGTTTAAGTAAGAGATTTTCTAAGCCTAATACAAAACTATATACACTAAGAACAAATATCAAGTATTGTCCAGGGAAAGGAAGAGACAAAATCATACGTAAAAATTATGATTACAGCCGGGCGGTGGTGGCACACGCCTTTAATCCCAGCACTCGGGAGGCAGAGACAGGCGGATCTCTGTGAGTTCGAGACCAGCCTGGTCTACAAGAGCTAGTTCCAGGACAGGCTCCAAAACCACAGAGAAACCCTGTCTCGAAAAACCAAAAAAAAAAAAATATGATTACAACCAGCATGAACAACATCAAACAAGAAACACATGCTAAATCTTTCAATAGTCATCAATTTCCTAAGGAGTCTGTCTTATATTAAATATGGCTTGTCAAATTCATGAGAGGAAAGTAACTATAGCTATCTAGTCTTCAACCTCATCAAAGTCCTAAAATGAGAAACATTACCTGAGTAAACAGGAAGTGAAATTAGGCAACTTCTAAAAGGTGCAAGAAATGACAGAGACAACTATCTACCTAAGTCTCATTTGCAACGTTGGAGCAAACAAATTTGGTTAAGGCTAAGAGTATCTGACAGACCATTTTCAGAAGCAGAAAAACTTTCAAAACTATCTTACCCTTTCTTAGCAAGCTTTCAGAGTCTTTTTTCTTGTATCCTGCTTATCCAGTTTGGATACCATGCATTTTGTTAGTAGTTGAGGCAGGGGCAGTTCTTTGCCAAGAAGTATACAAGCTCCAAGTAGAGTGTCTTCTGTGTCCAGCATTCTATCAGGAATAGATCAGTGCTGCCATGAGCAACCGTGTCTCATGACAGCAGAATCCTAAGTTATTTAAATGCCATATTCTACAGTTCTCTGAAGTGTTTGAGGATTGCCTATCTATGTACAATACAATCTACATGCATCTAAACAACCTAACTAGTCTAACTATAAGTATCACAAACACAGATGACTATCAACCTGTAATTCTTAATACTTATATAGATTAAAGACTGAATCTTCATATTTTAAAAAATTAAACAACCTTTAAAGAAATAAGCAGCAAATGAGGACAATGACCTCAAAATGTTATATATATATATATATATATATATATATATATATATATATATATCTTGATCAGAGGTATAAATGTTTACTGAAATATGATAAATATATCCTAATGTACAAAATATCTTAAGCAGGTGTAGGAACATGTATGCATATAATACGACAAAATAACTTTTCATAGGTTCACAAGTATTATAAACAGAAATAGCATATTCAATATAACAAATATAATTTGAATTTGTATCGATATGAAAGGAACTATACCAATGTAGATTGTCCATAAATAATAGCTCACACATCATCTCATTATTAATCACTTTTATTGTTAGTGTGAATAAACTCACACTAGTATATGCATTATCCCATCTCATCAATCAGTTGTTTTCCCAATCTTGATCTTGAACTCCCTTGCTCATATGATCCCTGCTCCCTCTCTTCAAATGAATTCCTGATTCCTACAATTATAATAAGCAAAACAACAGTTTTATTTACTTAGAGACATATGCTGTACAATTATCTGTCTTTACTTGTACAGGTATACTATGATGATGTCTATAATTCCTAAATAATGCATGACTACTAAAGCAGCCTTTTCTGAGCACAAAGCAGTTGCCTATTAAAAACTGGAATAAATGTTAACCATGTGATGTACATATTTTAATTTTCCAAATTCTGCAAAGTGGAATGCTTCTATTTGACATATTTAACTCATTTGAGTACGCTTCAAGTTATTCCCTGCAGGTAAAATTGTTTGATTATGGATGGAGCAAGTAGGACATCTCTTTATAATCCCCTTAGCTTGTTGCCATACAGGAAACTCTTTCTTTAAACCTTGACTATTGAAAGGTTGTTTTTTAAATGAAATTTGAGGCCTTTTACAGCTGGCAATGGATTTTTAATTTTTTTCTGGTGAGACATGTCCTTCACAGTGACTGAGAATGAATGGATCTTGTTTGACATAGGGAGCTGTGAGAATCCCTCCCCCCCCCAAGGGTTTCCTGGTGGTCTTTTGTTGATATACATTTATTGATCCAAGGTTGTCCTTTGACACAACTTCTACATAATCCAGAAGACTGAGAGCGTCTATTTTTGCCATTACAGAGAAGACATTATATCCAGAAATTTCTGTCTTCAATCCCTTCTCAGATGTTCTTTTCTATTACTATTAAAATATTTGGCATTTTGATGTCTCCTCATACCTTTGGAAATTGCTTCTCATACACAATACTCAGTATTACAGTCAAAAGTTTTAACATTGTATGTATGATCTGTTCACCCATTTGTGCTGATCTAACTTTTAAAGACCCAAAAATCCTTTTGCATTCTATGTTGGCATTTTCAAAAGTCAGAGATTCAGTAAGTACTTGCCTAACTTTTGGATCTGTTACTCCTCTTTGTACAGCCTTACTTAATCTTTGTAAAAAAAAAAGTCACTAAATGGTTCTCTTTGGTCTTGTTTAACCTTAATGTATGATTCAACACTTATTTCCAGTTTTTGAATCCTAACTCAAGCATTTAAAACTACTGTGTTGCATAGGGACAAGATGTGTTCATCAAAAAGAGTTTTATCCTGTGGGTCAGCTAAGGGTGCTCACCTTGAAATTGATCTTAAAAAGACTCAAATCCTTTTGTTTTTTTTTTCTGTTGTTCTAAAATTTTTGTCTGATATTGCCAATAATATTTCCATAATAATTGTGGCCTATATTCCAGAACCACTAAAACTAATTGAAGCCAACATGTGGGGTAGCCTTATTGCTGGAGGTCCATGTCTTTACCATCTACCTAATAAGTGGTGAGTGCAAGCCTTAAGATACTACTACTTGCTTTATTTCTTTTAGATTTTTCATATCTATAGGTTTCTATATACATGCTTTGGATTCTTTGGGGCATATAGGAGTTGATGGTTTTTCAGAGGTGTTTACAGGGTGAGAAGCTAAAGCTCAAGTAAGTCATCTCTGACTCTGTCTGACATATACTAGTAATGTTAAATCCTGTCATTGTACCTTCCCTTCCTGTTCATCAGTTCTGGTAATTTCCTCAAACATTTCTAATTGTTTTACCATTGTCTTTTGTAAAGCCTGAATCACTTGACCTGTGTACAATTCTAGTGCTTTCATTGAGTCTTTTAGCCTCTGGTCCTTAATCTGCACATATGATTCCAAGGTATGATATTTTTCTTCCTTGGACATTATGTGGATGGTGTGCAGATTGACATCCTAGAGAGATAACCTATTTGCTAACCTATCATAACTTTTTTACAGATTTTGATTATCAAATTCAGCAGTATAAGTCTTTCAGATAATTTCTCAAGATGCTTTGAAATGGATTGAATTTGTCTGTAAAATTAATGTTATCCTTTTCACTGGTATTATTTTCTCAGGTAATTTTTGATATTCAATGGTATTAATTCTGTCAGCAAGCTGTTCATTATTAGTCTGTACAGACTGTATCATTTCTAAAAATGCTTCATTCTTGGCTCTGTTTTCAAATTATTTTCTTAAAGATACAACATGAAAAACAAAGCTATTTTTCAATATCAAATAAATGAGTGTATCAGAAAAATCACATGAGCATTGCAAAATATCATCCATAATGTAAGCAAATAGCTTATTATATTCCTGGATCATAATATTGTGTGTCATCATTTAACTTTCAAATTTATTAATTTATTCATACACACCTCCATTTGGAGATTTCAGTAATTTTTTATAGATATAATAATTTTTATTGGCCAGCAGCTCATGAGCCAGGAACACAAATAGAATGCTGTGCAAGTCACTGCATGACAGTAAAAGTGGCAGTGGGGAAGGCAGGGGGAGCATGCATGAACCCGGGAAATTGCTAAGTCTCTGTGCAGTAGCTCTGCTGTGTTGGAATTTTGGCAAAAACCACATAGTTGGTGAAATCAAGCAATAAAAACTGATCATTTATTTATAATCATATTAGAGATCATAAACAAGCACCAAAAAAGACCAATTGTATAAAATAAAAAATATTGAAAACAGCTAACAGTTGAGTTCAATCATGTTAGATTTTTATATAGATTTCATGTTTTATTAAACAGCATAAAAGTGAAAGGGAACCCAAAAAGTAATATTTGTGTAATGTTGTGTTAATAAACAACAATACCTATATAGTACAATTTAGCAAATCATTTAAGTTTTAAAAACACTTCTTTCATCTTAAAATACAAGTTTATAGGCATCTGTTAATATTTAAATTAAAAGGCATTCTAATATTCTTAGTTTTATATTGTCTAGTAATAGTATAATATTTGCTATAATATATGTAAGATAATTTTATTTGTAAAAAGATTTTTGAAGTTCACTTACAGTGCTTAAGTTCATAAGACATTTGGACACACAACATTTACTTTGTAAAAAAGGAAGTCCTTTCAGGTTTTAAATATGTATTTGTATATTTATGAATTATGTTTCAAGAAAATTACCTGGCTATTTAAAATAAAATACATTCATAATATATTTCAACACTTAACATGTATATTTACTTAATACATCTTTTATATATAAATCCCATTTTAAAGTATAAATTGTGGAACCTCTGATCACAAAACAGCAGTTACTAAAAATAAAGCTCATTGAATTTACACTTAATAATAACAAATTATTTGATACATAATCAAAATATCATTTTGTTTTCTCACATTACTTGGTATTTTTAAAAAGATGCTAATTATACATTTAAAAGCCCAACACATTTGTTTGCAAGACTTTAGGGAAAACAAATGAATAAACTCACTTAAGTCTAAATCACCATGAAGGGCACAGAAACAAGTGTATGTCACAGTGTTGAGTACTGGAGCCCAGGGGGATGCAGCAATAGCTCTGTGTGTGGAAAAACAGCAGGAATCTTCAGTTAAAAACAAACAAGACAGGAGGAAAACTTGTGATCACAAATAGAAAAGCATATTGCTGATAAGACAAAAGTGTTGGAGGCTTTCTTCAACCTCAAGCTGTTTCTCTCCCTGCAAAAATCCCATACTAATTTACACAAGGCAATTTTAGTTGCACAGCTAGAGAGAACTGTGAAAAATGAAATTAGTTGTTCTTTTACAAGAGATGATTCATTGCAAACTTCTGAAATGCCTTTTTCTTTTTAACTCAGAGAAAATAGCTGACTCTTGAATTGCCATGTGAAATCATTTATTAAAGAAAATGGAAAAGTCTTTACAGATCATTTGGATACATTCCATGCTTTTCTATAAGTACAAAAAGTAATTTTCATGGAATGCCTATACCTGAAAATAAAATAAAATAAAAGAAGACGTTTATCTGTTAGAGCTTAGAGCCAAGCTCTAATGAGAGACATACCACCACTGATGGCAGAATGTTCTCCATTGTTAATTTTGAATATGGAATTCAAAGAAAAGCAAAAAGATCAGCTACTAATAGTAATGCCTGACACTGACAGTAGGAAATGTTCTCCATACTGAACATTAATAACTAATATTTATTATTGTATTTTATACACTTTAGTAAATAATTTAATAATGATCTTAGGTTAAATATGCATGGTCATTATTCAATTTTTAAAAAGAGATACTATATATAAGTCATGAAGTATATAGCATCAAATAATATTTCACAATCCATCTGGTCCATTTTAATAGTCCCAGGTTTTCCATGGGACTGTAAGCTTGGTCTGCTACATCTCTGTGAGTTCATTTGTCAATTTATGAATTCTGTGTATATTTTGAGTTTATTTTTCATCTGCATGTAATGCTTAGATTTGCTATATTCATTTTAAGGCTTATGGCAGGACAGATGAAGGTGCATATGTCTTAAAGTATCCTACTCAGTAATCAATGGTTTGTGTACTTGTTAAATCTAAAGTCACTTAAAACCAAAATTAACCAGCTGGGTGGTGGTGGCGCATGCCTTTAATCCCAGCACTCAGGAGGCAGAGGCAGGCGGATCTCTGGGAGTTCGAGGCCAGCCTGGTCTACAAGAGCTAGTTCCAGGACAGGCACCAAAGCTACAGAGAAACCCAGTCTCGAAAAACAAAAAAACAAACAAACAAAAAAAACCTTTCCAGACATAACACTGTGCCTAAATTAAGAATATCAGCGTTTAAACTATTGCCAAACAGCTACTTGTCAAGTGACATGTTCTCTTCAAAATTAAAAATAAAGAGGAAAATAAGCATCTAATTACGCATTAAAGGCATTATGATAAATAAAATAGAGATTGTAAAATATGTGTGTGTGTGTCATTTTAAGTATATGACTTTAAACTAGGGAGCGTAAAAGTTACAAATCAACCTCACATAAATTCCACATAGACATTCAATATGAAAGAGCTTTGGATTATATTCAGTGAAAAAAATGGTTTTCTTTTATGATTTATTAGGCATTTTATTGCAATTGTCTATTTAAATGACTAATTTCTTATATATACTCTGTCCCAATATAGTTTGAATTAATTTAATATTATTTTAATTTTATTTTATTAAAGGATATACACTAATAAGTGGATCTTATTTTCTAAAATGTTTTATGGTTGTATATTATAATTTTAGCTTGTGTTCTCGTTTTTGACTGGTTAATATTCTACTTGGGATGAAGGATAGTAACAGCTGCACACAGCTTGCAATCATTGTGGTGTTCTATGTGACCTATATTAATGGTGTTTTTTCCTCAGGATTTAAGTTCTAAAGCAGTGATTTATTATAACCTAAGAGAGTGCTATTTATGATTTATAATGTCAAGGGTTAAAACAGTCCATAGGAATAGTGAAAAATTGAGGAGCACCATGTGGGGTGGAGGGAATTTTAAGGGAGGTCAAGGGGAGGGAGAAAAAATTGGTATTTGTATGTAAAATTTTTGTAATTATTAATAAAATTGAAAAGAAAATAGCACCCAATGCAGATATGGAGACATATTGAAACTTATTACTAAATGGAAAGCTAGAGTTCAAAGACAGGAAGGAACAAGTGTGGCTTTTTATGTGTAACCTAGAAATTTTATTTTTATTTTAATAGTTTGTGTTTGGATTTGGTGTCGGAACAAGCTTCTATCCCAGCACTCGTGACGCAAGTTTGTTGTGACTCCTGAAAATTTCACTGGCAGTCTGGTCTATCTGCATAATTGCAGACCAGTCAGAATAAACTATCTTATTTAGATAATTAATAAAAAACATTAATTCTCTTTGAAATCTCAGAAGTCTTTAAAATGTGGGTTCCTAAAAAAAATCAAAATTAAGCTATATACATGTTTTTATTATAAGAAAAAAGAACTAAGGTAAATTACAATAAAATCAAAACAAAACACCACAATTTAGAAAACTCAGGATCTAACATTGGAAATATGATCTTCTGGCCTTCAAAGAATGAGCAAATCCACTTCTTCAATTCTATTCCCTGCCACAACCTAGCTTGTTTAGAAAATTTGGGTCATTCCATGGTTTTGGCATGTCCAATATGCTACTGAAGTCTATTCGTCACAAGTACTGAATGTTAAGTAATCTCCCATTGTCACTTTTGGATAGACACAGAATACCAAGTCTCAGCTGCTTTCCATAACCACTTAATAATTTCGTACCAGTTTCCAAGAGATGTGGTCAGGTACATTTTTACTCACAACACTCAGAAGGCAGAAGCAGATTCTGTAAGGTCAAAGTCAATTTGGTCTACATGTAGGGGCTTCCTGAACAGTCAACAGTCAGGACTACACAGTGAGAAACTGCTCTTCAGACTGGAGAGGGAGGGGGAAAGGAGTGGGGAGGAGAGTAGGAGGAGGAGGGGGAGGGGAGGGGAAGGAGGAGGGAAATGGGAGGCGGGAAGGAGGCAGAAATTTTTTCAAGAAAAAAAGAAAAAAGTAAATGAAAAACAAAACAAAACAAACAAACAACAAAAAAACTAAAACAGAGCAAAACAAACAAACAAGGTAGTACTATTTGAAGGACTTATAAAACTTACTTAGTTCAGCTTCTAACTTAAGATACAACTTTGGCCCTTTTGGTATATTAGCCCTAATGAAATATTCCCAGAAGATTTTCTTTGGAGTAACTTTAACCAAAGTGGAAGACCTGTATGACAAGAACTTAAAATCTGCGAAGAAAGAATATGAAGACACGCTCCCTAAAATGTTGAGATTATAGATATGTAGAACAATGTGGCTTTCCCTCCCTATCTTTTTTTCTTGTTTCTTCCCCAATTCCACTTTGGTCCCTCCTATTCAAAGGTACTCATAACTCTGTACTGCACAACCCTCGGTAATGCACGCTGGTCAATACTCTTTATTAGAACTCCATGTCAATAGAGTTCACTTTTCAGTGTTGCTCACCATCCATTACAGTTCACCACCTTGGACTGGTCACAGTTCTGTAGTGCATACCATTCACTACGGCACAGCAACCAGCAGTGCCTGCCTCCCTTTTAGGATTTCTCATCATGCAGTACAAATCACCAATCAAATACTGCTCAACATCCAGTGCTCCTCACTATTCTGTACCTCCTATGTTTCCCTTTTAGTGCAGTTAACAACTCATCACTTCCTGCCCTACTGTAACCTCATCAAGCACAAACAAGAACACACAGTTATAAGCTGGGTATAATTTCTGTCCTATAATAACTGTGGTAGCTTGTATCTACAATCCAGATACTCCAAATGCCTATGAAAGAAAGTTTCTATGAATGTCAGCTTGTGCTAGAGAATTAGAGTGGTGTATATTTAAAATAAAGATAGTTTGTTTTATTTTAAAAAATAAAATTTAAAAAAAGAAAAAAATTCAAAAGACATTTTTTGAGCTAATCTCTACTTACTTGACTTAGAGTTCTTGCTGATCCTATGTGGCAAGACCTGTGCCTGGATTTTCCAGATTTCTCCAAGACTCACATATTATGGACAGTGAAGCAAAAGCTCCCTAAAATTTGCTCAGTTGTAGCTGGGCTGATCAAAAAACATCATACTGCATAGACTATGTTGTTTCTTGTTTGTAATCTTAGCTCTCAGGAGCCAGAAGTAAGTGGATCAGGACTTTAAGTCTAACACAAACACTTAGAGCAACAATAAATACATCGAACCTACTGAAACTGGGAAGCTTCTGTAAAGCAAATGACACAGTTAATAACACAAAAGAGCAGGCTATTGAATGGGAAAAGATCTTCACCAACACCGTATCAGGCAGAGGACTGATTTGAAAAATATATAAAAAGACTTGAAATTTTGTTGAGGAGCTGTGAACCATCAGATCCTGAATTTCTTATAAATTCTTTTCCCCCTGATCTGAGTGCCTACAGATGCTCTGAGCACAAGAACCTCAGGAGTTCCTGATGGCAGGAAATTGGTTTCTGGTGCATTTGGCTGGGGTGTGGCTATCCCTATATTAGCTGCCCAAGGAACACTCTTAAGGCATTCCTGTTTCAAGGAAGAACCATGTATCTGTCTGTCTATGTGTCTTTGTATGATTCAATCTCCAGCCCCTTGCCAAGTTCACGAAATGTATGGTGGTTGACAGAGCACAAACGGGCATGGTGTGCTACAAAATTTGACACCAAAATTGCAAATAATTTAATTTGAAAATGGAGTACAGACCTAAACAGAGAATTCTTAGTAGAAGAATGCCAAATGATGGGCTGGAGAAATGAACAATTTTTTAGATAAGTACCATATACCAAAGCTAAACCAAGACCAGGTGGACGATCTAAATAGACCTGTTAGTCACGAAGAACTAGAAACTGTTATCAAAAATCTCCCTTCCAAAAAAAGCCCAGGACCAGAACTTCCAAGAAGAGCTAATACCTATACTCCTTAATGTATTTCACAATATAGAAACAGAAGAATCATTGCCAAATTCCTTTTATGAAGCTACAGTTACCCTGATACCAAAACGACACAAAGACCCAACCAAGAAAGAGAATTATAGGCCTATCTCACTCATGAATATCAACGCAAAAATTCTCAATAAAATACTGGCAAACCGAATCCAAGAACAATTAGAAAAATTATCCATTATAATCAAGTTGGCTTCATCCCAGAGATGCAGGGCTGGTTCAACATATGCAAATCTATCAATGTAATCCACCATATAAATAAACTGAAAGAAAAAAACATTTGATCATTTCATTAGATGCTGAAAAAGCATTCGACAAAATTCAACACCCCTTTATGATAAAGGTCTTGGAGAGACTAGGGATACAAGGGTCATACCTAAATATAATAAAAGCTATTTACAGCAAGCCGTCAGCAAACATTAAATTAAATGGAGAAAAACTCAAAGCCATCCCAATAAAATCAGGAACACGACAAGGATGTCCACTCTCTCCATACCTCTTCAATATAGTGCTTGAAGTTCTAGCAATAGCAATAAGAAAACATAAGGGGATCAAGGGGATTCGTATTGGAAAGGAAGAAGTTAAGCTATCGTTATTTTCAGATGATATGATAGTATACATAAGCGACCTCAAAAACTCTACCAAAGAACTCTTACAGCTGATAAACACTTTTAGTAATGTGGCAGGATACAAGATCAACTCCAAAAAATCAGTGGCCTTCCTATACACTAACGATAAGGAAACAGAGAGAGAAATCAGAGAGGCATCACCTTTCACGATAGCCACAAATAGAATACAATATCTTGCGGTAACTCTGACCAAGAAAGTGAAAGATCTATATGACAAGAACTTTAAGTCTTTGAAGAAAGAAATTGAAGAGGACACCAGAAAATGGAAGGATCTCCCCTGCTCTTGGATTGGGAGGATCAACATAGTAAAAATGGCAATTCTACCAAAAGCAATCTATAGATTCAATGCAATTCCCATCAAAATTGTTCACAGATCTGGAGAAGACAATAATCAACTTTATATGGAAAAAGAAAAAACCCAGGATAGCCAAAACAATCTTATACAATAAAAGATCATCTGGAGGCATTACCATCGCTGACTTCAAACTCTATTACAGAGCTACAGTATTGAAAACAGCTTGGTATTGGCATAAAAACAGAGAAGTCGACCAATGGAATCGAATACAATACCCTGACATTAACCCACAAACCTATGAACACCTGATTTTCGATAAAAGAGCTAAAAGTATAAAATGGAAAAAAAGAGAGCATCTTCAACAAATTGTGCTGGCAAAACTGTATGTCAACATGTAGAAGAATGAAAATAGATCCCTATCTATCACCATGCACAAAACTCAAGTCCAAATGGATTAAAGACTTCAATATCAGTCCGAACACACTGAACCTGATAGAAGAGAAAGTGGGAAGTACTCTACAACACATGGGCAGAGGAGATCACTTCCCACGTAAAACCCCAGCAGCACAGACATTAAAGGCCTCATTGAATAAATGGGAACTCCTGAAACTGAGAAGCTTCTGTAAAGCAAAGGATACTGTCACTAAGACACAAAGGCAACCCATTGACTGGGAGAAGATCTTCACCAACCCCGCAACTGACAAAGGTCTGATCTCCAAAATATATAAAGAAATCAATAAGCTAGACCGTAAAAGGCTAATCAACCCAATTATAAAATGGGGCACTGAGCTGAATAGAGAATTCTCAACAGAAGAAGTTCAAATGGCCAAAAGACACTTAAGGTCATGCTCAACTTCCTTAGCGATCAGGGAAATGCAAATCAAGACAACTTTAAGATACCATCTTACACCTGTCAGAATGGCTAAAATAAAAAACACCAATGATAGCCTTTGCTGGAGAGGTTGTGGAGAAAGTGGTACACTCATCCATTGCTGGTGGGAATGCAAACTTGTGCAACCACTTTGGAAAGCAGTGTGGTGGTTTCTCAGGAAATTCGGGATCAACCTACCTCTGGACCCAGCAATACCACTCTTGGGAATATACCCAAGAGAAGCCTTATCATACAACAAAAGTATATGCTCTACTATGTTCAAAGAAGCATTGTTTGTAATAGCCAGAACCTGGAAACAACCTAGATGCCCTTCAACGGAAGAATGGATGAAGAAAGTATGGAATATATACATATTAGAGTACTACTCAGCAGTAAAAAACAAGGACTTCTTGAATTTTGCATGCAAATGGATGGAAATAAAAAACACTATCCTGCGTGAGGTAAGCCAGACCCAAAAAGATGAACATGGGATGTACTCACTCATATTTGGTTTCTAGCCATAAACAAAAGACATTGAGCCTATAATTAGTGATCCTAGAGAAGTTAAATAAGAAGGAGAACCCAAAGAAAAAAATATAGGCATCCTCCTGAATATTAACCTTCATCAGGCGATGAAAGGAGACAGAGACAGAGACCCACATTGGAGCACAAGACAGAAGTCTCAAGTTCCAAATCAGGAGCAGAAGGAGAGAGCACGAGCAAGGAACTCAGGACCGCGAGGGGTACACCCACACACTGAGACAATGGGGGTGTTCTATTGGGAATTCACCAAGGCCAGCTGGCCTGGGTCTGAAAAAGCCTGGGATAAAACCGGACTTGCTGAACATAGTGAACAATGAGGACTACTGAGAACTCAAGAACAATGGAAATGGGTTTTTGATCCTACTGCACGTACTGGCTTTGTGGGAGCCTAGGCAGTTTGGATGCTCGCCTTACTAGACCTGGATGGAACTGGGTCGTCCATGGACTTCCCACAGGGCAGGGAACCCTAATTGCTCTTTGGGCTGAGGAGGGAAGGGGACTTTATTGGGGGAGGGAGAGGGAAATGGGAGGCGGTGGCGGGGAAGAGACAGAAATCTTTAATAAATAAATAAACGGATGCCACCAGAAAAAAAAAAGACCCTCAAAATAAAAACCTCCATCCTAAGTGCACTCTGGAAAAAAATAAAAATAAAAAATAAATTAAAAAAGAATTAAAAAAAAGAACACTGATTGTTCTTCCAGAGGTCCTGAGTTCAATTCCCAGCAACCACATAATGGCTCACAACCATCTGTAAAGAAATCTGGTGCCCTCTTCTGGCCTGCAGGCACACATGCAGACAGAACACTGTAAACAAAATAAATAATAAAGAAAGAAAGAAAGAATCCCAAATGACCTAAAGAGACTTAAGGAAATGTTCAACATCCTTAGCCATCAGGGACATGTAAACCAAAACCACTCTGAGATACCATATTACACTAGTCAGAATGACTAATATCAAAATCACCAAGGATTGCTTATGCTGGAGAAGATGTGGAAGATGGGGAAGGGAACACCCCTCCATTACTGATGTGAATACAAACCTGCACAGCCACTCTGAAAATCAATGTGGGAGTTTCTCAGCAAATTCGGGGTCAGCATACTTCATGACCCAGCAATATCACTCTTGGGCACATACCCAAAGAATCTCAGTCATACTACAAGGACATTTGTTCAACTATGTTCATAGCAGCAGCATTATTTGTAATAGCCAGAACTTGGAATAGAGGAAATGGTGCCCAAATTGGCCTTGCCCTATAGTCAGATGGATGAGTATCTTTTTATTTGATTGTTTGTTTTGTTTTGTTGAGACAGGGTTTCTCTGCTTTCGAGCCTGTCCTGGAGCTAGCTCTTGTAGATCAGGCTGGCCTCAAACTCACAGAGATCTGCTTGTTTCTGCCTCCCAAGTGCTGGCATTAAGGGAGTGCACCACCACTGGCCAGCTAGGTGAATGTCTTTAATGTCACCTAGTAATTTCATGCAGTAACAGATGGAAACAGAGGCAGAGACTCAACTGGGTTGAGCTTCTAAAGTCCATTTGATGAGTGTGAGGAATGAGAATACAAGCAGAGAGGTTAATTTAGACTATGATGGGGACACCCACTGAAATAATTTATGTGAGCTAATGGAAGCTTACCAACTCCAGCTGGACCTGAAAGGTAACAGCATAGGACCAACCTAGAACTTCTTTCTGTGAGTGACAGCGGTATAGCCGAGTCAGACTGCAGGACCACTGGCAGTGGCACCAACATTTATCCCTACTGCTTATACTAGCGTTTTGGGAACCCATTCTCTTTGGATGGATACTTTGCTCATCCTAGATATAGTAGGAAGGACCTTGGACCTTCCCCAAAGAAATGTGCCTTACCCTCTCTGAGGAGTGGATGGGGGAGTGGGGCTGAAGGGTAAATTGGAAGGGATGGAAGAAGGGGAGGGAGCAGAAACTGGGATTGGTGTGCAAAATTTAAAAAAAAATAGTTTGTTTACTTTTAATCTGAGATTACCTCTATTTAGAGCTCTTGTTTTATCCTGTACATGGCAATACCTGTGCCTTGGATTTCCAAAATACTCCAAGACTCACAACTTGTGGACAGTGAAGCCCAAAGTTCCCTCAAGTTTGCCCACTTGTAGCTGAGGTGATCACAAAACAGCAAACTGAATAAACCATCTATATTGGTTCTCCTTTGTAATCCTAGCTCTCAGGAGCCAGAACCAAGCGGATCAGGAATTTAAGGCTAACTCTAGAGACATAACATTTGGAAGAAAGCAAGGGCTGCATGAAACAACTCAAAATTGAAAAGAAAGAAGTCATTGGCAGTAGCTTGACCTCAGTAAATCAAAATCCTGGTATACTCTTGTTCCTACTGGTACTCATTGGCAGTTCACCAGACAAATCCTCTTGTCCATTTACTAGAACTTCATATGACAGTGACCGAGGCTTTTATATTTATCATCCTAGTCTTACCATTCCCAAAGAACCTGAAGTGTGAAGTATTGGAATGAGTCCTCACTGTCTTCAGCTGCAAATGGAGCCTTGGAGGCTGCCTTAAAGCATGGTCCCTGCCTGTTGCACAAGCCTCGTGTGAGAAGCCTTCTAGAACTGGGCAAGTGTTGTTGTCAGTCTTTGTTTTCCCCTGAGTGCAGCTCGAAGAGAACAGAAACATCTGGAACCAGTCTTGAGGGATTAGGGTGTGGGGTGAATAAAAGGGAAGAATAATGAAGTAGGTGACAGGAAATAGGAGGCATTTGGGGGTCAGTTTGAAACCTGATTTAAGGGCAACTCTGCAGGATCTACTAAGATTTGTGGACCCTAGCTAAGCATCCTAGCAATAGTGGATATGTGATCAGATTGCTTACTACTAGAATTGTCATCAAAGAGGCTTCATAGAGTAACTGATGGAACCAGATACAGAGATCAAGAGCCAAATGTCAGTTGGGCTCAGGGATTTCTGCTGAAGTGAGGGAGGAAGGATTGTAGGAGCCAGAGGTGGCAAGAACATAGCAAGGAAAACCAAAGAAACAACCAACCTGGGCCATAGGAATTTAGAAAGTCAGAAAAAACAAACAGGGAGCCTGCATAGGACTGACTTAGGCTCTCTACATATCGGCAACAGTTGTGTAGTTTGCTCTATATGCAGGACTCCTAACAATGAGAAGAGAGGCTGACACAGATGCCTTGACTGGCTCTTGGGATTCTATTCTTCATACTAGATCATCTTGCCCAGCCTTAATACAAGGGGAGGTGCTCATTCTTACATCTACTTGATATGCTGTGCTTTGGGGATACCCATGGAGCCCTCACCCTTTCTGAAGAGAAACAGAGTTGAATGAAGAGTTCAGAGCACATCAGAGGTAGCAGGAAGGAATAGGAGGAGAGCAGGTAGAAAAAAAAAACTGGGATAGATATTAAATAAATAAATAGGTTGATAGATAAATAAATAATAAAATTACATCCACAGGGTCATTTGCTTTTGCTTACCTGCGAAAGTCAGGAAGCAGACACTTTAACATTCCTTTTCTACTTAACAAAGAATTTTTCTGGAGATTCAGGGGTAGGGTGTAGTTTGTGGTTAAGCCAGGGTCTGTGAAAGAGTTCCTGCTGTGCAGGAATCCCCTTCAATATGCGTGGCAGCTGAATTGAGAGCAAACCACAGTTCATCCGTTCTTGATTTCCAGACTATTAACATTTGAAACAACTAAAGCTATTAAGGATAGAAATGCTGGCCCTGGTCTGTAATTGGAGCACTCAGCAGCAGTCACAAGCAGCAGGGAAGTTGGAAGTCAAGACTTATCTTCACAGTGAAAGCTTGTCTCAAAATAAATTAACAAGTAAGTAAATAAGTAAAATAAACAAGTAAGAAAAAGAATGACAGACAGGAAGACCCTAATTTAGTTTTAAAGTAATGAAGGAAGTGGAGACTTGGAAGGGGTGGTATAAATAGCGTGTTTGGCTCAGGACTCAACTGCCACTCATTCTCAGCACCACTGAAACTATACAATCTCTGCAATTACTGCAGTCTACCGGAAAGATAGACTGAGAGTGGCAACAGTCTGTGAATATGAACACATTTATTTAGAAGGTGGATTTATACTCTTCCATTTTAACTAAATAACAGGATAAGAACCCCCACCCCTCAGGGTTTTTGTTTGATTTATAATTACATGGACTTTTGATCAGGTTCTAGTATCAAATATAGATTCACTCCTTCTTAATTCAAGCATGTCAATTAAGTTCTAAATGTCACAGAAGGTATTAGTGGCTGTAGTTATATGAATATTAATGAACTTTCTATGTCTGAAGTTATTCACCTGACTGAAAACACTATCGCTTATTTCTTATTCACTGATCAAATGCTAGGTACATCATTAAAATTCGTAGGAATAATTTTGCGTAGGTTATTATGTTCATACTATGCTTTGAGATACAGGGTTTAATTCCTGTGACAAGAACATGAATTTAACTTTAACAACAGTAAAATTACCCATCCTGTTTGATGTTTAGAACAGTAGTCATTATGATTTAACAATACTCAAAATATTTAACAAAATAGAAACTCCATTTGTGTAATAGTTCTTTGTTATTACAAAAGGGTGTATTTCAAGTAATAATTTGAACTAATTGACTAGTTGCTTTTCCTTCCATTGTGATCATCTAATCTAAGAAGAGAGACTTCATGGAAAGGAGCATATTTATCCCTCACAGTTTGAAAGTATAATCCACCATGTTTGGGAAGTCCTGGTAGCAGAAACCTATGGCAGCTAGTCACAATGAATCTGAAGTAACAAAGTAGATTAAAAATGACGTGATCATGCTCAGTTTGTTTTCTAAGGTTTAGGCATTCTATGACAGCAGTTCAAGGAATGGTAACACACAGTGTTGGGAGTCTCCCAACCACAAGTAACCTAGTCAAGATGTGTCGCAAAATGTCCATAAGCTCATCTCTTTTCATCCAGTTAAGTTGACAATATCAACCATCCAACAAGCAGACTATGAATTATAGCTATTATATTCAAGTAAAATGATAATTTATCTTTCTACATATTGTCAATAAATAAATAAAAATAATATTTCTTTTATAGAAGTCAATGTTTTGTGCCAACACCTACAAATGAATTAAATAAAGATATTGTGCTGAGATAAGTTGATTTTCATCTAAAAATAAATTGTAATTATCTGCAAATTAAAGACCTATGATTTGGTAATTTTTTAAAATACCTTTAAAAAACATGACCAAATACCCAATGAAAGCTGTTTAACGGAGTAATGGTTTATATTAGCTTCTTTGTTGGAAGGTACAATTCATCATTTTAGGCAGTAATTGATATGGGAGTGGTAAGTAGCTTGTCATATAATATCTACAGTAAAGAAGCAAAGAGAAGACTCAAAACGATGGTAAACTCTGAAAGCTCAAGGGCTGTCCCTGAGAAATGCATTTTTCCAATAATGGTTTCACCCACTAAAGCACATATCAGTGCTACTAGCAGTGGTCCAACATATTAGAATACAAAAATCTTTGAGGGCAATTTCATATTCAATCAACAATAGATCAAAAAAAGAAGCATATTGTATGTATTCTGATTAAAATTTATTTAATGTGAAATCGATAATTATAGTTGAAACTCATTAGCACATTAAAAATAACTATGAATTTTTCCTGAGTTTACATAAATCAAATAGCCTATTCCAAACCTCTGTGTGAGCTGTCTCTGTAGGTTACTATGATGAAAAAAATGTGAAATAATATAAGAAAAAAATTAAGTTTAAAACTTTATTCCCATTTTCACTTATTAAGATATGAGGCTAGCATACTTTGAAAAAGTACAGTATGAAAGAACATATGATGAATAAGCCGTTGTTATCTTTCATAGCCAAGGTTTCAGATATAGTGAGTGAATCCATCTCCTCTATCTAACTCCAGCCAAGCAGGAAATTGACCATTGATAGAGAAAAAGACAGAGATAAAATTACTTAGGACCATGAACCTAATCCAGCAAATGATGGGAGCTAAACAATTATTATTAATTTAAGACCTTAAGTTTTGAGGTTTATGAACAATGAATTGTTCTTTTATGTATATGTATGCTCACATGCCCATAAAATGCATAATTAATTTGTACCATATGTAATAATTTTGAAAAGCAACATGAAAGAAACTTTTATGGATTGCAATTAATCATAATTTTATGTGAATTTTTAAATTAGAAAATACTCCAAAACATATTTTGTCCAGCTCATATTGAACAAATATACAACTATATCCTATATTTATTTATCAAAAAGATAAAGTTAATGTAAAATGAAAGATTAAAAGCACAACATACATAGGATTAATGTGAATATAAAATACCCTTCTTATTTCTCAGAAAATTTAATATACTTATAAATACAAAGCAAAAGAATAAAGTATGTCATCGTTCTTTTCCATAAATGCAGGTAGTAGGAGAAAGTTTAAGTAAAGGAGCATGTGCTCAGTGCCTGTAGTTACTTTCTAATGAAATGCTGAATACCTTTACATTTTCTATGCTTATTTATTTAAAACTTACTTTTGAAACGTTCCTCCTTTCCAATTTATTTCTTGGGTAATTTTTTATATGTTTTCCTTTTTCTTCCAGCACTTCGTGAATGCTAAGAAGCATATCATTATAAAAAAAAGCAACATACATAAATTTTATAAATGTATGTAGGTTAACAATGCCAGAAATCTATTTGCTATCTGGAAGTTTTCATATATTTTTAAATTTTTTTTTTAGGAATTTCATATCACATTCACTTAGCTATTAAGTCAAAAGACACCCTATTACCACTAATGAGTTTTTATATTTTGTTTGTCTATGCCTATGCATCAAAAAACAAACAAAAAAAAAAGGAATACATTTGTACCACTTCAATGGAGGAAAACATTTGACAGAGGAAACTAATGACTATACATTATTTAATTTATAACATTTAATTTTTATAACAGTGTATCATGCCTATGTTTGTGCGTATGCAGATGTGTGTTCATTCTTGTATTTGGGTTTGTGTGTTTGTGCATTGGTGTATTTCATACTTGTGCAATTGTGTGTTTCTCTGTGTGTATATTATATGACAAACAAAATTATAAATAAGTGCTGTGTGTTCTAGAGCAGGGAAGGGAGAGACTTGCCCTCACTGTGTATTCTTTCATGTGGCAGTAGTAATAATTTCAAACCAAAATTCTCTCTGTGTTATGTTTACTAGGTATGCATAGTCTATTTCTTTAAGTGAAAGATTGAGGCATGCTCATATTCTCTGGCATCACTCATCAATGCTTCAAAACTTCAGAATCTACTTAAAAGTAGTTTCCATATGCACAAAGTACCCTAAATAACTATAACTTTGCACTAAGGAAGACGATGATGGAGAACTTTATATCTGAAGTCATAAAGCATAGGGATAAAGAGGAAAGTTGCTTTTGAACCTGCAGACATTCAGCAGCAACCTTTTTAAGTCCAAAATTAGTGATTCAATACTGACACAGTGTTAGAAAAGGAAAAATAAATAAATAAATTCTGCCTCTCAGCTTTTCACCTTTAAAATTTCACCTTTTAGCATTAGGCAAAAAGGACAAGGTTATATAGCAACTTTTTCAAGACAATATAAAAACCCTCAAACTCTCATTTGCTGGGTAAGAGCGTAGGGCATGGAAGGAGAGCACAGAGTTAGACTAGCACAAAGATTTTAGAAGCATAGTAACTGAGAGATAGAGAAAGAAAGAGCATTCATATGACTTTTTGGAAAGTGGGAAATGTAGTAATCTGAGCGGCGGGGCTGCATCCCCAACACCCCAGCCACCTGCTCGGCTAGTTTATGTCCCAAAATAATTACACGGACACTGTATTATTTTAATCACTGCTTGGCCCATTAGCTCTAGCCCTTACTGGCTAATTCTGATATCCCGATCAATCCATCTCTAATAATCTGTGAGCACCGGTCTTACCTGGAATATTCTAGCCTAAGTCCATCCTGGGTCGGAGCTGGGGCATGGCGTCTCTCTGAGGCGTCTGCTCTGGAGAGGAGAGCTGTGGAGTCTGATCTCACTTCCTCTTCCTCCCAGCGTTCTGTTCTGTTTACTCCACCTACCTATGTTCTAACCAATAAAATGGGCCAAGGCAGTTCCTTTATTAGCCAATGACCTTCCTCCATCAGAGAAATATCTGGGAGAGGTTTGGCGAAGGGTAACCATTATCAGAATATGTTGTATAAAGCAAAGCTAATTTTAATTAAAAATTTAAGGAAATTAAAACTGAAAAGAAAAATACACTTTGCTACCTTCCTTCTCTGTATAAAATGCAAGAGTGGGTCACTATTATCCTACAGTGATTAGAACTCACCAATACAATGGAAGACGTCATACCTTACTAAGCTAAACAGGCAGGAATTTTCCCACACATGGATTTAGTATCAGATAAAAATAAGACACCTGGTTCCTTAATTTATTAAAGAGGATAACATGTTACACATTTGATTACTGTATGCCTGCTACCTGTAGTTATCTTGCAGTGCCTCATCAAACCCTAGAGTTATCAATCTCTGCTAGATGTCCAGTGACTGTGTATGTCTGAGTTTTGTTTTTTATGCTTTTCCTTTCCCTCAGAATTGTAGAGAAAATCCTACAGCTGCACAATGTTCCCTTTAAAAGTACCACAAAGAAAAAAATATAGTGTTCTCATTAGATGCAGAAATTCCATATAAAATTGTAATGTGAGTACATATTTGTGCCAGAAAACATCTATGTTAGGAAATTCTGTCTCCTGTAGCTTTCGTAGATTGTCTTTTATGGAAGACATTGGAGAAAATAAGCGGGAAAGTGAGACAGAGTGACTTTCTTTTAGAAAATGTACCATTAGAATGGGAAGAGGGCCTACTATAGAGGTACTCTAAAATACTTTCAACGCTCACCTACAAAAACATGAGAATTACCTAAGATCTGACAAAATGTATACCTAATTGTGATCCAGGTAGTTTACCACGAGATTTTTAAGCAGAAGACTTGAATGAATTGATGTCAGAAAACCATTAGGATTCAAGTCTGTCTTCTTTCTGAATATTGACACATAAAAATGTAGACTTGGAGTAGTTGAGTTAGAGAAAAGTGTTAGCCCATTAAGACCGGAATAACAACACTGATTTGAGGCTTTTTCTGACTTCTGAGGAAAACTGCAGGCTTTCTGCATTGACTCTGCCTGTAAAGGTATAGTTGATTGCATATGGGAAACAATATCAACATGACTTCTGTGCTGCTCAGCCAGTGCAAGTGTGATGAAGAAGCATTTTAGATATCCCCAAGTGATCTCTGCTATGTTTTGAAAGTTCCATGGTAGAATTAGTATCTGAAATTACTAGTGTAGTGTTTTCATCATCTTTTACAATAAGGCACTGCACTGCAAAATACATGACTCCCTCCACTTTTCAACCACAGCACAGCAAGTCAGAAACCCTCCAAATCCTGCTGAGGCGTGAGGGCAGGTGGCTCTGTGCCGTTTCAGCAGAAGTGCTGCTAGAGACTCTTTAAGAAAGAATTGTAATCAGCTGGATTATTTGTTCTGCATATTTGATTTCCCCGGGACCATGATTGGAGTACTGTTGAGCAATTTCGAACAGCAGAATTGGCTGCCGCTGTTCAAGAGCCTTTGCGTTTCTACTTCCAGTCTTACATGCCAGTGAAATATCCCCAAACACACTAATGCTTAATAAAGTCGGTTAAAGTCTTGAATTCAAAGTAAGAACTCATGTTTTCTATTTGATAAGCTCTTATTACTACATGGGGGAGATCTCAGACAGCAATAATGTTAATCCCATAATACTTAAATAACATCGTCTTTGGTGCCAGAAATATAATTATCCTTTCATAAGCTGCGGACTCTAAAATTAAAATTTTGGTACTATTTTGCTGTATTTTTTAGTGCAGATATTTCCTCAGATAATTTTCACATTTGGGATACTGATCTCTTTCTCTTAATTTTTTTGAATACAGTGTGCAACTATTTTAGACAAAATTAACAGTCCCTGTGTCATAGAGGATAACCTTTATTCAACAGATGATAGAATTTTATGTCATTAGTAATTTGATATTTTCTTGCGTCGAGAATAAAATTATTTAATAATTTTGATCATTACTATGTTTTAATGAGAAAACAATATTATGTGGACTAACAAGATTTTTCCCTTTTTATATAAGAAATTTTGTGTTCAAGAAAGAGATTCTGATACAATAGTCCATAAAGATAAAGAGGTGTTAAATGTGAATGTTTTAAGAACAAAACTACATCAGACTTATAAGATGAACACATAGGGAAAAGACCACTAGTGTAAATAAAGCATAAAAGAAAGTGAAATTGTGTTTTCAATGTTATGTAGTATGTGATTAGTTTAGGTATTCTATTTAAATGTGGGAAGTTTTTCAAAATTGAATACAACGAAACAAAACATAAAACCACAAATACGTCTCCAACCATTTCTCTGTAGGATGTAGAATTTAAGTATTACATACAAAAATGCAATTCTATAGAAAAATATTTCATGTAAAAATAACCATAGAAAATCTATATTGATAATATATATTCTGTAGAAATAAATATTAAATATAACTGAAAACATAAATTATATAAAACTATGAAAATAGAAGAAAGTTTTAATTGTCATATTTTGATCATAATCATTAAAATCATCTAAAAAGAAGGTATAATGATTACAAACATATAAAGGCAAAGTGTAAAGGGAAATATACAAGAGAAAGTGACAGAAATTAAAGAAAAACAAAGCCATTCAAAATTAGGAACTGTAGAAAGAATTCCAGAAACACCTCCTCACCAACCACGAAGAAGAGGAGCTAGGTTGTTGGGTATTTTGATTCCTTTGTGATGAGGGAGTACTGTATTGTTCTGTGGCATGATAGAAAATGCAAGACAAAGAGACCTACATTGAGTTTGGGCATCTGCCCTAGGCTACAAGGAGAAAGCACAGGAGAGAGAGAGCATGCAAAGGTCCTTCGCTGCTGGTAACGTCCATGTGTGAGATCATATATGAAATGATATTTAACAAATATTATAAAGCTGAAGTCAATCAAATTTTGTTTTAAACTATGATGAATTAGATATCTATTCTAACAGACTCCTTCTCTCTCTCTCTCTCTCTCTCTCTCTCTCTCTCTCTCTCTCTCTCTCATTCTCCCTCCTTTCCTCTCTCCCTCTTCCTAATCCCTGTTTGCTGTTCTCTTTCCTCTCTTGATGTTCCCCATTCAATTTTTCTATAATATTTATTATGATATGAAGTATTGGCTCATATGATTGAAGAGGTCAGAAGACCCTTCATTTGCTATTATGAAGATGATGCAGATTTCAGAATGCTGGTGATAGAATTTCCACCTAAAACCCTCCTTGAAGCTTGAAAATCTCAAGTGTGGGGTGGTCAATCATAGTCCAAGTGAAGGATTGATGTTGCATCACAAGTAGGCAATCTGAGAATGGAAGAGAAGAGCCTCTTATTCCCCGATCTTTCTGTCTAATCAAATGCTCAATTAGCTGATCTATAGTAATACACCCTGGGGAAGGAAATCTACTTTTCCACATTAACTGAATTCATTTGCAGGCACCATCACTGACATATTCCTAACTGAGTCTCAAAATGATAAACCTCTCAGTTAAGTTGAGATGTAAATATCAACCATGACAGCTGTAAGAAGATTGTGTGCTTACTCGAAAGTAAGTGCGAAATAGTATGGTATCATTCCACATGTATTTTCTAGGCTGTTTGGTGTGTTTATTTTCCATTAAAATATATAGATGTGGATGAGAGCATGGATGAAAAAAAAAGAATGTCTAAAGAGTATTGCAAGTCATTTGCCCAGTGATTCAATGATCTCATCATTCTAAAGAAAGAGTTCATAAATTTCAAATAGCATAATGACATATAAAATTTGCCTTCCAGTGTTTTGTAAAATGCCATGTTATACAAGAACAACTAGAAAGGATGAAATTTTAATAATGTCAAAGAAATTATTATTTTCCATGGTTATTAATTTTAAAACTGGCTGCAACATTATACTGAGGACACAGTAACAGATGGGAATTTCCCTACAGAGGACTTGTAGCTTCACTACGCAAGCAGCAGATTTACTGGCCTCATCAAGAAAATGTATGGTAGGTCAGATAACATAACCCTTTGGGGCTCTTAGTCATTAAAAAAACATATGAAGTTTTCCCCTTCTAAGAATTCCAAATAACTGTTCAATCTAATTTTTATGGTGAAAAGTAAAGACTCTATTTTGACAGATGGGAAAGGAAATATTCACAGTCCTTTAAAGAATTATGTATGATGATTATCTGGTGTAAAAGCACGGTTTATAGACAGAAATACTATCTTGATACTTATATTTATTGAAAACAAGCAACTATCAGTAAAAATTTCTTATATCATTTTTTCAGAGAATATATTTGAAATAATACAATAAATTAATGAGAATATGAGCAAAGAACATGCTTTATTATGTATGTAAATATAATTTTTAAAAAATATGAAACTTCCAAGCTCAACTAAGAAATTGATTTTGAAAGACTATAATGTCATATGTTATTGTATTTTATTTATTGCCTGTTGGCACTTTTAATATTCTGATGTTATTCTCTCCTGATCCCAATACTTCACCAACCCTCCTACTTCCTTACCCATCCACTTCATGTTCTTTCTTTCTCTCAGTAAAAAAAAAAAGTAAAAGACAAAGATCAAAACATAAGAAAATGACAAAACTAAAAAAAACAAAAAACAAAAAAAAAAAACCAGACATATGAACATTTAGTCCCTTTAGTGTTGGAATGTCTTTGATATATCAAGGATCTTGACACTGTCTAAAACTGCTTTTCATAAGTCTGGGCTCTGCACGTGTTCTGCTAAGTTGAAAATAAACACTTGTTCTATACAGAACTTGAGAATCCCCTTCCAAATTTTCATTTAACTTGAAGCCCAAGCCATGAGAGGGATCCCATGCCCTATACTGTCATGAACAAGAGGCTGGATGGCCAAAGATTTATGGTAAAACCAAAAATAACTAGCAAAAAAAATTCAGTAACAGGATCCCTAATGATATTGTGCTATACTCATAGATGTGGTCCATGTCCAGTCATCATCATCACTGATACAATTTTCAGCAACAGATGGGACCAGGCACACATATTGACAGCAGGACGAGTAGACAGAGTCTCTACATTGCAGGTCTCAATAAGGTCCTTCCCTTCAGAGATCTGGGAACCCTGTGAAAGAGAAGAAATATTGTAGGAATCAAAGTGGATGGAGCATGAGGGAACATGGTCAAAGATTCAAGTAATCAGGCATCACATGGGCTCGGGGAAACTGAAGCAGCAAGCATGGGTCCTGGATGGGTCTGCGTCAGATCCTCTACATCTATGTTATGACTATTGTCTTGGTGTTTGGTGGGATTCTTATTAGTTGGGAGTATGTATATCTTTGAATCTTTTGCCTACATTTGAGAAAATATTTCCTCCCATTGGGTTGCCCTGAACAGCCTTGATAGAAGGACATTTGCCTAAGATTATTGTATTTTGTTTTGTCCTGTTTGGATGTTAAAAGCCTGCCCTTTTCTGAAGCAGAAAAGGATCTGGCATGGATCTGGAAGAGAGGGTAAATGATAGGGAAGTTGGAAAGAATATAGGAAGGAGAAAGTGTGGCATTTAGGAGTGCTAAGAACCCAAGCATATTCTTTTAGTGAGTGGTAAAAATGTATGATTCTATGTATTCTACATTCTTTTCATTTGTCCTAAGTATTTCTGTGGAATGAGGCAATTTGAACTTCTTCAGTTGAGAATTCTCTGTTTAGATCAGTACCCCATTTTTTTAATTGGGTTAATTAGCATTTCTTGAGTCTAGTTTCTTGAGTTCTTTACATATTTTGGAGATCAGACTTTTGTCTGTTACGGAGTTGGTGAAGATCTTCTCCCAGTCAGAGGAAAAAAAAAAATCTTTCAAATTGAGATGATCCTATTTAACTATAAAATATGACTTTATATCTCAAATCAGACTGCACTCAGCCATCTACATATTTTTGATTTTTCCACTTCTTTATATAAGTCTCTGTTGTCCATGATTAAAAAACAGAACCTGCAGTTTCTAAAAAGTAGAAGCTTTTTATTTCCTTTTTTCTCTTTTCTTTTCTTTTTTTTTTTAAATTTATTTAGTTCACATACCAACCACAATTTTCCTCCCTTCTCTCTGCCTGTTTTTTCACCCCACCTCACTTCTACCCAAACCTGCCTCCCCATTCTCTGCAGTGGGATAATGCTCTTGTACACTGCAAAGAATTTTCAGTAGGTTGCCTTTTTGTCTTAGTGACAGTGTCCTTTGCTTTACAGAAGCTTCTCAGTCTCAGGAGATCCCATTTATTCAATGTTTCCCTTAATGTCTGTGCTTCTGGGGTTATACATAGGAAGCGATTTCCTGTTGTAGTGTACTTCCCACTTTCTCTTCTATCAGGTTCAGTGTGTTCAGATTGATATTGAGGTCTTTGATCCATTTGGACTTGAGTTTTGTGCATGGTGATAGATATGGGTCTATTTTCATTCTTCTACAAGTTGACATCTAGTTGTGCCAGCACCATTTGTTGAAGATGCTTTTTTTCTTCCATTGTATGCTTTTAGCTTCTTTATCAAAAAATGAGGTGTTCATAGGTTTGTGGGTTAAAATCTGGGTCTTCTATACGATTCCATTGGTCGACTTCCCTGTTTTTATGCCAATACCACACTGTTTTCATTACTGTAGCTCTGTAATAGAGAACATGAGCAAGGAAGTCAGGACCACGAGGGGTGCACCCACCCACTGAGACAGTGGGGCTGATCTATTGGGAGCTCACCAAGGCCAGCTGGACTGTGACTGAAAAAGCATGGGATAAAACCGGACTCTGAACATGGCAGACAATGAGGGCTGATGAGAAGCCAAAGACAATGGCACTGGGTTTTGATCCTACTTCATGTTCTGGCTTTGTGGGAGCCTAGCCAGTATGGATGTTCACCTTGCTAGACCTGGATGGAGGGGGGAGGACCTTGGACTTTCCACAGGGCAGGGAACCCTGACTGCTCTTTAGACTGGAGAGGGAGGGGGACAGGAGTGGGGGGAGGAGGAGAAGAGTGGGAGGAGGGGGAGGGAAATGGGAAACTGGGAAGAGGAGAAAATTTCTTTCTTTTCTTTCAATTAAAATAATAATAATAATTCCCAAATAAAAACGCAAAGAGAAAAAAAAGAATTTTTATTCATATTGTTTTGATAAAAGACTGATTAGCCAGTACAGGCTGAAAGTGTAGGAAGGGTGACCTGAATAGGAGAAACATGGGAAGGATAAAGGCAGAAAGTTAGTCCCCAACGAGACGCAGAGGAAGCAGGGTGAGAATGCTGTACTGAAAAAGGTTCCAATCCACATGGCTAAACATAGACAAGAATTATGGGTTAATTTAAGTTAGTTAATAAAATAAGCCTTAGCTAATAGACTGAACAGTTTAAAATTAATATTACACTCTGTGATTCTTTGGAACATAATGGCTAAGGGACCAGGTGGGACAGAAATTTTCATCTACAAATGGTACCTTAGCATTTGCAAGAATTTCCACATAAAGCCAGAGAACGCTTGAAAAATAAAAAGGATTCTAGACAGACAAGAACAGAGTCAGCTTCTTCTTAACCATCTTTTCTCAGGTAGGCTTCATTTGCTGGCTATAATCAGAGGCATGGCTTTTTTAGGAGAAGATTCCTGACTCAGCATTAGCTGCAAAACCCTTTTAACTCCATTAAAAGTTCCTGCCAGCAAACACTTAACAGGTGTTTATAAGCAACCTGTATCAGGCTTCTTAGTGGTAGCATGGACCTAGAAACTCCACAGAGTTGTGGCAATAAATGAAACTCCCGCCTGTACCTCCACCGTGAAATTAGACTCTCAAAAACTAAGAAATGAAGTGGAGCCAGTCACCAAAGCTGCTGCATTAATCCTAACCACATAGTTTATCAGATTAAAGACTCCTGTGATCAGAAAAAGATAGAGATATGCAGTAAAAACAGACTCAGAAAAAAAAATCTTTAAGTGGTTTACAGTGTGTTTAAAATATATGCATTGGGAGAGAAAAGAAAAATATACAAAGTTATTAAAGATACAGAGTTGTCTGTTGCAGTGGCTCGTGTCTTTAATCCCAGCATTTGGGAGACAGAGACAGGGGAATTCTCTTTAAATTTGAGACCAGACTGATCTGCAGAATTGGTTCCAGGAAAGCCAAATGTACACAGAGAAACCCTGTCTCAAAAAACTAAAAACTAAAAATAAAAAAAAAGAAATATAGTTTAAAATACAAAGTCATGTAGAGATAGATAATGCACAGAGAATCTGGATACTTTATGTTATCTTTGAATTGTTTGAAGCTGAGTTTCTAAGAAATATTTGTTTATAAATTCTGCTGGACTAATACAACCTATATATTTGAAAATGCTATGACTTCAAAAATTAAGTCTAAAGATACGTTATTTTGGAGAAGAAGTTTGTGTTTTATTTATGCAGAAAGTGAGACTGTGAGTTTATTTTAGGTTAAGGAAAATAAGTTTAATTGAGGAAGACCCCATGAAAAATTGCCAGTGGTGACGGACGGCCCATATTATCCAACATTTCAGAGCATCTCTGATGTAGTTTCGTCTGTGTTCTACATCCAGAACAGTCTCAAGACTGTTGGTTGACATGATCCAGTCTCACACAATACTCCAGTTAGAACTTTGTTATAATCCTAAAGTTTCTTTGGGTCTCCATGATTATCAGCACCCCTAATATACAGAAAGTAGCCTAGAAAACTGTAACCCCATTCTCAAAAAAAATAATGGATTATGGATGTTTGTCTTTAGAGGGTTAGTTATAAGTTGTTACAAATAATGGCCAAGAAAAAAACTGAACAAAGGGGATTAGATTCAGAGTTCTTCTTTTGAAAGTATAAAAAGAGAAAATGCTGTGGGATAGTGCTCTTGTATACTATAAAGTTTTGTCACCAGCACTGGTTTAATAAAATGCTGATTGGCTAGTAGCCAGGCAGGAAGTATAGGCAGGTGACGTGGAGATTTCTGGGAAGAGGAAAGGCAAATATGCCTATGCAGTCATTAGCCACACACAGAAGAATCAATATGAGAATGCCTTTCTGAGATAAGATACCAAGTCACATGCCTAAATATAGATTAAAAATTAAGAGTTAATTTAACTCATAAGAGGTAGTCAGTAATAAGCCTAAATAATATGCCTATGAGTTTATATTTTATATAAGCCTCTGTGTGTTTCTTTGGAACTGTATGGCTGTGGGATCAGGCAGGGCAGAAACTGAAAAGCTTCTGTAAAGCAAAGGACATGGTCAACAAGACAAAATGAAAGCCAACAGAATGGGAAAAGATCTTCACTAATCCCACATCAGACAGAAGTCTGATCTCTAAAATATACAAATAACTCAATAAATTGTTCATCAAACGAGCAAATAATCCAGTAAAAATTGGAGTACAGACCTAAACAGAGAACTCTCAACAGAGGAATCTAACATGGCTGGAAGACACTTAAGGAAATGCTCAACATCTTTAACCATCTGGAGAAATGCAAATCAAAACAACTCTGAGATTCCATCTTATACCTGTAAGAATGGCCAAGATCAAAAACAATGATGACAACTTATGCTGGAGAGGTTATGGGGTAAAGGGAACTCTTCTGCATTGCTGGTGGGAATGCTAGCTGATACAGCCCCTTTGGATGTCAGTGTGCTAGTTTCTCAGAAAATTAGAAAACAACCTTCCTCAAGACTCAGTAATACCACTTTTGGGTATATATTCAAAGAATGCTCAATCGTGTCACAAGGACATGTGCTCAACTATGTTCAAAGCAGCATTGTTTGTTGTAGCCAGAAACTGGAAACAACCTGAATTCCCTTCAACCGAAGAATGGATAAGGAAAATGTGGTACATCTATACAATGGAGGATTACACAGCAGAAAAAAAAAATAATGACATCTTGAATTTTGCAGGCAAATGGATGGAGCTAGAAAACATCGTTTTAAGTGAGGTAACCCAGACCCAGAAAGACAATTAGCACATGTACTCACTCATAAGTTGTTTTTAAACATAAAGCAAAGAAAACCAGCCCACAAATCACAATCACAGAGAACCTTGACCATAATGAGGACCCTAAGAGACATATTCATAGATCCAATCTACATGGGAAGTAGAAAAATACAAGCTCTCCTGAGTAAATTGGGAGCATGGGGACCTTGGGAGAGAATTAAAGGGGAGGGGAGAGGTAGGAAGGGGAGCAGAGAAAAATGTAAAGCTCAATAAAAATCAATAAAAATTTTTGAAAAGTAGGTAGTGATGTCTCTGACTATCTCACTTGCTCTTGGAACCATTTTTCTTCTGCTGGATTGCCTTAGCCAATATGCCTAGTTTTATTGCATCTTGTTATACCATATTCACGTGACATCTCTTGGAAGTCTGCTATTTTCTGAAGGGATACACAGGAGGACTGGATCTTGGCAAGAAGAGTGGTGTCGGTGGGTTAGGTGGGAGGAATGGCGGAAAAAGAAACTGCAGTCAAACTGTATTGTTTAAGAGAAGATTTAAAAATTAAATATTTCTAAATATATGCTCTTTCAATTACATAAAATTATATATCTACCCATGTACAATTATTGGTTTAAGACATTTTTAAAAGCTTTCTATTGAAAGTACAGAAGTAAAATCTATCCACATTATATTTTTTATTAGCATGAAGCCATGTTAACATCATATAGACAGAGCATGCTATAATTAGTTATATTTATGTGTATGCATATTATTACTTGCATGAAATAGCAATTAATAAAAGAGGCCATAGTTGAAAGAAAACTGGAATCGATTCATTCTTCCACCATGGCGCTCCCATAACTGAACTTTGAGTGTTGTCAAGTTCCTTATGTATTGAGCTCTCCTATGGACTTGATGTTTTACATTCAATTATAAATAATGTATGGATTTGTGCTTTTGTCATTTTCTTGAAACTGTATTTGAAATTTAAAATAATTTATGTTTATTATTGACTTAAAAGATTGAAAGGATGCCTTCATGTTTACTATATTGACACATACTTTGGCACTCTTAAAAAGAGCATTATTTTAATTTCTTTGTTACAACCATTCATAGTAGAACATAATAGGAAATCATAACTTCAAGGTATAATAAAAGCGAATAGGTCCATATTAAGATGATACATGACATCATCTTAACAGCAGAAATTGTAGGAGTGTCAGTAACTATAACTCCTAGTTCCCCTCCAGCAGAAATTCATTTTAACAAATTATGTTTTCTTGTATTTACACTGATGAAATAATCACAATGTAAATAACAAACTGAAACAATAGAAACTTATGTGTTAATTTTTACCATTAGGTAGTTCAAGGAAGATCTATTAATTAGCAATTTATTAGCAGTCATTTTGTAATGAATTATTGTCAGTAGTGTCAATTGTTAGTATCATATTTTTATTCTAAATTTAACGTAAAATAGAGGAAGAAAAATATATGAGAGAATTAGTTAAACTCTGAGGTTTAGGACTCAGATTAAGAGTTCACAGCCTTAGCATTCATAAGTACATTAAACACTCACACTGCTAGGTCAAGCAAATAATACTTGGACATCAGCAGAAATTAGTTGTAATAGTGGGAAAATAATCTCTCAAAATAGATTTGCTGTATTCATCCATTTTCCCCATTATAGATTTTTGCCAACTCAGACAAAATAGTGTTTAAAATTGCATGTTCATAGGAAAAAAAAAAGCACTGTCCATTCCTTGCATTTATTAGGTTCTTATACTGACTGCTAGTTGCTCATATCTTAATAAACAAATTATTTAATATCAAGCATAGTGATTCTTCAGTATCCAATAAAAGTTGAAAAATAGGGCATGCTTATATGACATTTGTATGATTATTATGGTTATGGGTTGTTTGGAGGATGGAAAACTGTGCTTAAACATAGAAGATGCGCCTTAAAGAAAAACTTTTTCATGTATGTCTCATATTCTTAGGAAGCCACAATAGGATGGATACACATTTTAGAATCATGAAATTCTAATATATAATAATCAACCACTCAGGTAATTATGATAGGAACAATTCCACAGAACAGATAATAAACAATGTAATGTGTGGTATTTAAAATAATTCTGCAGAGAAGTAACAAGGTGTAGATTATATGTAAATAAATAACAAATTGGAGAAATATAGCTTAATAAATAATTGTAGCCTCAAAACACAACTGAAAACGTTGTATTTATTTCAAGGCATATTGATCACTAAAATCAAATTAAATTTAGAAAGGGCTACCATATTCTTATATCATACATTAATTATTAAAAGACAATAGATGAGTAATTGGACTTTGAAAAGAATGATCAGTGTAATTGAAAGAATACCTCCTCTATACCATATATTCCCCTGTGAAGTACTCTATCACAGGCCATAAGTACTGAAAGATGAATGAGGGACAAAAAAAAAACAAAGAACAATCATTGAAAATGCTTGATAAAACCTGAAAGGACCATACTACTTTGTATTTATATATAAATACACACTGAACCTATAATTCTTAATCAAGTTATAGTATTTTTTCTGAACATGCTACCTGCAAGAGTGATAGACTAGCTTACAAAAATAAATAAATAAATATAAAAAAAAAACAAAAAAAATAAAAAACCCAGTACCATGAATGTCAAATCTTCATTTACATTGCCTTTCAGAGAAGCAAATGTGACTTTCAAAACAATCTAGGCTCTTGCCTAGATTTAATTTTGGTTAAATCTCAGAGTTTTAAGGTGAGTCTGTATTGGCAAAGACATTTTTAGTATACATAGTACAGGACACTCAAATGAGCAAACCAAGATCTAAGCCCAAAACCTCCTTCTTGTAGCCTAACTTCAATAGTAGAAGAAAGTACTAAGCAAGCTGTCAACAGAGGGAAGCAATCAATAATCCTACCTAACTTAGACATCATTGGACCTAACACGGAGGAGTACAACAGTATATACCTAAATGTACATTAGTGACACTAATATTTTTGGTAAGAATCAACAAATTTCTAATAGTATTTAAAATCCTCTTGTCAGGTAAAAAAAAATGGTTCCTAGCATTAGAAAATTTGACAACACCATGGAGCTAGTGAATTTGTGGATTTTAGAAGACAACCTACTACTATCACTTTACTAGATCACCATAATTTCTATGTATATTTTAAAGAAAAATGTACACTTATAGATAAGTTTATCTCTTATTTTTTGCCAAACGAGTTTCTCTTCACAGCAAAAAAAAAAAAAAAAAAGACCATTTCAAAAGTCACAACTGGACAGTATAAATCAACATTTGCCTAGATACATCTTGAACACATTTACAGCACATAAGGCTCAGGGGCCACAGAAAAAGAAGGCTATAAGAGTCAGAGGACCAGGAAGTCTGATATAGACAGTGTCTTTACAAATGCATTCCTTAATAAAATCTGAAAACTAGCATTACCATTATTAGACTTACTAAGATGGAAATGAGGAAATCTCAAGAAGATCCAGTCATAGACAGTGGATGACAGACAATTCAAGACTGCTGAGTGTTTAAAATTTACCCTGTTCTAGTGATAATGAACACATGGCTTATTGCCTGATATAAAGTGCTTAGGTCTGAAATCATATACATACAAACAGCAAATATGGATTTATTGATTTATATTTATATATTTTTATATACATAATGCTGATTATATGATCAAAACATATATTTAAACTCTAATGTAATTACTACATGTTTCTCTAACCTCACCTTTCCACCATCTATACCATATATACTTCAATTTTTCTCTTAGAAATGAATGATCACATATATGCATACACAGACACACACATACACGCATATACACACACACACACACACACATATATATCAGTTCTTCCATATGCATTCAAAGATATGACATTTTCCCCTTTAATTTACACATTTAAAGCATACTAAAGAAAGCGTATGATTTTATTTCTGTTATGGGGATGAATTACTTAAAATTTTATTTTAACAGGAAGCAAATAAACAAAGACTCATGATATTCTCTTTTGTTTGACCGGCAATTCTGAATATCTATGATTCTACCCAAATTTTCAATGAATAATAAAAAATGATGCATTATTCATCTTTGTAACCTATTGAAGCAATCACTGAAGAATCTTCATAATCACAATTCCACTTGCTTAAAACAGAAATATGTCACAGACAGTTTTATGATATACGACAGTCATCAAAATAAAAACCAGAGTAATAGCAGCGGAGGAAGCAGAGAGCCACAGGGAAGCCTCGTGATTCCTATTTCTACAGATGTAATAAGTTAGCGGCTCTAAAGAACGGAAATGTGTTCTCTAAAATAAACATAAAATTTTATTATGAATTATACTTTTAGGTAACTTCTTTTGTTTTAAATTCTAAATCTTTTGGGGGCTTTATTATTCTTACTTTTGAATTTATGTTCACTTATTTATATTTTATTAATACTTGGGCAGTTTCATTTTCTCCCTTTTCTCCTCTGAAGCTATTTCTACATTTCCATATTAGTTTAACTTTGAACTGTCTTTTATATTTTCAAATTTATTTATTTATTGAGATTATTATGTATTTGCTACTTTTCTACTTCCCTTTTCTTCTCCAAACCCCAATTAGTTCAAATTTCTTGCCTTGAAATTCATGACCTCATTTTTCATTAAACATTTGTTTTCTTGATTTATTTTATTTTACTTTATTTTGTGTATATACCAAATCACATAAATACAACCCTATTGGTTTGAATGATGCTACTCAACCCACCAGTCCAATAAATGCTGCTAGTATACTCTCGGTTGCATGGCCATCCACCGGAACATTTTAGATCAATCTGGGGCCATGCTCTTAAAGAAAATAATCTCCCAGAAAGTACCAGTTACCTCTAAGTCCTTGCCTAAGGCTGGTATTTCATTATATATGACAGTATATATTGTATTGAATGGGCTTTGTAATAATATTTAGTGCCGATTAAATAGAATCATCTTCTTAAAAGTTTAGTTGAATTTAATTGTTTTCATATAGTCCTTTGAAGAAAATTTAATAAATTATTAATTCACATTCCATTTTGCCACAGTGGGTCTTATAAATAAAACAGAAAAATAAACAAATGGCAGTGGATTGCTCAAACCAACTGGTAATGAAAAAAAATAAGAAGCAACGTTTGATAGCACAAAGGCAATTTCCCCTCTAACTTAAGGCTTTACCACTGTACTAATAAAAAGCTTGATGGCATGCTGCACATAAACCTTATGAAGCCCTAAATCTATCCAGTATACCACTCTAATTGAAAACAATACTCAGCAATGCCATTAAGACAATTAGAAGCTCCATTGTAAATGAATAACTTTTAAAAAACTCATTTCCCAGAGAGGACTGCAAGATGATGCAGGCGAATATGTAGCTAATCATTGCAATTTTGAAAGTATGCTTATTCTCCGAAGAAGCATTTAAGATGCAACATTTTCTAATTGTTCCTAACTTTCAATTAACTTTTTCAATAGGTGAGGATTCTTTCCCTCTTAATAAAATCACACCGACATGAGAAGACCTAATTATTCTTTTAGTAAGTTTCTAATTTTATCATTGATTTTTAAAAAGGCTGTTATGTTTTGAGTTTGACATATTTTTTATATTTCACATACTAGACCCAGCTCCCCCTTGCTCCTGTTCTTCTACTTTCTCCCATTCACGCCTCAGAGAAGATAGGGCCTCCCTTGGGAAGTTAACAAAATCTGGTATACCGAGTTGAGCCAGGACCAAGCCACAACCTTGTATCAATGCTGAGCAACTTATCTCACCATACGGAATGGACTACAAATACCAAGTTCATGCACCCAGGATATGGTGAAATGAAATCACAAATATAAAGGAAAGAAAGGATCAATAATTAATAGTTTAAGAAATATATTCATGTAATAAATTTATACAGTCTATAAGCAGTGTTTAATTGACATTTCAAGTAATATATCAGAGGGTAAACCTTGGATGTTAATAGTCAGAATTTGCAATGTTTTATTTACAATGTTACCATGCTGCTTTTTTTCATATTTTATCAAGTACAAATAAGAATATTTTGGGTTATTTACTGTTAATGTACAATTAATGAAAATTAAAATGGCATATGTAAATTTTGCTTTTATATACATTTGCATGTAGCATCAATCACTATTTTCTCTTAAAAATATGTTGGAACATGTGATATAGAAGAAAAAAATGATTTTAAAGTTCAAATAGACATTGCCATCCTCTCCTGCATTATTCCATATGGTTCCTCAGATAGAAACCCCAATAAATATATTCATAACTAATCAGCAACTTCTGTTATGGTCGGTATGTCTTCATTTACACTGATAAGTTCTGCCTTATGGACAAATATATCTGATCTACTTAACAGTAAATTGCACATGATACAAAAATAATACACATGGTGCATTCATGTACAAATATATGTGGATGTACATAAACAGACTCACAGAATTTATATTTATTCTTTCATATAGCTGGTCTGATTTGATACACTGAGGATTTTATATGAAAATTTTACGTGTTCTTGTAATTCCTTAAAAATTATTTAAAAATATGAAGAGGAAGTCAGGCATAAGGACACAAGTCAGGAATCCCACATGGAGAAATGACTCAAAATCGTGGTGATTACAAAGTAAGTTTCGAACTGACAAAAGAAAAAAAAGAGATACTCTATATACATACCCATAAATAAAAAAATCACAAGTTTTTATTGCTTTGTCAGTGCACCTGAAAGAACAGCTTAGAAGGGTATTTCCACAGTGTAGCTCATTGTTTAAACAGGTACAAAACCTCAGTGTGTGGAAAGCATCTCAGGAGTGTTTAAAGTAGGAAGGAGAGAAAGGGGAAAGACGATATTCAGAATTTTTTGTAACTAATAAACAAAATGCTCTTTTTACGTTTTGCTGAATGAAGTTTAGAAAAGCTTTTCCAGGTTGTTATAAAAAAATGCAAAGCAAGTGAAAATGAGCAAACTATATTCTCATCTAACTTGAGAAAATATATCATAAATAATAAAAATATGGGATCCTTAAAATTTTTAGTACATATCTACTGTCACATTACCAACCAATTTATGAAATTTTTTACATTTATCAGTGTGTATAAAGAAAATATATCTTCTCCTAATTCTTAAAACTTTATATATTTTTATTTTATTTTAAAAACAGCTATCTTTTTTATTTTACGTACCTGTCACAGTTCCCACTCCCTCCCCTCTTCCTGTTCCCTCCATTTTTCTTCTCCCACCCCCAATCCACTCCTCCCAGAGGTTAAGGCACATTGCTTTAAGGAAGGACAAAGGTCTTTCCAACTATATCTATGCTGAGCAAGGAATTCCTCCAAAAAGAATGGGTTCCAAAAACCATTACAAGCAGCAGGGATAAATCCTGGTTCAACTGCCAGTAGTCCTACAGGTCTGCTCCAGCCATACAGCTGTCATCCCCATTCAGAGGGTCTAGTTTGGTCCTATGCTCTTTCCTTTCTTGTCCAGCTGGAGTTGGTGAGCTCCCAGTAAGCTGTTCCAGTGTGTATCCCCATCATGACCTCGACCTCTTTGCTCATTCTTCTACTGGACTTGGGTAGCTCAGCCTAGTGCTCTGCTGCGGATCTCTGCCTCTGTTGCTTGATAAAGGTTCTATGATGACATTTAAGATAGGCATCAATCTGATTACAGGGCAAGGCCTGTTCCGACATCTTCTCCGCTATTACTTAACATCTTAGTTGGGGCCATCCTTGTGGACTCCTGGAAATTTCTGTAGTTCCACGTTTCTTACTAGCCCCATATTGGCTCCCTCAATCAAGATATTGGCTTCCTTGCTCTCTGTCTCTGTCCTTTGCCCATCTCAACTATCCTGTTTCCTCAAGTTCTCTTCCCCCTTCTCCCGTCCTCCTTCTTTTCCACCCTCTCTTCTCCCCCCACTCTCATAATTCAAATTTTCTCAAGAGTTCTTATCTATTTCCCCTTTCCAGGGGGTTCTATATCTGTTTCTCTCAGGGTTCACCTTGTTACTTAGCTTTTTTGGGGTAGTGGACTAAAGGCTTGCTATCCTTTTCTTTCCAGCTAGTATCCACTTATGAGTGAGTACACACCATGCTCATTTTTCTGGGACTGGGTTTTCTCACTCAGGGTGGATTTTTCTAGTTCCATCCATCTGCATGCAAATTTCAAGATATCTTTCTTTTCCTGCTGAGAAGTGCTCCAATGTGTAAACGTACCACATTTTCTTTATTCATTCTTCAGCTGAGTCGCATATAACCAAAGCATGCTCAATCATACTTCAAGGACATTTGTTCAACTATGTTCTTAGCAGCATCATTTGTAATAGCCAGAACCTGGAAATCAGTAGGGCAGTTTCACAGAAAATTGAGATTCAACCTACTTCAACATCCAGTGTTCATGAAGAACATTGCTCAGTAATTTTTCTTTTTTGGTTGATTCTTTGCATTTTTTTCAGTATCAAACTGTGAAAAAGAGTTTGCAATGTTCCTTCTGTTTCTATGATGTGGAACAATTTGAGGAGTATAGGTATTAGCTCTTCTTTGAAGTTCTAGTAGATTTCTGCACTGAAACCATACAGCCTTGGGCTTACTTCGATTGGGAGGTTTTTGATGACTGCTTCTATTTCCTTGCAGGTTATAGATCTATTTAAATTATTCTCCTGATCTTAATTTAATTTTGATATGTTGTACCTTTCCATAAAATTGTTCATTTTTTTCACATTTTCTAATTTTGTTGAGTACATGTTTTTGTGGTATGACCTAATGATTCTCTTGATTTCCTTGCTGTTTTTTTTTGTTACATCTCCATTTCATTTCTGATTTTGTTTATTTGAATGTTCCCTATGTGTCTTTTGATTAGTTTGGACAAGGTTTTGTCTATCTTGTTGATTTTCTCAAACAACCAGATCTTTGTTTCATTGCTTCTTTGTATTGTTTCTATTCTTTTTATTGCTTCTATTTTATTAATTTCAGCCCTCAATTTAATTATTTCTTGTTATCTACTCCTCCTGGCCAAGTCTGATTCTTTTTGCTCTAAGCTTTCAGGTGTGGTATAAAATTATTAGTGTGAGCTTTCTCCACTTTATTTATGTATGCACTTAGTGCTATGTACTTTCCTCTTACACTGCTTTCAAACAAGAATTTGGTCTTTAATATGCAAAACCATCCACAAAACTTAGAATTGGACATATTTTATACTTATTGACTTTTCTCATAATTATGCAAGTTTGATGTCTATTATAATGTATGGTAATTATTTTAGTTTTAATACAACCACTAAATTATTTTGGTTTTGATTGTTAGCCAAAATCATATATTATAACTTTAACTTTTTGTACTATGGTTGATTTGATGTCAGGCTAACTTAACTTTGAAAGATAATTCAATGACCTTATGAGAAAAATGGATGGAGAATACTTTAAAAATGTATGTATGATGATTGAAAATGTGTATGGGTGTATGTGTGTGTTGTTTTCTGACATGGAATGACTTTATCTTTTATTGATTTAGAATGCAGTAAAAGTACATGCACAAATGAGAAAAAGTTCTTTAGCTGGACCGAAAGCTGTCTCAGCAGTTAATGTAACATGCTGTTTTACCAAAAGATCATCGTTGAATTCCTAACACTAACTTCAGGTGGTACATAGTAACCTGCCACTCTGGGGGTCATCAGATACCTCAGACTTCTGTGGCAATCTAAACTCATATTGATAGAAAACAAACACAGACACAGACATAAACACACACACACACACACACAGAAAGAGAGAGAGAGAAAGAGAAAGAATGAGAGGCGGAGAGAGAGATCAAGAGATAGACAGTACTACTATATTTATTTAATAGAATAACACTTCATCAAATGTAACATAAAACATACTAACACCACCATCCTTGTAACATCTGGGTCCAGTTAATACTTGATAGTTACAGAGCACAACTATTTACTTATGAAATGAAGCTGAATATTTCAGTGATCAATTTCTATGGCTTTAGTCTCTGTTTTTGATTAAATACATTTATCAACATTATTGGAGCCTTAGAATACACATAAATCCCATCAGGTCAATGTATTAGAAATTAAAATTTTAATAGCCCTGTTCTATTCTCTGTTCATCTTTGTAGCATCATTATATATCTCCTTATAATTTATAAAAAATAGAGTAATTTAAGTAATGCAACATGAATCCAAAGTGAGAGTGAAAGTAAAAAATAATGAAATTTAAAATAAAATATTTCTTTCATAACATGTAAAGTCATAATTCCTAGGCATACCTCACAAATAACATCAATCATTGACATTCCCAGTACCCAGAGATCTGAGACATTCTTCCTTAGTGCCCTTGCTCACAATTATCCTAGGTTTCTCTCCTGTGTTTCCAGGACTTACATTCTAATTATTTCTCTTCTCTGGAACAGAATTCTTAAAATACCAGTTTTCTCTTGGGACACAACAGAAGAATGTAGAATAGAGCTGTTGTCTCAAATGTAGGCAGAGATGTGAATATAAATCATAGTAAGAATGAGGCCTTGTGTCCGAGAGTCATGCTCCTCTCTGATGAATGATTACGAATCCTCAAGAGTATGTTAACTTTTTTTGCCACAGATTAGAAAAGCCATGGCTTGTCACTGATTTATAAAACTCTATAGCCTCAACATGCTTTGAATTACCAATGACCCTGAACATGTTCAAGAGGCATTACACACCACTGTGACCTGATATGAACTCATTGACTAAATTAGAATTAATTACTCAAAGTTGTTTTCCCCAGAAGATAAAGTCTGATAAAGTACATGCAGTAGTACACTGACTGATAAGCAAATCTTTTGGAATTATGTGAATATCTTTTATCAGACAAAGATAAATTGATCAGGACACTGAATACAGTATGCTAAACCCAAACTTAGATGATCTGGTAGGTTTATGTGTAGTTTTAAATACAATGATACTGCTATAGAAACTAATTTTTTCTCTTGAAACTTAGTGAACTTAGGTGCTTTATTGTTTCATAGACTTTTTAAATTTTTTAATAGTAATTTGAAGTGATTGCAACATCTCAGGAGCTGATTCTAACAGCTAAAGGACAAATTGACAAAATTGGAATGTTACTGTTAAGAACTAGTTCCAATAAGAATAAATAGTCTAAATAAATCATACATAAATTTACAATTTCATATTAAGATATTGGGGATGCCAAAATTGATTATTTAAAAATAAAGAGAGGTTCGTGGATGAAATATAGCTTGATGGCAGAAAAATTTCTTACTATGTAAAAGTTTCTTCCTTAGGATAAAAAAAAAAAAACTGTGCAGGAGGAAAAATAGAAGGCAACAGAGGCTTGATATAAAGAGGAAACAATCAAGTACATTGTGTGTGGATTTTTTTTTTCCAGAGTATGTCATCCCATTGCAAATGAAAGACATATTAAAGCCATGGAACCAGCAGTCTTTTATTGAGGAAAGCAACTTTTTGTTATGCAAAGCAACTTTAATCATTTGATTATCACTTAGTATATGATAGGGTATATGCTAGTTTGACACAGAAGTCAAACTTCAGTGTATTTACCTTTGTATTTAGTAATCTAGAAGGCCCATTTTTCTGTTGTAATACTGTATCCCTTAAGACCTGTTTTCTAAAGCACACATATGATAGCAATTGTGTATTTTAGGAAGAAAATGGCTGCAAATCTCTGTCCTTTTTTTTCCCTTTTATTAGACATAAATTTTATTCTCATACAATTTATTCTCAATACAATCAGGATAACAAAAATTGAAGAAACAATCCTAGTATGCAGTAAAATAAATATTGTCCATGATCATAGACATTTCAGCAGCACACTTTTTCTGTTCCCATGTGAAAGTATGTATTTAGATTTGCTTCATAATGTGTTTGTTATACTTCTGGTAATCAGAATAATAAGATTACCTACAGAGGCGATAAGTACAATAATCCCTCAACTCACAGTCTTGACTTACTGGTAATTTCTTGGTGTGTTTCACATAAAGACAAATGATTTTATCTGATCATGACAAAACAAAACTTAGAGGTTCATTAAAAATCAAACTATGTAACAATGAGTTATATATAGTTGGATTGGATAATAATAAAAAATATTTGAAATGATGAGAGGCTATAAACTACATGATTTTACACAAATAATATAACAATGATTTTATGTATTAAATCATATTCATTGCTATACAAGTTGGAAAAAAGTGAGATAATGTAGGAAGTTGGTTTTAGAATGTTTATAATACATTAATCAAAAAATTTCCTCAAAAGACCAAAAAGAAAAATGAAAAAGTTTCAAGACATGGATTCTTTCAATGTCCTCATCAGACAAACAACCATCAATAAGCATTGGATTTTTTTCTTTTATTAGACATAAATTTTATTCTCATACAATTTATTCTCAATACAATCAGGATAACAAAAATTGAAGAAACAATCCTAGTATGCAGTAAAATAAATATTATCAAATGAGAAATACATCCTGTAGTAGCAGCTGTGTGCATATGCAATGATTATACCCCTATGACGGCATTCTGGGAAATGTGTGAGAGCACACATAAAAGCATGTAAAAAGCAGCTTATCCCATCCAATCCATTAGTAAAAATCACATACTAGTATAAGAATGTATCAAATTAAAGGTCATTAAGAATATTCATATACACTACAACTATTTCAGATTCAAGTTCTAAAATAAATAATAAAGTTTCAAAGCTCTATTTGAATACAGGTTTAAAGATAATTGGAATTTTTGTATAATTAGCAATTTTATCAAAGTATTAAATTTAGAAATCCTAAATTAAAATCTTTAAGACATGATTTCTGTAATGAACATAATGGTGTTACTATTACCTCCACTTTACCATCAGGTGATCATAAAATATGTAAATATTATTTTACTTACTTTGAATTTTCAAGAAATTGTATCAAGTGACAGCTTAATAAAACTCTACTGAGATATGCTACAAATTTTCTATTTATTTTATAGTTCTATAAAGTTGCCTAATGATTTTGTAGAAAGAAGTATTCAAATAAGTTTCAAAAATAGAGACATTTTTAATTGTATTTTGTACAAAACTGCTTATTGTAATAAATTTATTTACTTAAATGATATATAAAGTAAATAAATAATATTCAAGAATATTATCACAAACTATGATTCACATATTTTATATATTAGAGAATAAGATTGAAAATTTTAGATGCCTTAATGCTACTGAAAATATTTTACTATGGACCAAAGAATAAGAGGAAGAGAAAAGTGAGGAAATCAATATTTTTTACTTCATTTTATATTTTATTTAATCTTCTTTTTCATTTCAAATACCAATTCCAACCCTTTCCTCCTCTTCTGCCTTGCCTTACCTATATTCTTTGAATGCTTACCAGGTGATTGGACTGTAAATTGTTATGTCTCATTGGGGTTTAAAAACTTGGAATTTTGGAAATTATGATTTTTAATATTCACAAAGCTATACAGCTATTGAAAAAGACAATCTATTGTTGCCAACTTAAAAATAAATGATAGAATTTAAAAGTTCTCTATATACTTGCTGTTACCACTAAATTTTATAATGCACTTTCTATATATAATAATTATGTTTATTTCAATAAATACAAAATGAACCACAATTATTTGTAATATTTAAGTACATAATACCTCTAGAACATCAATTTTCTTCTATTCTTATATCAAAAATTTAAAGAAATGCTTTGTTATTTTTATTACCGAGTTAATATTACTGAGTAGGGCATTTTAAAGCAGGAAAAATTATACTAATATAGTATAGATTATTGAACATATACCTCATAATTTATTACTCAGAAAAACATAGTAATAGAATTCCTATAAAATCCAATTATCTGAACTTACTGTTTTTGTACCAGGAATAGTCTAATGCAGGCTATTTTATATATTTTATACTGATAGCATGGAAATTTTATATACCCACCATAGAAGGCTCATGAATCATCAGCAAAGTGGTTAAGTTCTTGAAAGCAGGAAGTAGAAGATTTGCACATCCTCTTTCACATGTCAAGTCAAATACAATTTCCACTAGATTACAGCTGTCTTTGGTGATGATAGTTTTTTTCTCTATATGAAACAAAAAAAAATATGTGACTGAGCAATATTTTCAGTGCACTCCCGGTCTAGAGTTTCATCTTTGATCCATTGTAAAACTGCTCTTCACACTGATTTACTACCCACTAGGTTTGACTTGTTGGAAGCAGATGCAGATGAAAATATGGAAATAGCAATTCCCTTTGGGGATTAAGGCTGGAGCTACTGACAGCCTTAGATGGGAGAAGAAATAATGTACCTCAGAAATTTTCTTAAAGAAAATGATTTGTATTGTTCTTTTATAAGTTATACGTTAGGCCAAATATTTTAAAAAACATAAGCTTAGAACATATTTTATACAATATTTATACAATAAATACTTGACATCAGAAAAAATGACATAGTTGAATCCTTTCATAAAGTATAAGTAAAGTCCTCGCCAGCTGGATTATCTAGAAATATAGGAACTATATAGTAGCTCATAATGTTTTTTTTTTTACTTTTGGTTAGGAAAGAAGCATTTGTAAATATACGACCACTAGTAAATGATACAATAAATATATGCAAAACTTTCAGAAATATTTGAATATTTTTATATATTTTATTTATTTATTTTTATTAAAAATTTCTACCTCCGCCCCACCTCCCATTTCACTCCCCCTCCCCCCCTTCTCTCCCTCCCTCTTCAGTCCAAACAGCAGTCAGGGTTCCCTGCCCTGTGGGAAGTCCAAGGTACTTCTGCTTCCATTCAGGTCTAGGAAGGTGAGCATCCAAACAGACTAGGCTCCCACAAAGCCAGTACATGCAGTATGATAGGGAGAACATGATCAAGGATATCAGGACCGCCATTGATGCACCCACCCACTCAGACAGTGGGGCTGATCTATTGTGAGTTCAACAAGGCCAGCATGATTGGGACTGAAAAAGCATGGGATAAAACCGGACTCTCTGAACATGGCAGAAAATGTGGGTTGATGAAAATCTAAAAACAATGGCACTGGGTTTTGATCCTACTGCAGTTACCAGAACTTTGTTGGTAAGCCACTGCCAAGTGGCAATGCACAGATTAATTGAGATTGGTTAAATTAATATGTAAAAATTAGCCAATTAGAAGCTAGAGCTAATGAACCAAACAGTGATTTTAATAATATAGTTTCTGTGTGATTATTTTGGGACTGAGCAGCAGGGAAGCAACAGGCAGCCTCCTTACAATAAGCATGTTTGTCTAGCACATGTTTATTTGTTGAGCCATATTCCAGCCTGTTTGTTTTTTTTTTTTTTTGTAGTGCTTGTTTTATTTGTGTTTTTCTTTTTTAAAGAAAATGTACAGGATAATTTTTATCATAGTTAATTGTTCTAAAGTTAAGAAATATCTTCACTCAAATTTATTGATATTAGCTAAATTAATCTTCAGTAAATCGTTTTCATGCATTTCTAACCACTAAGTTTAAGAATAGAATAACTGGCTGGGCGATGGTTGCACATACCTTTAATTCCAGCACTCGAGAGGCAGAGGCAGGCGGATCTCTGTGAGTTCAAGTCCAGCCTGGTCTACAAGAGCTAGTTCCAGGACAGGCAGGACAGGCTCAAAGATACAGAGAAACCCTGTCTCAAAAAACTAACTAACTAACCAAATAAATAAATATCTACTTATAATTGTTGTGAAAACATATAAGCATTGTGAAACCAAATGTTTATATATTATTATTTTCTTAATGGAAATGACATGTGCATGTTTCTCTTGTACCTTATGCATGACATTTAGAATAAAAGGATAAAATCTAGATATAGCCCTGCACAATGTGTTCTGTATTTCCTGTCAAGATTATCACATGAATATTTTTACTAACATGTATGAGAGAAATAGCTACATCTCCTTGACATCTAAAAATCATTTGAAATATAATGGGAAATATCTTTTCTTATAATACCTATTTTTTATATAAATACAGTTCTCCAAGAGAAAGATTACAGAATTACCAACTTTGCAGTCTTGGAATATATCTCATCACCACTTCAGTATCTCAGAAGAGGTAAATGTCTCAGGACATTACACACTGTTTGTGATCATTAATCACTTTCCAACTCTTATTTTATGATGTCTCAAGTTTCAATAGGAAGTATCTAGAAAGTTCTAATGAAGAGATGAATGAAACTAGTTTTCCTTACAATTCCAAAGCACAATTGGAGCACTATTACCAACAGTGAAGAATGTATGCTTCTGAAGAATATTTAATATAATATTATAGGCAAAAATGGTCTTAGCAATGCAAGCATTTTATAATGAACATGAACTGAAGATAAAAATAATAGCAATAATATATTCTCATTATAATTAAGAAAATTTATCAATGTTTTCAATTTTGCCCAATAAGAACAGTATCGCTATCTGATGAGACATATGTAAAATATATATCACTGACATTTAATTCATCATATACGGGTAAATTAACCCATGAAAATAAAGTGTGAAATATAAGGCTTAACATCAATCGGTCAGTGTTCTTTTCTAAGCAAGCAGCTTCTATGAATCTATCAATCAATATAGTCTTCTAGTAGATCCATTGAGTTTTAAAGATTATATCAAAAAGTGCTTTAAGTAGAAAATAGAGGAGTCACAGAGAGAAAGATGGGTTTGAAAATGTTTAGGAAAGGGAGGGGCAAGAATGGGAGGATCAAGTATGGAACGGGGGGAAAGGAGCTCTGGGAACAAATAGAAGGAGAACAACAAAAATTATGTTGTCTTTGAGTGTAGTATATAAACTCTATTACAGAAGAAACTTCCTAAAATATATACATATCGGATGGCAATTTAATTGGGGAGACTGATTCCCAACTGCTCATCTCTTTTCACTAAATTAAGTTTCCAATAATTATATTTGGCTATATCTTATTGAGGTATTGGCCAAAAGGGTCTAATGAGAATTCTCAAACAACTAAGACTGTTGGCAAGACTATAGATTGTTCTCTATAAACTGGCAACAAAGCCTCATTGTTGAAATCAAAACACACATCCCATTGAACGTGGAGATGCCTCAGACAGTACTTAAATTGAGCTTTCACCCCTATGTTACAGTGATTTTGGAACATAAAAGTATTGTGCATATTAAAAAAGGAGAAATCTAAACACAGAAAACAACCATAAAACCTTCATATTAGTGTTGTGCTAACTACAAGATATGCTAGGACTATGGTGGAACAAAGCTTATTGGAGTAACTAGTCAATAAGTAGTTTGATTAAGGTCAACTCTAGAAAATAAGGCCCTAACTCAACATGAGCAAAGCTAATATAAACTCACAGAGACTGACATGGCAACCTGACATGTACTAGGTCTTCAAAGTTTTTATTTTGGGGTACAGATTAGTGGATTTTTGTGGGATTCCTCAGTGTGTGAACAAGCGGGTATTTAATTTCTTTGCCTTGTTTTGGACTCTTTCTTTCTGTTAGTTTACTGTGTCTAAATTTGAAATGATATTTTGTTTTAAAGACAGAGAAATAGCAGTTATCTAAGAGATTTTAAAGGCAAAGAACTCTTCCTCTCATAAATAGCTAAGCATATAGAATACAGTATATATAAGCATCAAAAATATTTCTTATTAAAAAGAATTGACTGCTCAGTTTGTCACCCATTGTTCATTCCAACTGATGTAACAATGGAGCTAAACTGTAGGCTAATAGTCATTATTCGGAGGAATGCAAGCTCGTCATGTGTTTTTGCCAGAAGGCTACTTTTAAAAGTAAACAAGGTCCCACAAAACTAGGGTCTTAAACTCTCACAGAATCTGAAATCTGAGGAACTTAATTCTTTGATAACTGCATTTATTTGGAGGAAATGAGTCTTAGATCCATGAAAAATATTTGCTAGCTTGAAAATTGGCATAATTAAAATCAAGATATCAAATATGGCTGGGTGACAATAGTTAGGGTTTTTTTTTTTTGGCACTTTGACCAGTTATGGTTTTCTGCAATGATTTTTCGACCATTAATAAAGAAGCTTCTTAGATTAGGGGTGAGAGTTATGCTTGCATTATAAATATAAGAGCTTGCATTTAGAAAGTGTTTACGAATTATACTGGTTTATAAAGTAACGATAGTACATTCTACACTGAGATCCATGACCTCACTAACTATGACAAGTTGTCTAGATTTATAGTATTATGTATGAATTTTTTCATTTTGAACAGACCTTGATTTTGATTGGTTGGTTACTGCAAATACATAAAAACTATAGTTACACATCTATAGCACAATACCTGCGCTTAAATCTTAGGTAATAGAGTTGAAAATTTCACAGAAGTATTTTAGAACCAGAAGACCAGGAATTCTGGTTAAAGCTTGGGTCTTCTCAACGTAATAGACAATATATACCAACCAAATATCAAAAAAGAGTCTCAGGAATGACAAAAAGTGTTGACATTCCAGTGTGGATATCAGCAACTTACTAAAGAGCTACAGATAATTAATGACTTCTAAGGGGGGTGAGTTCGTTATGCACCGTGAAAAGACACAGAAATGATTGTCCAATACCAAAATGCCTAAGGTCATATGTATACAAACCACACTAAACACACTTAGGCTGAGTTTATATATTATTCACAGAAATAGTAAGAGAGGTAACAAAAAAAAGATGCCATAAATTTGAGAGTATTAGGTGGGTCATGGAAGGTACTGGAGGTGAGGAAGAAAGGTTAGACTGGTGAAATTATATTTTAATTAAAGTAAAAGAATATGAGGCATACCATGGTTCAAAAGGAATAAAAAACATTGTATTTTAACATTGTGTTTTTATATTTTTCATTTATATAGAAACAATTTAAGAACTAAAAAATCTGTACTTTCTCAATTAAATAAGTAAACACATTATCATTGTTTTATTAACAGATATGAATAGATTTTTAATTTTATTTACATATATTCTAAACTAAGTGACCATTATTTTGATCTAGGTTCTACTAAATTAAAGAGGTATAATTTTTACCACTTAAAGACACTTTTAAATTATGTGTATACTCTGTTTGTATGAAGAGCAGAGCATGTGCCTGTGAGACCAGGATTTACTGGAGAACACGAGTAGTTGGATACTCAGGAGCAGCGTTATAGGAAGCTGTGAGCCTCCTGACTTAAGTTCTGGGACTGAACTTTGGTCCTTCTCAGGAGCAGGTCTCATTCTCAACAACAGTCATCTCTCTAATTCCCCTGCAGTTTTCTATTAAAAATTATATTAATGTATTTCTAACATAAAACTTATAATTTTCTATTCTTTTGAATGCCAGAATAATAGAGGCATTCTAACACAGCATTAAATCTTCAATCTTGTTCTGTTCTTTAATTTTATATACATTATCCTATAATGATTATAGTGGACAATGATAGTATTAATTTCTTTTGGGTGTTTATATTGAAATTCCATATTCATTATCAGTAAAGAAACAAAAAATGACACTCATATTGCCTGAATCATATATTTTTTTGAAAATTTAACAATAATTGTGTATGATATCTCAGGTTTATGATTTTCAGAAGTTAGAGAAGCTAAACTACTGTAGTAAACATACAGTCACATATGAGATGCTGGAAACCTAGCTGCTGCTTACTTTTGGTTCATGAGCTTAAAATTTGAATGTCATTATCTATCTACTTTGTAGAATATCTACCACTAATATGAAATTCATTCTAATACAATTTACTTCTGCAATTATATCTAAAATGAAATGATATCAAGGTTACTATGTATAATACAGATGGATATTTTGGAATTGTAAATAAAACTTATTTGAAAATTAAGTGGCACACGCATTTAATCCCAGCACTTGGGAGGCAGAGGCAGGCGGATCTCTGTGAGTTCAAGGCCAGCCTGGTCTACAAGAGCTAGTTCCGGGACAGGCACCAAAGCTACGGAGAAACCCTGTCTCAAAAAAAAAAAAACAACAAAAAAAGAAAATTAATAGATACAATGTATTTTATAACAAGAGCCAGTTCTCAATGTAATATGTTATATGAATATACAGAAAATGGGAAATTAGAAATGGAAAGTCTTTGAACTGTCTTTGACCTCTTGCCCTCTTTGAGGATCATTTTCTTCCTTCTTGGTTAACTTGTCCACCCATGATGAGTAAAGGTATATAATCTTATTTCTAGTTAATATGCCATGCTTGGTTCATATCCCTGGAAGGTATTCCATTTCCTGAAAAGAAGCAGTAGTGGACCTAGAGGAGAGGGGAGTAGGGGCACTGCACAGAAAGGAGGGAAGGAAAACTGTGTTTGGGACACCACATATGAGATAGGAATAAACTAAAGCAATAAAATTTAATACATAGAATACTGAGTAGTAAATATATTCAGAAGTATATTGTTGAAAATCACTATAAATACTAGAAACATGCATTTTCAATGAATTACTTTTTAGGTTTATTTTTTCACACATTATATGTCCAAGATTCAAGAAACTCCAGTTGGATATGGATTCTTCACTGCTGAAGTCATGAAGTTTTTCAGACTTTATATGCATCAGTATTAAGGTTTTTCTGGAAACTAAATGTAGATATTCACATTCAGTGTGTGTATTTGTGTGTAGAGGAGGGGAGAATAAACAGAAAGAGCCTTCAGTCAGCATAGCAAAAATTACCTGTGCACCCTTTCTTATTTCAGTACTGTTTATAATAGTTAACCAATAGTTTCTGTCTAAAGTCTATAAATAAGTATGCAAACAAAAGAAAATGTGATCCATATGCACAATGGGGTTTAAACATTTACAAAGAATAGAATCGGTCATCTTAAGGAAAACAGGTGTACTTGAAGAATTATTATTTATAATACAATGTTATATCATTTATAATATACATATATTTCTAATATGTAGGTATATGTACATATCAAAATATATAAAGAAATTGAAAACACCACTGTATATCCACTACTATTATAAATCATTTCTATTAAAAATAAAGTCAATATTTGGAATCATATTAGTTAAATAAATTTCATATTAGATGATAATTAATTAAAATACTTTAAGACAGGTCTTTGGTAGGCAAGTGTATGATAAGGGCAGAACCCTTAAAATAGGATTATGTGTTATAAAATTAAGGATTGGGAAATGCACTTTCTCAGTACTGCTATGCATTGATATAATCAGAAGGTGGTCATTTGAGAAAAATCGTCTGCCCCAAGAACCTGCCCCCGCTTAACTTTCAGCTTGGATCTGTAGATGTATCCTTCAGAATTGTGGGTAATGCATAATTGTTTATTTTGTTGCAGCTTGACTCACAACTTTTGTGGAGTCCTGCTCCTTTTCATGGACCAAAATAGATAATTAATGAAATAATTTTTGCTTACAAGATGACCATATCTGAGGACTTTAAAAGATAAAATAGTAAATTATACGGGTCAAAATCAAGATATCATACCTGTCAAAACTTTGTAATGCATCAAGTAAAATTGTGTGTGTGTTTTTGCATTTCTGAAATGATTTTTTGTTTTTTAAACAAGTAAGTAAGAGAATTTAAAAAGGTGCTTATGCACATATAGATAAACAAGAACTCCATTTGGCTTATACGTCAGGTCTCAAAATTATCTAGATCAGTGCTGCAGAAAAACAGCAAACCACAGGGAGAGAGGCAAGGTGCACCCATTGAACCGATCAGTACGGGAAGTGATGAGTGGAAGCTGATTAGCCGGCTTCAGAAATCTTAGCAAAGCACACCATGGAAATTGTGAAGAGAGCAGATGTTAAAGTTAATGCAGTGCTTCACCTAATGTGTAACTAAACTGATGATTAATCTCTCAGCCTCCCATCTGCTGGTGAATGTGGCTGCTGATTGTAATAGTAATGGACAGGAAGGACACTGTGTCCTACACAGAAGGTAACAGAGATGATGTTTAAACACAGTTTTTCAATAGTTGTGATTTGAAATAAAGTACTGAAAACAGAATCTTGTGAACAAGTTTACTTGCTACAACATCTTAACTTAAAAGGTAGTGTTGATCATATTTCTGTGTTATTAAGGGTAGCCTGACCTTTCTGAAGGATCTGTGAAGTGATCAAGTTTCCTTGATAAATTGTCAATATCTAAAATCATGTCACAAAATATAGGTCCATTATACTTGTTCTAAAGAGTCCCAATTCTATACCTGTGATGACACATCACATATCAACAAACATAAGAGAGTCCAGGACTCCTTGAAGAAAGCAAAATACACCTGTATCCAAAAGCTAATCAGACTTAAAGAATGAGAATGTAATGAATGTCTAAAACTTGATTAGGATAAAAAAAATGCAATCATTGCTAAAGATACGGAAAAAATGATGGAAGAAAACCATAGAATTAAAAGAGATAGACTGAAAATAAAATTGAATTGATTTTCATGACTTATTTCTTTTTTTTTTCTTTTTGGTTTTTCGAGACAGGGTTTCTCTGTGGCTTTGGAGCCTGTCCTGGAACTAGCTTTGTAGACCAGGCTGGTCTCGAACTCACAGAGATCCGCATCCCTCTGCCTCCCGAGTGCTGGTATTAAAGGCGTGCGCCACCATTGCCCGGCTCATGACTTATTTCTTACATCTATATCCAGAGTAGAGGTTAACTCTATGGTTGTAAGAAATAAGTATTTGTTATGCACTGTATGCATTTGAAATTATTATTGTGAACTCATTAGCAATTGCGGGCATCTATAAATTCTGCCACATTTTGCAAAATAGAGCAAATGTAATAGCACACACATACATACACATATACAAACCTAAGTTATTGTGCATTAAATATTTATGAATTTTACAACAAAATTATTATCTCATAAGAGCACACAATAGATAGAATACACATACACTTAATTATATAGTTCCAAAATGCTAAGATACTAACTAGCAAAGCCATAGTTCAACACTGAATCTGAATTTGAAATGGGTTTATTTGAGACGAAGGACTTTTTTTATTAGCACAATGAACTTATATGCAATAATACTTACTGGATCATAGGGTTAACTCTTCCTCTAATTCTTTCATGCTATTGGAGTCTTATGTGCACATCTGTGTGCATTTGAAAAATCACCATAGTATAAGGCATATATTCCAAGAGTGTATCATTTAATATTCAGTTCCATGACTGGTGTCAGTCATTGCTTTAAAAAAAGCCTTGTCAATGATATTTCCTAACATGGATGAGAAGATTTGAATATTTTTCAGGATATGATTCATTAATTTTATTGTGTTCTTCAAGCTGTAAAGAAAGAATATAGTGGAAATTGTCATTGTCAAAGGAAATTGTCATTGTCAAAGGAAGGAATATTTGGAGATACCCTGAGAAAATGTTGGCAGAGAATTAGAAAGAGTTTCATAACAAAATCTTTGATAAGTATGGTGAATACAATTAATGTTGATTTACATTGTTTTTGGAAAATGCTGCAAGATGGGTTAAGTATTCTAAATCCCAAAATGATGAAAAGATGAGATACTTTTAATCATGTTAATTATTTTACTTTTGCTGTCTTACAATGGTTATATGCTCAATGTATCATTGTAGATAAAATACATCTTAAGAAATATGAAGAAAAAAAAGGATAAAGGTGAACAATGGAAATATAATTGTGATCAAAGTACCTTATTATAAAAATGTCATGATAAACCATACTATTATTATTAATATACCTTAATTATAAAAATTTCATTAGACTAAAATGGATCTTACATTGACTCATCCTGTCTTTACTGTTCATTGGAGAAATAGACTATAAACTTTATTGTTGAGAAACACCTTTCTGTTAGTGTGCTCTTCCTTTTTGCTGAGTCTAACATCTAGGTCTTCTCTGCTTGCTTAAAAATGAGATTAATAGTCTGGCTTAAAAATCAAGCTTATGAAAGTACACTCAATGATAATGACATTAATCCCTAATATGTTTGCACATGAAAAATACCATTATCATGATGCAGTTCCACATATTTCAACTTTAAAAAAAAGAACAAATGACTTTTGCTTTAAATGTGTGTTAGAAATTTTAGACTAATTTGAATATGTCTCCTAATAAAACCACTATTATATTTGCAATTTATAAATCAAAATTATTTAGAAAGAATGCTAACTGTTATAGAACCAATGAACTTAGTTTGTCTACATTAAAATAACTATCAAAATAATATTTTATTCAAAACCAATTAGTTATGAAATTACTACTATACCTATAAATTACTTAATTAAAGCATGCACTAACATGACATTCATATGATTTAGAAGGAATTTTTGTCTAATAGTTGAAGAAACATCATAGAATGTTGTACTCAAGTTCGAATATTTTTAATATCATTTACTTAATGTTAAGATGAGAGAAAGGTAATATACATCTTAATCTTTCTGTCTTTTTATAGTTTTATAACATTTCTTGTAAGCTTAAGAACAATTACACTGTGACTTTATATCACATAAAAATTGTATTTGAAATGAAAGACATAGTAAATATATTAATAGAGAAACAAGTAAACAGAAAACATTTTGAATTTTGTGTAATTCTTATACAACCCTATATTTACATATTTATACTTAGAAAAAGGTAAAACAAACAAAAAGTATGAACAGTTTTTCAATGTTCCCTCCACAACCATGATTTCATGCTATTTTTCAAGGAAATCTGGTCTTAAATATGTGCTAATTTCTGTTGGTCATTTATATCCAACAAAAATTGACACATACTGATGTTTTTCAGTAAATATCATTTTTATAAGATATAAAAGGGTAGTTCTAAATCATATGAACTTCATCAAACTTTGAGGTTAGTAAGCTAATTAGATATTCTTGTTCAATATCAGGAAAAACCTTGGAAAATGGCTCAAATTACCTTCAACATTAAATACTCTTACCAGCTGGGAAATTTAAAAGAGGCAAGCAACTTATAGTCAAAACTAAAATTTGCAAGTTCTCAGCTGTCTTTTTTTTCTTCTATAAATGATGAGTAAGATGTTCTTCTGAAAAATTGTTATGCATCTATTGATTTTAACAAGATGTTGTTATATGTTAATGTGGTGACAAAATTCACTGAAAATATATATAGACAAGTTTTAAGATTCTCTGTAAACTCATGTATAGTGTGATGTATCTGCCAGTGAAAATATGTGGAAAAGGTGATGTCTTCTGCAATTGTATTACCATCAATCTGTAAGAGGACATACGTAGCCTTCGCAATAGCTTTGATTGTTTCAGTGTTCCAAGTTGAACCATCTGACCAACAAGTCAATTAAATGTAACACATTCCTGTCACTGTAAACTTCATTTTGTGGCAATGGATAGCCAATTACAGCTCTTCCTCATTGTTTGGTGACTTTACTTAATATTATGCGGATAAGTGTTTTGCCTTCATGTATGTGCACTATATATATACACACACACAATGACCTCAAAGGCAAGAAGAGGGCATCAGATCCTCTGTAACTGGAATTATAGAAAGCTATGAGCTGCCATGTAGACACTGGGAACTGAACCCAGATCCTGTGAAAGAGTAACAAGTTCTCTTAACCACTGATGATGTCTCCAACACCTGGTTACTTCATTTAGTCCACCCGTCAGGTATGTATATTACAGGCAACTTCACTTCAAACTACCCTTAGGTTTAGCTTGCTCTCTCTTTTTTCTCTCCCATGCTCCTCAATATTTTTCCTCTTCATGTGTTGCCCTCACATTTACACCTCCCCTCATAAGCCATTCATCTATTCACCATCCAAGGTAATCCATAATAATCCCACAACTCATCAGTGAAATCGAACTGGTGCACTGCGGCGCACAACACCTGTCTGTGCGCCATGTGCTACCATACAGTTCCTGAGCTTCAGGCAAGGGGCTGGAGGTTGAAACACACAAACACAAACAGACAGAGACAGGGACCTCTAGTCACTGGTAAGAAGCCCCTTACGCAATAGCACCATGGAGGCTTATATACGCCACAGTCAAGTGGGCCAACAGGTGAAAACCTTATCCTCTGATCCTCAGGGCCAAGGCAACACGTGCTCGTGGAGCAGAGCTGGTAAACAACTTTGACACAGCTTTCAGTAACTCAAATCAGAAGGAAAGTAAAGATCTCTAGCAGGGAAGAGCAACTGGAGGCCAGGACTCCAAATGGTACCAACAGTACACCTAGAAACCTCATCTATACAGATAAGTGTTTAAAGTCCTGGAAGGCACTCTGCATGACACCAAAGGAGAAAGGTAAATAACAACTCATCTACAAAACATTGAATCTATAAGAGTGATCTGCCTGTAAAATATGCAGGCTCAATAGTGGCACACACAAAAAAATGTGAGTCACCAACCAACATCTTATTTGAAATTTGACCCACTCCATGGAATGTGACCCATACAAATTGCTGTTTCAGTGGCCAAACACTTGGTAATATATAAGCCAGCACCTAGGGGAAAGTTAACTACTGTTCTGGTAAAGGATTATAGCAATAAAGGATTAGATTATATCAATAAATTATAGCATTCTGCTTTACTCAGATCAGTGTCATGCTTACCCATCATCAGAGAAGATTCCTTCTCTAACTAATGGGAAAAAATACAAAGACCCACAACCCGGCAAGAGTCAGACTATGGGAGAATTTAGAGCACTAAGAGCTGAAATGGATGTCCCTATGAGGTCTCTTTCTCGGGGTCCAGGGAATTCTGTGGAATGAACAGAAAAATAACTGTAAGAACAAGAGGCAGGTAGAAGACCGAAAGGACACAATTGGGCCGATGAGCATATGAACTCACAGACTGGCACCATTCATAGAGTTTGCAAGACTGCACCAGGTGGGGTCCTAGAGCTGAAAGGAGAAGTGGAATCATGCCCTCACTCCTAAGCCAGAAGCTATTTCCAATTGAAAACCACATTCAGATGAAAAATTCGTTTTCTCAGAAGAGTCCCACGGCAAAACAAACATCTTCCACAGGTAGGACTGATTGATGATCAGCAGTTGATGGGCAACACAAGAAGAATTCAAGGGCGTTTTCAGAGGTTATTTGTCTTGGTTTGCTAAATGTTCTAAAAGTTTAGTCAGGGGGCTAGTTTAATTCCTACCTTACAGGCCCGTTGAGTTCAAACTAAGTCTTCCAGAGGTGCGTTTTTTATAATAGATAACAGTTTGTGCAAACTATATGTGTCTCTTTGTTTATATGTGTTTCTTGCATTTTTCTTTGACCCTTTTACTTCTCTAAGCGTTTTGTACTATTCTGGTTTGTTTTTTATTTTTATTGTTGTATTAAATTGTACTGCATTATTTTTCTTCTGGTGCCTGTGTGTTTTCTAAGAAGACAGGAGTGAGGAGCAGGATGGAAGGGAAGTGAGGAGAAAGGTGGTGAGGGGAACTGCAAACAGAATATATTTTATGTTAATTTAATAAAAAAAGTATGTTTAAATAGAAATAGCTTTGAAATATAAATGCATTTGTTCTCTTGAAATTGTTACGTGTCTTATTGCAATAAAAGAACTCTAGCAAATAAAAGAAAAATGTTGATTACTATGAATAATAATTTCATCAGTTTCAATTAAACAAATTTATTCTTTAGTTTATAAATAGTAATATGCTGCCATTTTCTTTAGCATTTTGGAGATTAAATTTTCTGGTACTTTTTGCCATATTTAAAAGTAACAACTATTATGACACTCAGGGATCAAACAACAAAACTAGTTATCTTTCCTAAAGCTTAAATTATTAAATGTACCTTATATGTTTAAATCAATGCATCAACACATTTGTAACAGGGCTAATTCTCCCAGGTATTTTCAGCCATGGAGGTTTACTGAACACCTTGGAATTTGTCCATCTACGCCTTTTAAAATTGTCAAAGTCAGTAACTTTATGTTGCTCATTCTTGCTTCAATCATGGCATCTCTCTGGTTGATCACTCTTGCACTGTGGAGGAAAACTGGTGATTAAACTATCATCTCCCAGATAGGTCAAGATCATATTTGCTTGGTAATATGCTCGATACAATTATATAGTTTTATTGTCTTTTTTTGTTAATGCTTCCAGAATAAAATGCCACAGATAGGTTAAATTAAACAATATTAATATTTTAATTTCATCATTCTGGGGGCTAGAAATTCTAGTCAAGGCTTCAGAAAACTTGATTTCATTTAGGGCCTGCAGATAGCCACTTTCTCTTTCTTCTTTCACATTCTGTGTGTGTGTGTGTGTGTGTGTGTGTGTGTGTTCCTCTTTCTTTCTGTCTGTCTTTGTCTATTTCTCTCTCTTTCTCTCTGTCTCTGCATATCTCACTATGTATATCTATCTCTCATCTTTATGCAAATGAAATCCCCTATTATATTAATTGACATATAGTAGTCAGATTGTATTAGAGTATGTTATAGCTCTGCGCTTACATTCCTGTAAATGAATATGAATATACTGTACACTTACTGACTAGTGCTCAATATTAATATTGGCTGATGGAACTTTGAGGAGATTGAGACAAATAAAAATATGTTAAGTAATAGAGAATTTAGCCTTGAAGATATTATCTGGATTCCAGGACTAGTTTTCTTTCTTTACTCTTCAGTTGACCTCACTTGTGAAACTATTTGCATTTACATCTTCAATGGCAGACCTCCAAATCACTGGAACTAAGAAAACATGGATTGAAATTATTAAAACTATGAATCAGAATTACTTTTTTTCTATTTACTTTATTCACTTAACATATATATTTCCAAATAACAATAGCTGTCTCTAACACAGTTCTATCTAAATATCCTATATCCAAAGAAAGCCCTACTGTAAAATACTGAGAATAAGAGAGCCAGCATTGTTTTTTTCTTAGTGAAGGGCAGTATTGAGCTCATAAGAAAGCTCCTGTGTATAAAGGAAGGGGACACATACATTTGTGTGAGCACAGATACACAGAAATTTCCAGTCAAGTGTGATTGATGTGTGTGCTGTTCATTTTGAGTTTGTTACTGTTTTAAGACCATATATTCTAGTGAAAGACCTATAGATACACCTCTGTATGTATATTTCAAGAAAAATAGAGACTTTGAAAATGTCTTAATACCTGCTACTTGATAATCCTTCTAAAAGAAGCATATAGTCATTGTGCATTTGTAGCATATTTTATCAAAGAGACTATGCAACTCGTAGTCAGTTATTTTTTAAGATTTCAAGATTGAATTCCTAATTGTATCTAGGTTTCTAATTGTTTCATCTCTTCAGTTTGCCCTGAGTCATTATAATTATTATATTATAAATAACCTAGAGGCACAATATAATTTTAAATATTTTAAAAATGAGGACAATTGGATGTAATATTTTCACATTCATTAACATACAAAACTCATCAAAATATTGAAATGAATATTTTGTTTATATGACCTTTGGTTTGTAGATGCATTTGTGTTGATATTCAAAGTTGCCTTATTCTTACCTATTTCAGCAATTGAAATTAACATTTTATCCTTGATTACTTTTTAATTACAACTATCTTTCAAAAAACAAGCAATATTTATTACTGCTCTCGATTGTAGCTATTCTTAATAACATTCAAGTCCAAGTCATTAAATTAATAGTCTTATTTTGTAATCTAATGTAAACACATTGTTACAATAATAAAACAAATATAAATCCTTGTTAATTGCTGAAAATATCTTTCATGAGATGTAGCCACAATAGAATGTGGCTAGATTTTTCTTATTTTCTCTTCTTTCAACCTTTTACGATTTCTTTTGAAAGAACACCATGCAAAAACAGAAAATTGAAACTAATGATGAAGATACACTTTAACTCCTGTAAGGACATGGAAAATTTTAAAAACCTTTCAAGAACAAGAGCTGGTTAGGACACTGGGTTTGAATAAAAACCAAATGTTGTCCTAAGATGTTTTTAGCAGCTAACCACATATTGACACCCAGCTTTGTGCTCTAGACAGAAGCAGAAGCACCTGATCGGAGAGAGGGCAGGAGGCATGCACAGGAGCAGAAGTAGCGGCTTAAAGGAGGAAGGGTGTATGCAGAAGTGGTCCATACCCTGCGTTTAGCAAGACCATTGACCCTAAATGAACCTGGCTTGCAGGTTTTGCCTATATATAAATATATATATATATATATATATATATATATATATATATATATATATCAACCCCAAATGAAAAATGGGAGCTTCCAGCCTTCCTGGAAGATTAACCTTGCTTTTGCCTTTTACACTTGATTGGATTCTAGTGGTCTCTCAGTGGGTCTCAACTTGAGCACAACACTCCATAATAAAACTTCAGTGCATTTCATTGGGAGAGTGGAATGCCTTTAGATGTTTAAATTTCACATTTTTTTGGAAAATGACCATGTCTTATGAGTATCATCTCCAAAAATATTTCAACTAAATACTTTGCAATTTCTTCTAAAAAATTTTATATTAGTTTATTTTTCTTTGCTCTTGTGAAACATTGGGACAAAAAAGCAACTTATGGAAGCATTTGTTTTGAATTATGGCTACAAAGTAAAATGGCATGGTAGATAAGCATAGAAAACTTGCAGGCAGGTCAGGAGGAGTAGTAAGTTGAAAACTCACTTCTTAAATGTAACATGAAACAGAGAAGCAGCTAACATGAAGGGCAACTTTTATCTCCAAGCTGGCCTCCAGTTAATATTTCTTCCAGCATGGATGAACATCCTAAAACAACTTAGACTGGAATTGAAACTGAGGACCCAATGTTCAAACATCTGAACCTATGGGTGCCATTATCATTCAAACCACTACATTTTAAAAACACATTTGATCGCTTATATAAATAAATATAAATATATGTATGCAATATAATATACAGTATATATCTTCATAATATTTTCTTTTTCTTCATAATTTTAAAAAAATATACATAATTTCATAGTAATTAAAAATGTTATAAAATGCCATTTTCTATAATGATTAATTTTTTTCTTTTCTTTTTATTATTACAATTTTCACCTCCTCCCATTTCTCTCCCCCTCCCCCCACTCCTCCTCCCCCTCCCTCTCCAGTCCAAAGAGCAGTCAGGGTTCTCTGCCCTGTGGGAAGTCCAATGTCCTCCCCCCTCCATCCAGGTCTAGGAAGGTGAGGATCCCAACAGACTAGTTTACCACAAAGCCAGTCCATGCAGTAGAATCAAAACTCAGTGCCATTGTCCTTGGCTTCTCAGTCAGCCCTCCTTGTCAGCCATGTTCAGAGAGTCCGGTTTGATCACATGCTCCATCAGTCCCAGTCCAGCTGGCCTTGGTGAGTTCCCATTAGATCGGCCCCACTGTCACAGTGGATGGTTGCACCCCTCACGGCCCTGACTTTCTTGCTCATGTTCTCTCCTTCTGCTCCTCATTTGGACCTTGGGAGCTCAGTCCAGTGCTCCAATGTGGGTCTCTGTTTCTATCTCCATCCATTGCCAGATGAATATTCTATGGTGATATGCAAGATATTCATCAGTATGGCTATAGTATAGGGCCAGTACAGGCGCCCTCTCCTCTGCTGCTCAAGGAACAAGCTGGGGACATCTCCTTGGACACCTGGGAACCCCTCTAGAGTCCAGTCTCTTGCCAACTCTCAAATGGCTCCCTTAATTAAGATATATACTTCCCTGCCCCCATATCCACTCCTCCATCCCAACTGTCCCATTTCCCCAAGCTCTCCCCATCCTCCCCTTCTCACTTCTCTCTCTCCATCTCCCCTTATCTTTTTCACTTCTTTAAACATATGAAATTATCCAGTGATATGTAACAGTTTATAGATTCCTTTATTTAAAATACCTTGAGTTTCCACATTTGTGTCAAAGATTATATATATATATATATATATATATATATATATATATATATATTATTATTATTATTAAGAAGGTAATCCCACAAAGCACTCTGCACTGTTATTGCTCTTATGACATCTTTAATTCAAGACCCAGTGTTTTGCAAACTATAAACCAAACCTGTTGACAAAGAGCATAAGCTTTTTCATCCTTTTATGATGGGGTGTTACAACTGAATCAATTAAAATTATCTGGCAGTCTATCTTGATTTTCATTGATAACAATGTAAGCCAGCAAGCTCTTTTAATGTGATTGCTTGTAATAATGAAGAAACAGTAGGTGCCATGGCAGCTATAAGGTTAAGGTAACTTTGCTTCTGGTGTTATACCTTTTAGTTCTGAAGTTTACCTTATAAGATAAAATAATTTGAATTGATTATGTTTATATTTTTCAATGAAATTTCTTTCAGAAGTTGAATTATAAATATAAATTTATAAAACTAAACCTTAAATTTCTTTATAACTTTGGATGTAGCACAAATTCTAATTGTGCTTAATAATGAAAACTTAGAGTCAGATAGCAGAGGTTGAAAGTTGAGTGATCAGAGAAGAAAAGTAGCCAGCCACTAAAGTTTTTACATCTACCAATGCTCAGACTAATGCGGTGATCTTATCTCTACTAATCTTCATACGTATTCTTCAGACTGCTGTTTCAGATTGCACTGAGTTCCTCTCTTCCTACCTTATAATCCTCTCTCTGTTCAACCATATTACTCCTGTTTCCATATCCCTAGTGCTAGTATTAAACGTGTGTGATCCCAAGTGCTGTGATCACCCTTGTGTGAACTGTGTTTCCCTTTTAGACTGAATCAATTTCTTGTAACCCAGGTTTGCTGTGGGACAATGGTCTGTAACCTGTCATTTGTATTTTAAATAAATGCTGATTGGCCAGTATTCAGGCAGAAAGTATATGTGGGGCACCAGGCAGGAAGTAGAGGTAGGACAAGGAGAATTCTAGAAAGAAGAAAGATTAAGTCTGCAGTCGTGACCCAGGCAGAGAGGAAGAAAGATAGCAATATGTGACTGCCTCGCTGAAAAAGGTACCAAGCCACATGAATAGCATAGACAAGAATTATGCGCTAATATAAGTTATAAGCTTTAATAAGAAGTCTCAGCTAACATATCAATTTATAATCAATAGATCTATGTGTGTTATTCTTTTGGGACAGAAACCTGAGTCAACACAGGGTGGCTTGAACTAACAGTGATCCATAAGTCTCTGTCTCTCAAATCGTGGGATTAAAGGTGGGTGCCACCACTTCCTGGCCTCTACTGGCTTAGTTCTGCAGTTTGATATTCAGGCATGTTTATTTGTTAAAACACAAACAGAATACTACTACATTTGAACAATAGCATACAACACTTGTAGTGTCTGCATTACGAGACAGTATACAACCCAGGAACTAAGCTGGAGACTTAAATACACACACACACAGAGAGAGAGAGAGAGAGAGAGAGAGAGAGAGAGAGAGAGAGAGAGAGAGAGAGAGAGAGAGAGAGAGAGACAGAGACAGAGAGAGACAGAGAGAGACAGAGAGACAGACAGAGACAGAGACAGAGACACAGGGATATGACTCATCCTTTCTCCAAGAATGCCAAGAATGCCAACTTTATTGTGCTCAGGGGCAGCTTATATAGGGCTTTGGCCAAAACCCTGATCTTGGGATCTTTCAGTCACAGACCCACCAGAAACCACTCTCCTGCATCGATATATTGTGCTCAGAGCAACTTCAGGCACAGGTAAATAAGTGGTTTTGCTCAGTTCACTCCAGCAGGCAAAGTATCAGGCAGGGAAAGTCAAGGATCCAGAGGTCTGCAGCCACAACAGCTGCTCCATTTCTATATAGTTAGACCAGGCCTGGCCTGTCTTGGATTGAAGAAGTTCATGACATCTCTGGCTCCCTGGTCTTTCTGTAGCCTGCTAACCCATACTGTTCTCAGAGCCCCACTTTCCTGGGTAAATAGAGATACTACATCTTTGCTGCTGCTTCTGCGGCTGCTGCTGCCTGTTGGAGAGGCAGAGCAACAGAAACCCTCCAGCTACAGGAGTTCCTAGCTCTTCAGCAAGCCTAGGCCCTATGGGAGTGGCTGAACTGGCATGGACATAGCACAAACATATAATGAAAGGAAAGGGAACAGACAACCACATTGTTCAAACTGAAAAATGCCCTGGTGAAAAATATATAGGGAATTCTGGATCTCTAAGGCAGTGGCAACCTGTCTGGCTAGGGGATCAACCGTGCTAGCCACAGTAGTTGTCTGACTGGTGGCTATTCCAGTTGTCTCAGAGGCTGCAGCACTGACAATAGTAGCTACCTACTGTGATCCCAAAGTCTCTCTAAGCCCAGATGGCTCCACCAGGCCAGGCACCAACTGCGCCAGGGCATCATGCCTCCTATTGATGCTTGGAGAAAGTCTGCCACTCACACCTCAAACTCATGGGTGGGGACTGCTGCCTTCTCACACCGTGCACATACGGGCAGCCCGGGCAGAATATGGGCAGCTCCTGCTCACCTCAGATCCAGCTATTGTTGCAGCAGTTTCTCATGTGCCTCGCTCCCCGCTGAGGCTCCTGACACCACCACCACTCTCAGGGGCTCCAGAAAGTTGGCTCATGCTCAGAAATCAGGGAGAGTACAAGCTCACAGCCTACATTATGACTGTCCCTGCTTATGGTGCCCACAATGGCATACAGGCTCCCGAGCCCCACTTTCTCCAGTAAACAATTATTTAGGGAATTTGGGTATAGTTCTCTAAACCAGTTTCTGCTGACTGAGGGCGCTGTATATTTGGGGGCTTTTCACAGTGACATTTTAGAGGCTCTTGGTCTATCAAACCACATTAGTCTAGAATGAATCCACAGGCTCTGATCCTCTGTGGAATCAAAAGCAGAACCTCTTTTACAAAACAACAAACATTTAAACCTGTATTTTAAAGTCAAAACATCTTTCTTCGCAGTTCCCAGAACCAAATGTTTTTTTCTTTAGTCAACCAACCTAAAGACAAAACAATAATATACATAATCCAATTTCTCTGTGCACATTCCTACTTTACTCCTTTTAATCTGACTGTCTATGCTCTGTCTCTATAATAACTTACACTTTTTCTTTCGTGCTTACTCTTCTGTCTCTTTAAAAACTTTAATTCTGGTGCCCCACTTCTCCAAAAGAACCAACAATTGACTGGTCAATGCCTAAACAGAATCACTGGCATCCATCTTCAATCCATCCTTACCCTCAATCTCTTGCTTGCTTGGCCAGCCTTCTGAGGGCAATCTCCCGATGTCTCCCCAATTCCCGATCTTGCTGGGGGCCTCCATCTATAGTCCCCATACCACTACAGGTCAGTACACAACACATACACACAGAGAGAGAGACACAGATATATTGGTCATTCTATATTCAAGAATGTCAACTTTATTGTGCATAGGGGCAATTTAAATAGGATTCTGGCCATGCCCCAGTTCTCAGTATCTTTCAGTCGCACACCCACCAGAAGCCACTCTCCTGCCATCAATGTCTCATGCTCAGAGCAGCTGCAGACTGAGGTAAAGTTGTGTTTCTCAGTTCACTCCAGCAGGTAAAGAGTCTGATGCAGGAAAAGAAAGTCAAAGGACCAGAGGTCTGCAGCCCCAAACAAACATGCATCCTTTTAATATTTCATAAAACCTTCTATAAATTGAAAACTGAAGAAAAGATAGCAGAATATGACTTTTTATTTTAAATATTATACTCAAGACCTTCCCAAAAATGTCATTTATCTTCATCTTTCTTTCCTCTTGTCACATAGCAAAATATTGGCATAAGAACAGAGAGCATTATCATAAATGTTATTGTAGACAATACATAGGCATTTATAGTGGTTGAAGAATCTTGCATGAATATAGCTTCAGGAAAGAGACTTCTGTAATAAAATTTCAATATTCATACTTATGAAACATATGCTATGCCTTGAGATTTGATGGCCAAAGGGAGAATTAAATATTATGGAAATATTTCTCATTATGAAGAACTTTGGTCAATTTAAATGGGATTGGTTTGTTGCTATCAGAAAGAACTAAACAAAATAGTACTATAAATCTTTCTTTTAAAATGGGTCTAAAATTGGAAAAGCTTTCAAATGTTTGCCATCTGTCCTGTGTTTCTATTTAAGTTCTGTTTTTTGAAATTTTCTAGACAATGAAAATTTTCTGAAAAGTTAACTTAATTTTTGTTTTTATGGAAATTTCGACTTCTCTTTAGCCCAGTTAAAGTGGGTCGAAATTTGCAGAGTTTTACCTTTTGTGTTCACCATTATATATTTGTACTCACCCAATTATAAATCTTATGGCTTAATATTAATTACCAAGTAAGACAAATGCTTTTCTCTAAAATTTTCTTTAACGGAATAACTGCTAGTGGGTTTAGATTTATTATGAAGTATTATTTTGAATTTCTATTGATTTAATCTCATTCAAAGTGGGAATGTGTTTAGTCAAGATTAAAATCAATGACTTCTGAGTTATAATTTTCATGGTAGGCAATGATAAATCTATTTAAAGGCGAAGCCATAAGCCAAAATTAAAAATAATTAAAAATGAAAAAAAATCTGCAATTAAAAGTAGTAGAAAACTAAAAAGAAAATGAAACAAAACTGGAAGGCCATTTAAAAGACACCTATTAATTGGGTGTGTTGAAAAATTCTCAATTTGCATGTCGTTCTCAATTTATAAAGTTACTACTCCTTTTTCAAGACTCTAAGTCTTAATAGTGTTCCCCACAATTGAACCATCAAAAAATGGAGGAAAAAGTTAATTTCCCCTTATGTTCATTTGATTAGATAACCATAACTAGTGTTGTAACATGTAAGTTTATCTACGATCATCCCGACTTCCTCTATAACTACCTTGACTATTATGACCTTTTATATCTTTCCGTTACAGTGACCCAAGTGTGGTAAAAAAAAAAAATGTATGAAATTATAATAGGGTGGGGACATTGGAATAAGTGCTTAATGACAAAATTGGCTCCACCGGGTACACCAAGAAAAAGTAAAAGCAATGCTATCCAGCAAGAAAAGCCAAGACTTCTTTGAATTCTGGTCTGAGAATTGAATGCTATGATAGAATAGTGTCATTTCGCATGTCTCCTACCCTAAAATGTCTCTCTTTCTTCAATAAGCAGTACAGGGCAAAGAACTTCTGGGCATAAGTGCTGCTTGTCTGAACAGCACCTCTACGTCTGGTGACTAACATTGTTGCCATAAGGCACTTCTTGTGTATCTATTTTGTCTCTGCAAGCCATAACACCACCAAAGCATAACTGTGGTATGACTTCAGCGATTTTACCAGGGGACTAATGAAGTGCTACAAAATAACTTAGAATAGCTACATTCATGACAACTAAAATGTGGCTATATTGATTATAAATTACCAATTTAATTAATTAGTTGTTTTGTTTATTTGTTTAATTGGGGCGGATGCTTTTCAAGACAGGGGTCCTCTGTTGCTTTGGAGCCTGTCCTGAAACTAGCTCTTGTAGGCCAGGCTGGCCTCAAACTCAGAGATCCACCTGCCTCTCCCTCCCAAGTGCTGAGATTAAAGGCATGCCGCACCACCACCCAGCTATTTATTTGAATTTTAATAGCTCTTTATTCTTGGAAAAAAATGGTTTAAATTACTCCATTCAATTTGAATTACCTTCCTATATTATTATATGAATCAATGCTTATACTATGTAATGGATTCTGTGCTACAAGGCTACAGTTATGATTGCTTTTCATTTGTCCTGAAGCAAGATCAATTTCTTTATTCAGTGATTTACAGAGCTACAAAGAATTTTCATTGTATGATGTAAATCTAAATGGTAATAATAACTTGCTAAATTAAATAATTTCAGTGCTCTGCACTTTGAGCCTTTCTGATGTGGGTGAATTGCTTGCTGAGCAAGCATAAGGACCTGAGTTAGGGTCAATAGCACCCACATAAAAACCTGATATATGGTTTTTAAGGTGATGCTAGCCTTTAATCCCAGCACTTGGAGGGGGTGGGGGCAGAGGCAGGCAGATAAACTATGAGTCTTGAGGCCAGCAGGGTTTAAAAAGTGAGTTCCAGGACAGCTAGGGCTAAAACGTAAAACCCTGACTAAAAAAAAAAAAAAACATGATATATCCAGATCATCTGCATTAGGTGGTGATATGTATTCATCTTTGTTTGATTAATTGTAGTTTTCAGTAACAGTCTTTACCTATTGAAAAAATAAGTTACCTTGAAGAAGGCTAGAACCTACTCACATTTATGAGTAAAACCTCAGTGTAAGGAAAGTCTTTTGGGTCCAGCTCCCAGACTCTCAAGTTTCAGAGGAAAAGCAACAACCAGTAAAGAAATTTAGGATTTCTGAGTGTGAATGAACTCTCTCACAAGTGCTTTTCTGAATGAGTCTCTTTATTTTTCTGCTTCTACTCTAATTCTCCTGTCCACTTCTAATTCCTCCTAGCTTCTCCATTAGCCTAAAACCTCTCTTTCTCCCAGGAGCCTTGAAGGGATAAAAAATTTACAAGTCTTACCTCTCACTGATCAAAACCCATTCCTAGAGTAAGTGACAAGGAGTTGAGCCATTGTCATGGCAACAAAAGGGTTTCAAAGTTTAGGAGTAAAACTTTAACCAGACATGGGGGCAAAAAGCCAGTGGCAAATTTTGAGACATAGGTTTATAGTTAGCAGACTGGAAAGTGAAGAGTTGTCATTCTTTCCTTTTGTGTAGTAACCTTGGTTGGATATCTGAAACTCTGACATTGAGCATAGCTCTATGGCTATGTAGATTTAAGATTTATTTACAAAAATTGTTTAGTCTAGTTTGAAATTGCTTGGTGGTGAAAATGAACAAATTCTTTGTAGTTAGTCTAAACAAAAGAATGAAGCATGCATGTAAGTGTCTTCAGTTATTAATGGACAAATAGATCTAGCTATGAAGTGTGTGATAATATATAATGTATATATCAAAATTATAGAGTCAAATGAAAAGTCATATTCCTGAACACCCATAAATATAAGTACTTATACATTTGAGATGTAATCATAAGATTACATATATGCATTACACAAAAATGCTTGGTAATGGGGAGATCACAGTTGTTTTTGCACATGTGAAATTATTGATAAATACAAGAGTTTACAGATTCAGTGGTCCACAAGCCATGCTGATGGAGTGTTCCATCAGAGAATACTTCTGCTGGTGAGTTGACATTTGAATTATCAATTGTTATAAGCTGTAATTGCGTTCTGGCCTTCAATAACTCATGATATCCAGTCATGACATTTGCTACACCCTACTCCATGAAAATCATTCCTATTTAAGGTATGTTGTTTTTGATAATACACATAGCTAACACTTTTAACCCCTTAGAGTAATATGGAAATAATTGAAAGGACAATGATTTCAAAAAAAAAATACAGGGATAGACATACATTTATGTTACAGTGTTTGCCTTTAAGGACAAATAAGAAGTGTTCCACTATAGAAAAAGCCAGTGAGAAAGAATAACACTTAGAAATAAGAGAAGGGAAAAGTTTTATAAGTATCAAACTTGAAAATTACAAAAGCAAACAGGTTTTTACGGTGTTTGTGTATTGAAAGCATAACACTCCAGTTCATATTTTGCCATTTGCAAAACATCAACAAAACATTGTGTCACAAATGGCTTTTGAAAGAATGTAAAACAGATGTCAAGAAACTTTTCATTATACAGAGATCCATAAACATATGGGATGACCCACCAAACAAATTGTGAGTTGAAAAACATGGGAGCCCTATGGGAAGCTAATAAAACATACATTTAGAGATCAAAAGTTTTACAAAGAAAGAAGTTTGATGAATAGTATGACATTTAGTTTTTTTTAACCATCATTTTTCTCATTTTATGATTGCCTCCCTATGGCTTTGAAGAAAGATATATTTCTTCCATCTGTTTTTTTCCCCATTTGGATACTGTAAAGAATTAAATCAAAAAAAATCACAGAACAAATTTACTCAGTAGCACAGAAGAAATTTCAAACTTAATTGTATATACGCATATAAATCTATAGTCAGCGTGTTCTTAATTTATAAAGTAAATAAAGTATACAGATTTTATCTTTTTCACAACATAAAATAATGACTTGTTTGCTATGCAAAGACAGCAAAAATTGTGGTGAGTTTAATTGCATTTTTAACTTAGTTTGCAGTCAGAAACTCTGTTATTTTCAAAACATATTTTATTGTTTGTGTGCATATTACTTTATCTATCTTGGGTAAATGTGTCATATATTATGGTGGCTAAGACTTAATATGGATAACTAGCATTATAACTAGGTTTTATATTTATGTATCTTTATTTAATGAATTTATTATAACTGAATCAAATGCTATCTATGTAAGTCACCACATTTAATCAGGCATAAATTTATGAAACAATAGTACTATCAGATGATTTAAAATTTATTAACCAAAAGAGTAGTATTTTTCATAATTATATTACTAAAATATACATTTTGTGAGTTTTCTTTGTATATTATTTGTGAATTTTTACAAAGAAGTCAAAGTGAATATGTTATAATATTGTTTACATGTAGGAATGATATAATCTATTTTTATAGAAACAAAGGGGTTAGAGGCTTATCATATGTACTACATTTTAAAACGAAATGCATCAATTACATAAGAAAACTGACAAATCACCCACTTGCATTTGATAAATATTAGGCTTATTTCCAACAACAGTTCCTATAAGTTGTGCTGTTAAATGTTACTTTTAAATTATTTATGTGGACTTAACATTTTTATGCACAAATTGTATAAAATTAAATGGTTTCCAAGAGGAAAAACTTAAATGGCATGCATTACTTTAGTGAAAAAAATAAGAAAACAAAATAGAGTAAAACTGACCTGTGAACATGATTAATCAGTATTTAGATAAAAAAAATTCACATCCTGGCTAACATTTTATAAGATATTTATAAATTTATTTTTTTGCTATGTTAATAATAGTCTTCCATTGTGATTCATTTGCATTCTTTTTTTAACTTGGTTTATATGGTATCATTTGCATTCTTTAATGCTTGGTTTAGATGTGTTCACTATTCCATCTGGTAAGAAAATGCAATTTTATATATGATTTTACGAATAAGTAAAAATTTTGTTGAATTATTAATTTAATATTTTATTAGATATTTAATTTGTATATGTATGAGCATATGAGCGCATCTCATGGCAAACATGTGGGCATCAGAAGTTGTGTGAATTGATTTTCTCCTTACACAACATGTGTCCTAGCAACCAAACTCAGGTAATCAGGAATAGAGACAAGCAGGTACTTTGTCAATCTAGTATCTATATAAAGATTGTCCATTGTAAAATTTTTGAACAGTTTGTTTTAAAGAACATATAACATCAGCAAGGCCTTCTTTGTAATTTAAATTCTATGTTTAAGTTGATATTAAAATGATACTTTTCAGCCAGGCAGTGATGGCACATACCTTGACCCAGCACTTGGGAGTCATAGGCAGATGGATCTCTGTGAATTCAAGGCCATTCTGGTCTACAGGAGCTAGTTCAAGGACAGCTAGGACTGTTACACAGAGAAATCCAGTCTTGACAAAACAAAAATAAAATTCACTTTTTTTTTGCTTTTCTCATCTTATTTATTTGATACAAGATTTATATTTTGTTGTGTAATCTGAAGACCTTCATTCTGAAATGTTTTCTAAAATGTGTGCACAAACAAAAGGTCTTGGGGGGCTGTGAACACCATAAAATGCTTTGAAAATAGCCAAAGTTCATAGCTAATATAAGTAGAAATGGGAAAAGCTGAAGCCAATATTAGATGATACTCTTGCATTCTAAAATTGCATTTCACAGTGAAATCAATTCGTAACACACTGAAAACAAAAAATTAAATCAAAATTTCTTTATAAAACACACATGTGTGTCTGCACACACACAAACACACACAATTTTAACAAACCACACACACATATATAAATATGGAAGATAGATAGATAGATAGATAGATAGATAGATAGATAGATAGATAGATAGATAGATAGATAGATAGATAGACAGACAGATAGATGACAGATAGATAAAACATTTAGAGGTCATTGTTCTCATTTTCTGCACATCTTTTTAAAGACTAATTATATATTTGAAGCTTTAGTCTTTAAGATGTATAGGTATTAAAATTTACAAGCCAATAGTCACCCATGTTTGTCATACTTATAGTTAGGCTAGTTAGTTTTTCTAAATTCACAGAGATAATCTTCAAAAGGAAAACTGTAGAATATTCCATTTTCAAATGGACCCTGTTGACATGAGAGATGACTGTTCTTGGCTTTACTTATATATTCCTGAGAGAATGTTGAACATCAAGACATCAAAAACACTTCCCTTGGAGTTCTTTTTTTTTTTTTTTTTTGAAAAGCTAGGCTTGTCTCAACTAGTGACAATATGCATATGCATGTTGTCCAAACTTGACAAATAGAATACAAGCAAAAATGCCTGCCAAACCTTGCCAAGACAGGATAGAAGAGTCTTTTGAATTTTTCTGCCTCAGAAAATGGTTTGTCAGATAGTTTAGGGTTTACCTCAAGTTGATTGCCCCAACATTGCAAGTGGCATTTTGGGTGATTGCTCAGGTAGCCAGATGTCTCTGTTATTTCTTGTACCTTTTGGAAGTCACTTGCACTTCCTTCTTGCTTAGAAAATATTATTCTCCTTCTCAGGTTTTTGATAGTGTTGAAGACTAGATAGTTATAGCTACTTTCCTCTCATAACGTAGCTAATAGAATTTAGCATAAAACATAGACTCCTCAGGATAGGACAGCTATTGAAATAAATTCTGTTATTTGCTAATTACCTTAGATTGGACATTTAGCATATGTTTCTTGCTTGATATTGCTCATATTGGCTATACTTCCATTTTGGATAACTTTTTCCCTTTTTTATGGAAAATACTTGATATTTCTTCTTGTTGTATATAGGTTTAAACTTAGAACTCTCTTTTTAGATGAAAGCGGGCAGATGTTATAGGAATTCATTCAGCTAATAATCTTTGGGTATCAACCCATTAGGGTGTGGTCTGAGATACTAAAAGTGTAGATTAAAAATGCTCTCTTTCTCTCTTCCTGTTGGTGATGGGATTTTTATTTTCAGCTTCCAAAACCCACAGAAGACTGTGGCTCTTTACCTGTATTGTTTTTCCCTTAAATAAACAAATCCTAGTTATCCTTTATTCTGGGCTCTTGAGAACCTCCATAGTTATACCTAAATGTGTGTTTCCATTTTATTCAATTATATTGTATTTTCACAATTTAAATTTTTATTTTTTCCTATGATAACAAGCACAACTGGTTATGTTCCATTTTAATATTAAATTGAATCAAGGATGTATTCTATTAAATGAAATAAGGTCTCTTTGAATATAATTATGCCAAAAAATCAATTTAAGTCTTCATATAATCTCCAATTCTACCTTCATTTTTCTTTAAGTTGAAAGTGCAATAAGGAATTCCATTTTCTAATTTTGGAGGATTTTATGTTATTTTCTTGTCACTAAGTCTTTAAAAATACATTTTTATTGAATGTGTTGTTGAAATCAGTTTTTGCATCAATTCTGAAGTTATATGTAGTCACAGGAAATGAGTGTCCCAGCTGTTCCTTCCTAGAGTTCAAAGTGATATCTTAGAAAATCAAAGTAAAAGTTCAGTGAATAAAACTTCTATTGAATTTCAGTGAGATCAATATTGTGAAGGCAATTACATAAAATAACAATTGCCCTTCTATGTTATTAGCATTTGCCAAGTTAATTAGAGTCAAAGTTTTCCCACATTGTTCAATAATAGATATTAATATATTGGTCAAAGTTAAACATTTGCCATAAAATACATGTTTATTGTTGGAAGACAAGAAACAGGCAAGTCTATGGATGAATTAAATATTTATGCCAGAGGGTCTATTAAAAGAAGTAGATCATGATTTTTTTTCTTGTCAATTATCAGTTTTGCATAAAACAGAATAGCACTTATTCAAGCAAAAGAATACAATTTCTCAACCCTCATGTGAGGAATGGACTGCTCAAATAAAGGTAAATCTTGATAAAAATATGAAAGTATCTGTCTCTAGTTTATCATAAAAATTCAATATGTTTCTTTTTTTAAAAGTGACATGATAACTTTCAGACAGATCCATAATAATACTTGATATATTTATGAAATATTTTCAGATTGCTTATCAAATATCTTGCCAGTACGATATTGATGAGAAAGTCACTTATTTAATTTCATATTTACTTGCTTTTAAAGCAAACTAAATGTTATGCTAATGAAGTGATTTTTGAAAAACAATTTTGGCACATTTTTCTTCTTCACTACCAATATAAAGAGACATTTGAAAGCTTAGTACTGAATATCTAAACAGTTTTTATAGCAATTTTTTTAAATTTTATTTTCGAGACAGGGTTTCTTCGTAGCTTCTTTTTTTTTTTTTTTGGTTCCTGTCCTGGAACTAGCTCTTCTAGAACAGGCTGGCCTTGAACTCACAAAGATCTGCCTGCCTCTGCCCCTGGAGTGCTGGGATTAAAGGTGTGTGCCACCACTGCCCGGCTTTCAGCAAAGTTTTAGTTATCGTACTTGATTAAAATAAAAACTACCTTACAAATAAATAAATTAAAAATTCAAATTATTATTTTTTCTCTTTACAATTGAATATATAGTGGGAAAAGGAAAGATATTGCCATCTGGTTCTCTGACTATAATTTACACAATTTATTTCTGGTAGTAATGATCATTATTAAGACAGACACAAAAGCTTGTGCAAGTATAAATAAGTATAATCTCCAATCAAATTTGAAGTGAAAAATTTTAAGATAATGTGCCTTAGAATATCATATCCATGTAAGTAATCTTAAATATTTAAATGTGAAAATACCACATTAATCCTCAACTAAAAATAAGACAGAATTAGTGATCAAAATCTTCTTCAAATGTATGTATAAAGTCAATAAGTAAACAACAATTTGATTATTATACTTTTGGATAATTTTACTTAAATATATTTTTCTTCCTTATTTATTGAAATCCCATGGCATCTGTTAGGGCTCACTGTATCTTATTATACTGCACAACCCTGATGGATGTATGCAAAGTACCTTCCAAGTTCTGTACATTGTTCAGAAACGTGAGTACAGGACGTACACACCTTGTCCTCGACTTCCTTCATTTTGATAGCCCCAGATCCTCACAGCTTCATTACAGTGATGCACTTCTCCTAAACCACTTTTCTCCCATCTGGACTCCAAGAATCCTTCTGTTGCTCATCTTGTGCTATCCAGCTACTCTACGTGATTGAAATCCCAGCTCTTCTTCCTTTCAAGTCCCTCCGTAACCTTGCTGACCTTGTATCCAGAGACAAGACAACTATTTTATGTTATCTAGAGATAAAAAAACCAATCAACAATTTCAGGAAGGACTCAAGATCTTTTCCAAGGATCTTCTAGCACAAGATAGTGTCTATACATATAAACACATTAGACCCTATTCTGTTAAATCTTAGGAACATTACAAAATATTTTGCCCTCAATGCTAGACCAAAACATAGACATGGTATAGCAGATGGATCATTATGTCAGATCAATGATGAATTTAGAAAAAAATACATAAACATATGTTAGAAGTTCGAGGGATACTGGAAAGTTATCTGATTATTGACATAGAAAAAATTCCGTACTAATATTGTAGAAAACTATCAGTACGGAGAAGATGCCATCAAAGCTCAGGAGGCTCTGACAGCATCTTGGAAGAAAAGATAACAGCGGTCCTATTGAGTGCGGCACTTTTCAGGCTTCGGTCTTATCTATGAGATGTTATTGCCTACCAGTACATTAGTAGATAACTGTTTATAGGATTAGAAAACCACTTTCTTATTTAAACACTTTTTAAAAGTTTGATTTATGCCGATGTGCTTCTTGATTATATTTCAAGTCTGCTCCACAGGAGAAAACACTTGCCTTGGGATTAAAGGTATGCACCACTACCACTCACTTTCTATGGCAAACTAGTGTGTCTACTGGAATTAAAGATGTGTGTCACGACTGTCTGGTTTATAAATTGAACAGTGGAGCTGTTTTATTCTGTGACTTTCAGGCAAGCTTCATTTACTAAAATACAAATGAAATATCACTGCATAGAAAGAATATAAGACTAAAAGAATAAAGAGAAGTACATGACATAGCTATTGCATGCATGGGCTCACAGAAACTGTGGCTACAATCACATATTCACACCTGTTCAAAATTCTGGTATGGCCGGTCGATGGTGGCGCACGCCTTTAATCCCAGCACTCGGGAGGCAGAGACAGGCGGATCTCTGTGAGTTCGAGACCAGCCTGGTCTACAGAGCTAGTTCCAGGACAGGCTCCAAAGCCACAGAGAAACCCTGTCTCGGAAAACGAAAAAAAAAAATTCTGGCATGCATTTAAGACTTGAATTTTATCCTAATTTTTTTTTTTAATTTCTGCATTTGGTATTTAGTATCTAAATTGGTGATCTGGGAAATGGAAGGCTACCAGAATCGTACTCTCAAAGCAAACACAATCATACAGAGCTTTTTAATCCTCTGAGTGATGATCATACCTCCTTTAAGTAAACCTAAATGTCTACACTGAAGCCAGTTTGAATATGTATGTGTTTACATGTGTACGTTCTTAGAAGTGTCCCCATGTATGTGTTTGTTGTAGGCCATAGATTGACATTAGGTGTTTTCTTTTAAAACAGTTCTCTAATTATTATTATTATTATTATTATTATTATTATTATTATTATTTAAAAGATCTTATGTAACAGGGAGAATACCAAATGTCTTGCTAATAGTTCTCAAGTTCCTTCATATTCCTAAATCTTAACACTGGGTCTATTATCACCAGCCACCATAACTGGCTTTTCTGTGAGTATTGAGGGTCTAATGTTTGTATATCAAGTTTTTTATCCACCTATCCACCTCTTCAGGCCCAGATCTCAATATTTTTGAATATTTCTCTATTTTTGCTCTCCCTCTTCATGAATAATTTCAGTAATACAAATTCTGTGACCAGTAAACCTTGTAAAATGTTTTATTACTATATTGTCCTTATGTATAAAGATCTAAGAAATAAAATGATTTTAGCTGATGAAATTGTATAATAAATGAAATAATGTTGTTATTTACTTTGAATTATCCCTAGCTGAAAAAGTGCATTTAGTTATTTGAAAAACCTTTGAGAATTTGTAATTTATAGTTTTATGTCCATAATTATAATTTATATTTCCATATTTATAAACTAATACACACAGATGTTTGAATTTAGACACTCTAATACTAAAATTATGGAAGATATTTGTTAAGAGAAGATTTCTAAAACCAACTATCCAAAAATTCTATTACCATCTGTTTACTTTTTAAACATTCAGTATTTCACATCTTAGAGTAATCACAGATTTATATTATTATTAACTTTAGGCTTGAATTCCTTTACCTGTTTTCCAAAGGAGATTTTATTCTTTATTTTCTAGCAAAGTCAGTTACCAAAGTGGTAGTTTGAAAGTAATTGGCCCCTAATCTCATAGCGAATGGTACTAATAGAAGATGTGGACTTATTAAAATAGGTGTGGATTTGTTGGAGAAAGTGTGTCACTGTGGTTCCAGGCTTTGAGGTTTCTTAGGCTCAAGATATGCTCAGTGTCTAAGACGACTTCCTTTTGCCTCTAGGTCAAGATGTAAGATCTCTCAGTATCACATATCTTTCAGTCCCACATCTGCCTGCATGCTTCCTTGCTTCCCACCATGAAGATAATGGACTAAATCCCTGAAATGTAAGTGAGCCATCTCAATTAAATATTTTCCTTTATAAGAGTTGCATGGTCATTGTTTCTCTTCACAGCATTAGAAACACTCAGACAGAAGCTGGTACCGAGAGTGTGGTATTACTGGAAAAGACCAGACCATGCTTTTCTTTGAAGTAATATTGTCTTTGGAAGTTTGAGCTAAGAAACCACTCACTGGAATGTTTCGAGTACGGCTTCAAGGGCCCTAGTAGTATGAGAATGGAAGATAGAGTTATTTGAACTTTGGGTGTTTGACTCAAGAGGATTCAGAAAAGAATATTAATATATAAGAGATCATTCTTATAATATTTTGGTGAGGAATATGGCTGCATTTTTGTCACTCTCTGTTGACAGCGGTTTCTGTCCTATGCAGTCCTATAGCCATTCAGACCAAAAGAAATTCACAGAGGCCTACATTAATTATAAACTGGTTGAACTGTTAGCTCAGGCTTTCTTATTAATTAATTCTTTCATCTTACATTAACCCATAATTCTTGTCTCTGTTAGCCACGTGACTTGGTACTTTGATCAGTCAGGCATTTTCATCTTGCTGTCTCTATGTCTGGGTGATGACTTCAGACTGAATTTTTCCTCTTCCCTTGCCTATACTTCCTCCATGGCTACTGGCCAATCAGCATTTTATTAAACCAGTACAAGTGACAAACCTTTACAGAGTACATTGTCCCACAGCACTTTCCTCTCCCTGTTTTTTTTTCTTTTCAAAACAAAAACTCTGAATCTAATCTTTTTGTTTGTTTGTTTTGTTTTGTTTTGTTTTCTTCCTGACCATTATCTATAACAACTTGTAACCAATACACTAAACAAAGACAGACATCCATAATCCATTTTTGGGAATGTGGGCTTAGCTTTCTAGGCTACTTCCTGCTGATTGGGACCACTGATAATCTAATGAGAATCTAAAAAAAAAATAGGATTATGGTCAAGTCTAAGTGGAATATTCCGTGAGGCTTGATCATCTCCGCCAGCAGTCTTGAGGCAGTTCTAGATGTAGAACTCAGAGGAAAGTCCAACAGTGGTCCTTTGAAATGTTGAATCATCTGAGCCATCCACTTGTATTGGAGATTTTTCAGGGAGTCTGACTTGATAAAACATGATTTTTTTTCTTAGCCCAGAATAAACCCTCAGCTTCTCATTTCCTGTGGAAACAAAAGCAAAGCCTATTCTCTAAAGTAACATATCATTTGACTTAAATTTTGAAGTCAAGGCATTTTTAAAATATGTAAATTGGATTAATACAACAGAGCATTTATAATCAAATGTCATTCAGCAGTTGTTGTTCCTTCCTCAGCCATCAAACAATTCAAAGATAACACAATAGCATACAGTATCCAGATTCTCTGTGTATATTCCATCTTTACACAACTTGATTTTAAACTCTATTTCTTTTCTTTTTAATTTTAGTTTTTTTTTGAGATAGGGTTTCTCTGTATATATTTGACTGTCCTGTAACTTACTCTATAAACAGTCAGACCCATTATATGATATAGAGATCATTCTTGTAATATTTTGGTGAAGAATATCTCTACATTTTTGCCCTTTTTCAAAGAGTAGGCCTGAGGATAAAATGAAGAGATTTGGAAATCTCAAAACAGGCTAGTAAATGACTCTATTGAGTGGTTTCTAGTGTTAGCTCTAATAAAAATACATAATGAAAAGGAGCAAACCTAGCAAAGAAAAACAGAAAATGTTAAATTTGAGAATAGAAGCACAAAGAAGTGAAATGGAGGAAAGTTCTGTATTCAAAGAAATAATCAGATGAAGAAATGGAATAAAGGGATTGGTGACCTCAGGGCAAGATTGTGCCCAGCTGTTTCCAATTTGTGAAAAGCAATTAGAGAAAAATTTAAATCCAGGTGTTATGGTGCATACCTTTAATTCCAACAAACTGGAGACAGAGCCAAGCTATCTCTAAATTTAAGTCTATCCTGGTTTACAGATTTTGTTCCAGGACAGTCAAGCTTAGGCAGTGAGGAAAACAATGGACAACAGAAAGCTGGTGAAAATACATTTGAACAAGGAGGCATGTAACTTCAAAAATCACTATAATTTGACTACATATATAAATACATGTTTTCTCCATTTCCCTTGAGAAATCCTCACCTACACTTGGTTCCTTCCCATTCATTCTTTTTCTGAGAAAGTCTTTTTCAAATAGCTTTATATTTCATTATATATTAAAATGACTACTAATAAATTGCAAGTCTGATTTTTATGAAAACACTCTCTAGTTACTTTCTGTAAAAAAAACTAGAATAGGTTCTTTACTTTAGTGGTCTATAAAAGAGTTCATAATGCTATAAACAACAGCACAAATATATGTATCTAAGCCATAGCTCACTGACACTGTCAGAGACAGTATAACATGAGACTTGCTTTCTTGTTAGCCAATTACACTGTTTTCATTCTGACCACAACATGACCTCTACCTTTGTGAAAAGGAGAGTAGCTTGACAAAGTATCCATGGCAAATAATTCTGTAGGGTAATACAGAGATATCTATGTGTATTTTAACAGCAATGAAAAAAGAGACTTCATAAAATACTCACCTGGGATTATAGCCATCGTTCTCTCTTGCCCTTATCAAGAGGCAATGATTTTAGGAGATACTAAAGTATTTATGTAGGAATTATAATGTTTCCTAAAGGGAAATCTCATGTTGCAACTTGTATGAGATCATCACCCATGGTGTGCTATGTTTTTTCAGCAATATACTTAATTTTGGATACATCTATGGTACCGTAAATAACCACCCCAACACCAATTGTCTATAACAAAATCAAATGAGTTCACTAGAGCACTAAGGTTTTCTTTTTTCTTACTATTTTTTTTTTGAAATTATAGTTCTGTTTTTTCACTGGTAATCAACGTGGGGTAAATAAGTGCTTGTTCTCATGTACTAAGAAAAATGTAAGACAGTAACTGTTAAATCTAGAATGAAATATTCTTAACGATAATGCAATGACCTCTACTGACTGATACAGTATCATTTAAAACTCAATTAAGTCCAGTAACAAACAAACCCAGGCTACTTTCCACCATCTTGTTTACTTTTAGCTCCTATTGCCTTTATTTATCTCATTATGACACCCATCTTTAACTTTATAATTGGTATGGTATTCTTGTGCCTTGTGATGACAAATAGAGATTCTCTTTATAAAAATGAATTTTAAATAATTAATAAACTGGATTTCTATGCAAAGTCTCCTTGGCTTCATAAGTGCATATCTTCAAAGTAAATGCATTTAAAAAGAGTTTGACTCAATCAGGATGCTAGACAGTTTTATTAAGAGATATACCATAAGAACTTTCTAAGAAGAGAGGTCTGCACCAAATGCAGATCTTACGTGAAATTGTTACGTTTGGATCAAGAATTTTATTGGAATATTAATTTGATTTTCCTCCTTATTGTAACTTTATCCTTAAGCTCCTACAAAGCTACAGGGCTCCACAATATTAAGATCATCTTTCAGTTATAACTAGTGATTTAATATATTGCTCTGAACTTTTCATTCTGCACCAGATGAGTAATGTGAGCTGCCCAAGGCAATGATTCAAGTTCCCTTCTCTAGATCTCTAATTCATTTCTTTTGAAAATATAGTGAACTAAAAACTAAACATCTTTTTAAAAAAATTCATTTCACACACACACACACACACACACAGACACACACACACACACACACCCCGCATGCACTCACAAATTAAAATTAATCATGCCTGTCTATGGTTGTCAACAAGTTCAAGCAGGGTTTAGTGGCATGGATTTAGAATGGTGGCTCCTCCAGAGACTAAATCAGGGAACCCACAAAGTCAAATTTTGCCAGAATTACAGCATAAGTTCAAACACAATATGATTACTTGAAACAATTCTTGAGGATGCAATACAATGATAAAAACAATTGCTTATTCAGCACAGTATCCTTTATTAACTCAAAGTACTGGAAAGAAAATCCATTTGTTTCCCAGAGAGTATTTCTATCTTAGAATGCAAGCTTAACATGAGCAGATCTGATTTTCACAATAGGATTGAGAAAGTAAGGAATAAAAGAACAAAGATAGGTAATTAATAGCTAAATAGATAGATACATAGATAAGTAGGTAGATAGATGATAGATAGATAGATAGATAGATAGATAGATAGATAGATAGATAGATAGATAGATGATAGATAGCCAGAAAAATAGATAATAGATAATAATCAGAGAGCTAGGTTGGTAGATAGATAAAATATGATATCAGATGAGTACATTAATTCTTAATTTAACTGACTTATTTTATTTACATGTGCAAATATATGAAATTTAAAAGCTTGCATTAAGATTTCCTGAAATAGCCACACTGTGGTAGAACAAGCCCTTAATCCCAGCACTCTAAAGGCAGAGGTAGGCAGATCTCTATGAGTTCAAGGCCATCCTTGTCTACAAGAGCAAGTTTCAGGACAGCCAGGGCTGTTGCACAAAGAAACTCAGTCTCCAAAAAAACAAAGAACAACAACATCAACAACAAAAAACCGAAATAACAACAACAAAAACATGATTTCCTGAAACAATATGAGCTTTTAATCTACTATTTGTATTTACATAATAGTCATCTTATATTTCTGAATAAAAGATAATGATATTTCATTTACAATGTGCAATAAACCTCTCTTCAGTAAATATTCTTATCAGTATGAAGACCTAAAATTTACATGTTCCTGTAGTTGTAGCTAGCCTGTTTATTTTTCCCCTTTGGTTTTTTTGAGGCAGGGTTTCTCTGTGTAGCTGTGTAGCTTCTTCTGGAACTCGCTATATAGACCAGGTTGGCCTCAAACTCAAAGAAATCCACCTGCCTCTCTGTATCCCAAGTGCAAGGATTAAGGCCTGTTCCACTACTGCCCAGCTATTGCTAGTTGTGTTAGGTCATACTTTGCAAACTGTGGAGGTCTAATTGTCATGAATCTCTTTACTTCCTGGCACACCTATGAACATATTATAAAATACAATCAGTTTATATTACATGCATTTTTAACAGGTTTACTTAATTAACAACTTTTAAAACATCACCTTTGTAATATGTACAACTCATTGGTTTTATTAGGCAAACAGAGGTAAATGATCATCCTTATTATCTGACTTTAAAAACATGTATTATTCTTCCAAAAGTCCCATATAAACTAGCATTAATTTCCCTCTCCTCTTTTTCAAATCAACTCCCAGGATCCTTGCTATACTTTTTTTTTTCTGCAATTCTTGAAACTTCATGCTTAAAGAATCATACTTGTCTGTGAAGTCTAAAACAACATTGAATGTTATTATTTTTTTAGTTTTCCAAATATTTAAAAATAGCATGTCAAGTATTAATTTCTTTGTTTGGAGGATAACTATGAAATTATTTGGCAATTATTTTATGCAGCAGTACACTTTCACAAGAAGAATTCCAGATCAAAAAACAATATTTCACTTTAAAGAAACTATATAAAGAGTGAGTTTTAGATTTACTAAAACCTCAGTCATAACAACTAACAGCACTGGGTTAAGAATTTAATAAAAATTTTAACACAACTGATTTCCTAAACTTGAAAATTAATGGTAGCTAATAGTGGAAGAATGTATTTGGCAATGATGAATTAAATATTTTGTATCATCAAAAATTATTGTGTAATTGTTAATTAACATAATTGATATTTAATAGTAAAATATCATTTTTACACTTAATTAACTGATATTTAGAAATTAACAGGATTACTTTAAATCTTTTCATAAGAATAACATTTAGATTTGAACCTGACAATCAATATATGATTTAAAACATAAAAATTATTTGTCTTATATTTAATTTATTTAAAATGATTTTTGTATTAAGTCAATAGTGAAGTGATATAACAGATAACTTACCATGTCAAATTTAATGCTGCTTGGTTTATAGCAACTATCATTAGACTTGATCATTTGATAAGCAGAAAGGAAAAGTTAATACAGATTTCCTGTAGTAAATCAAGAAATATAGAAAAAAATCTTGATTTAATGATTGATATAAGCAATATGAAAAATAATTATTTAACTTTGCCCTAGTTTAAAAGAGTTTGATTTTTCGAACAAAGAAATTAGTAGGTTTTTGCTTGCCTGAACTGGTCAAAGTAAGATGAATTTTAATATAGTAAGTTAATTAGGCACATAATGATGAATATGTTACAAATATTTCTAATTCAAACAAATAGAAAAATAGCCTAGATCCAAAAAGAAGGAATATCATCCATCATATGCATACTTTAAATTAAGCTTATTGGAAAATGCAAATGGCAACAAATCTAATAGAACACGTTAGATGAATTGTATTGCTGACATTATTTTACCAAATTACATTTCCCTTTGACCCTCATTTGTAACTTTCTGTAGAGTTAATCTCAGGACATTACTCATTTTTGAAAGTGTTAATGTACCATAAAGGATTTGTATTATCATTAGCCATACTGGCTAAGCCAGGTGTTACATGATCTCTACATCTGCCCTAAGTTCATTTAGCAGCTTATAAATCTTTATCACCAAATTATGAGTTTCTGTGATGAACTATGTCCTTAAACTTTACTGAAATGCATAGTATATAGAAAATCAAGTTGCTTTTTAACATTATAAATATTTCATATTCAAATAATATGAAACCAACATGCTAGTATTAAATCTACTTTATTTATCATATTTATTTTTGCTAATAAGCAATTGATTACATTATACATATTTGAAATCAGAAGATTGTATTGTGTATCATGACTTTTTGCTTATTATTCAGCTCTTGAAATACAGCCTTTCAGACTTCTTCAACACACCTCCTTGTGTACAAAATATTGGACTGACTTGATTATTAAACAATAGTAACATTTTTGTTGTTTATGATCATTACTGTGTTTTAGAAAATACATAGTTGTGATGATTAGATTATTAAATCATATGCTAAACACATTCCTTATAAAAGGTAAAATATATAAAAATGTTTTATTATTATTAACTTATTTTAGTAATATCTAAGATGCAATCTATAGGCTCACACAATCTTGCATGCTATTCTAAAGCTTAATTTCATTATATTCATGACAATATGCTAATGTACATCTTTAATATTAGATGATTAGAACTTGTTTTAAGATATAAAGCATAAGAAAATGTCAAATAGATTATAACTCAACAAGTAGACAATAATTTGGGGAATTAGGAGACTAGAGAAATAGCTCCTGTTTGAGAGCTGGTATAGATAGACAGGTTCTTTGTCTGATAAACATCACAGTTTGAGATGTTTTATCTACTAATAATTCCACATATATAAATGGGGTAAATTCCATTTGATAATGAGACATTGATACCAAATTTAGAATACATGTTTTCTAATTTCTCAATGATATTTTAAAATCTGAGATATGAATTATTATGTCAGTTTTTATTTTAGCATTATATATTTTGTGCTTGACAAGTTTATTTAAGACACATCTTTTTGTATCAGTATATTGAATTAACATATCAAAATCTCATGAAAAATAATGTCTCTTAAGCAATTTCTGTGTCTCTCTCTTGCTTTCACTTTCTCTTTGCCCCTTTCTTTTTCTGTCTTTGTTGGGACTATCCCAGTGTCCCAGTGTTTCTTGTCAAACACAGTTTATAGAAAATCACATATCATTCATCGTAATATTCAGAGTTAGTTAATATTGCATTGTTGTTCTATAGTAAATTTAATTATGGAAAAAGTTTTATGTACACTAAATTTAAAACTTATATATTTGAAAATATTACCTCAGAATGGATATGGGATTTCCCTCTGTATGCTATGACTTTCATTAATGAATAAAGAACTGCTTTGAGCCTATAGCAGAGCAGGGCAGGGTGGAGCAGAGCTAGGCGGAGAGGACTGGACTGAATTCTGGCAGAAAGAAGGTTGGAATGAGAGATAAGCCATGGAGCCACCGAAGATATATGCTGGGAACTCTACCTGGTAAGGCATAGCCATGTGGTGATATACAGGCTAATAGAAATGGATTAAATCAATTAAGAGTTAGCCCAAAAGAGACTAGAGCTAATGGGCCAAGCAGTGATTAAATAATACAATTTCTGTGTGATTATTTTGGTTTTGGGCGGCCAGGACAAACAAGTGTCTCTCTCCTTCTATATAATATATATACACACTTAGAGGTTCCATACTCTAAACATGGTTATTACTAGTATATTAAGATTAATAATATATCTATATTTAGTTTTTTTGAAATACGGCATATATTATAGTAATCATTAATATTTTAATTGATTTAATTTTTAGATTATTCATCACTTATATTCTAGCACCTGGAAAATCATGTTTTCTTTTAAATTATACTTTAATAAAATTTCTTTTGAAATTTTCTTTTCTAAACTGTTAATAGAAATAGACACAATACCATCTGTCTACTAGGTAAATTACAATCTTCGTTTATAATTATGATCTGCCATGTTTATCCATCCAAAGTTTGTTTGCAAAAATTAAATAATAGACAAATATTCAACCTGAAAATATGAAAAAGCAGGAAACAATCCCACAGTAGTTTAGACTTATTATTAAAAGCGTTATTTATTTGAGGGGAAAAAACTTACAGAACACCATCTACATGACCAGAAAAAAAGTCTAGTCGCCTGAACTGGAGTCTGAAGTAAGAGAATGAAAGGAGGGCTGCTGCTTTTTAAAGAGAAAGAGACCACGCCCCAGTGGGCTGGTATCTCAAAGGCTATTGGCTAAAGGAGCAGAATAATCTAATACTGTAATATATATCTTAAGATGGTTTTGTCATTTCTTTGTCGTGTTAGTTTTTGGGTTTTCAATATACCATAAAAATTATGGACTAAAAGTTCCTACCACAAATGAACACTCTGTGAAAAGATGATGGAAAGTAGAAGGTAAATATCTTCCTTTTCCTTTATTGCAAGAAGACACCATAACCAAGACAAATTACAGAAGTTTTAGTAATTATAAATTCAAAAGCAGTCCCTTTCCTAACATAAACCTTGACACTAGTCTGACAGGGTGACTGGGTAAATCTCCATGTATTAGACACAAGAAAGTCCTCCAGGGTAAAATCAGATCACAAGGGTTCCGTGATGAGAAAGAACTCATGTAAGGTTTATTGAAGGGATTATTCAACTTCTGCTTGTAGAGAGCTACCATTACTTTCTAATTAAATAATATATAAAGAGCAATGAAGAGAAATAGTTATTCAGTCTAGAAATTAGCTCAAAGTTTTGTAAATATATCAAGTGTCAGTATCTTTTACTGTCTTTGTAATGACCAAATCTGTACTGGCCATGGCAGTGGTGTACAAGACAGCACACAATAAAGCATAGGTTGCTCAGAAATTACATTTTGGGAAATTACCACAAAACTGAGAAAGCAAAAAGATAATAGCATGGTATTGCCCCCAGTGATATAACTCCTCCAATAAAGTCACACCTACTAATTCTTCCCAGTTTCAACAACTGATGACCAAGTTTCCAATATGTGAATCTATGTGGTCATTTGAATCAAATGACCAGAGTGAAGAGATGAAGTATGTACCTTAGAAGGTAGAATTTTGCATCTTTCTTTATTTTCTTCCTTGTCATTATTAATCAAGCAGCTTTCATCTCCACAATGATAATTTTCTTCTGGGCAGGCTCGGATTTCAAGAAATCAAATCATAGTGGACTAAAACCTAAGACACTAGAATAACTATTATCTTTCATTTTAATTTATTTCTATTAAATATTTGCCATGCTCAACGAAAGAATGGATAAAGTATGACACATCTACTCATTAGAGTACTACTCAGTGGTAAAAAAAAAAAACAAACAAACAGTGGCATCTTGAATTTTGTATGCAAATGGATGGAAGTAGAAAACTATTCTGAGTGAGATAACCCTGACCCAAAAATAAGAATAAAGTAGGTACTCACACATTATTGAATTCTAGCCACAAACCAAGGACATTGAGCCTATAGTTCATGATCCTAAAGAAACTAAGTAATAAGGTGAACCCAAAGAAAAACATATATAGATACTCCTGGAAATTGGAAGTAGACAAGATCGCCAAGCAGCCAAGCAAAAGTTGGGAGCATGGGGTAGGGGGGATAGAAAGAAGGGGAGGGGGGAGAGAGAGGGAAGAACGGGAGGGTTGGGGAAAGCTTGAGGGAGTGGGATGGTTGAGATGGAGGAAGGATGGATATGGGAGCAGGGAAGGAGATATGTTAATTGAGGGAGCCATTTTGGGGTTGGCAAGAGGCTCAGCTCTGGAAGGGTTCCCAGGAATCCACGGGGATGACCCCAGCTAGGACCCTGTGCAGTGGAGTAGAGGGTGCTTGAACTGGCCTTGTCCTGTAGTAAGACTATTGATTATCTTGAATATAACAATAGAATCTTCATCTGGCGAGGGATGGAGATAGAGACAGAGACCCACATCGGAGCACTGGACTGAGCTCCCAAGGTCCAGTTGAAGAGCAGAAGGAGGGAAAATATGAGCAAAGAATTCAGGACCACAAGGGGTTGGTTCACCCACTGAGACAGTGTTCCTAAGCTAATGGGAGCTCATCAACTCCAGCTGGACTGGGACTGAACAAGCTTGGGATCAAACTGGACCCTCTGAATGTGGTTGACCATTGGGACAGACTGAGCGGCCAATGATAATGGCACTGGGATTTGTCTTTACTGCATATACTAGCTTTTGGGGATCCTATTCTCTTTGGTTGCATACCTTCCTAAGCCTGGATGTAGGGTGGAAGGCCTTGGACTTCCCAGAGGTCAGGGTGCCTTTTATCTCTTAGGATTGGAGGAGGTGGGGGAGAGGGTGTGTGGGGAAATGGGAGGGAAGTGGGAGGAGGGGAGTAAGTGGGAGTTTTGATTGGTATTATTTATAATGTAATAAAAACTTTTCAATATCATGGGTTATTATATTTTAAGTTTTATAGTTTCCACTTACTTCTATTTTTAACACCTAGCAAATTTGGAAGAGTGAATAAGAATTTTTTTGAACATTAGTGGTAGTTCTGACACTCCAGTATAGTTATTTCTCTCTTAATTTCTTTTTTCTTTATAACTTAAACGTAGGAGAGAGATGAATTAGTAGGAGAGAGGAAAACACTTTGTTCATTAATAGGATAAACCTAGTAGGGAAATGATTTAATTCAGGTTCTTATAGAAATACATGAAACATATGCGAGTAGACTGCATAGATAGCATATTTTGCTATGATGGAAAGATTCAGAATAACACTAGTTTCCAAGATTAGTTCATTCATAACCCTATTTCCTCTCTTTTCAAGAGTAAACATTAGGTTTAGCACAAGATTCATGAATAAAAACTTTCTACAACCTACCAAATTACTTCCTCTTTTCACAAGCTTCACAAAAATCATTTATCAAAATTACTCTTGTGTGTAAAGGAGACAATTCCAAAACTACAATGTAATATTAATCTTCAGAAATGTGGATAATCAGAAACTTCAATTGTTTTGCTGAGTTTTAATATGAATTGGAATTCAGAATAATTTTCTCAAATGATAGAAAGTTGTACAATGTGCATTATAGAAATCTGGCTAATTCATCACTATTATTAAAATTCACAATTATGAGTTATTACATGGATAATTTGAAGAAAATCAATTTAAAAAGTTATTTTCATTAGCACCAAATTGTTAAAATAGCTGACATACAATTCTGCAATACATGGTATTCCTTTTTGAAGCTGAGTCTTTGTTCAAACAAGAAATCTGCACAATGCTGTTGATTCATTTAAATTAATTTTTAATAGAATATAGATTCATTTCTCACTCAACACACTTCAACAATAGTTCCCTGTCCCTCCATTCCTTTGGAAGCCCCATTATGTTTTTTCTCCAGCAAATCTCCTTCCCTTCCTTTTTCCTTAAAAAAACAAAACAAAACAAAAAAAAAAAAACAAGCTTCTAGGATACAACAACAATATATAACAAAAAGATGCAATGAAACAAGGAAAAACCACCCATGATGAAGCCAGACATGATCACACAATAGGAGGAAAAGGGCCCTATGACCAAACAAAAGAATGACAGACACACCTTCTCCTACTTCTAGGAATTACAGAAATGCATCAAGCTAAGAGCCAAAACATGCAAATGACCTAGTACAGACCTATTCAGGTCCTATGATTGCTCCTGCAATCTATGTTAGCCCTACTTAGAAAGGTCATGTTCTGGTGTCTTGAATTCCTTTTGACCACTGCAATCTTTTCTCCATTTCTTCCAGGGTCCCTCAAACTCTAAGAAAGGGACCTAATGGAGAGCTCCAATTTATTTATTTATACAATATTGGGTAACGGTTGATGCAATTCTAGGGAACTCACGGTTGTAATATTTAAAAGAAAGAGGAGAGTAATTATAAAATCCTAAAAACAGTAGACAGAAGGCTGCCTTGGGAAGAGTGATGCCTTTCAATTATGTTTTCCAGCCAAAATAGGATAATCTCAAAAAGAAGTGATTGTACTTGTTATTCTCTTAATATTATTCTGGAAACAAATTTGTTAGTGAATTTATTAAAGTATTTTTAACAAATCATAATATCATTGATAGCATATTGGAGAAATTTTAGAAAAAGCAGTGAAAGGAGTAGATCTAAGGGAGTCAATGAAAGATATCCAAAGTATAGGTTTGATATAGAGCAAAAGTTTACAAGACTAATATTTAGACAAAAGAGGCAGGATAATAATAAAATGTGTTGCATATTTAGGCACAGTCTCAAAATAATAAACTTCACCTTTAGATAGATCAGTGGATAGAGATACTTTTGCACTGACATGTTGACCTGAAATTGAACTTTGGATTCACAGCATGATGGGAAAGAGAGGACACCTATGAGCTGCTCAACAAAGGGCCACAATGATTGCCTCCTCCCTCACTAAAATTTTGTAACTCTCAGCAGTAATGAGACAGAGATGATTCCTATTAGCTGTTCAACACATGCTCAGAACTACCGCTTCTTCTCTGACTATAATTTTGTAATTCTCACCAGCAATGTGACAGAAGCGACTCCTGTGAGGTGTTCTACAGAGACTTTGAACTGCTGCTTCTCCTCTGATTTCAGCTTTGCAAATCTCTTCCTTCCCATCCCTTCTTCCTCATACCCAGATGCTGGCTACTACTGCCATAATTTCCTCAAATGTATTCCGTGCTCTATGGTTTTATGTAGTGATAGCATGCACTTTTACCCATTCTATGCCAGGCTTTCTTTGCATTTCTTGTGTCTCACTTCATGTAGGCATATATTGTTGATGAGGTATTATTTACTGCTAACGCTCAGGAGTATTCAGTTTTATATGTGGATACTGTTTTTTAAAGCAGATTAACTGTTAATGAAAACTACATTTAGACTTTTGACTTTATATAAAATATATAAAAGTGGACTATACTATAAAATTGAGAGAAATTAGCAAAAATTTTGTATATCATGGTTAATGTATTTGATTTCCTTTATCATTATCTATATGAAACAACAATCATATTTTGTGTTTCCTAAGCCCATTCATCCAAAATAAGCAATAAATAAGGTTCTAGTCACTTAAATAATTTCCTTTAGTAATGTTCTTGCCTGTATCTCTCAGAAGGAATTTAAACTGCTGTAACTCTGTATGATATTAGAAACAGAACCTAGAAATGTACAACTATTATGCTTTCTTTCTTTTTTTTTTTAACTCTTGTGTTTTTGAGACAGGCTTTTTCTGTGTAACAGTTGTTGCTCTCCTGTAACTACCTCTTCTAGACCATGCTGGCCTTAAACTCACAGAGATCCACCTGCCTCTGCCTCCCAAATGCTGGAATTAAAGGTGTGCACCACCACATACCAGCACTGTTATGCTTTCTAATTGTAAGCAGCAGTTTAGCTAATCACACTGTCAGACGTCACAGGATATGATAAAGAACATAATACATATTCACAAACATTCCATGAAAAATTCTGGTCATTGAATTCATTTGTATTCAAGGAACAAGAGATTCTGGCTTTTAGATGAACACATTTGATTGCATTCCTACAAACCTTACTCATGCCTAACAGAAATATACACATCTCTGCCATAAAGGGATTTTGCTCAACATTTTAGGTGGTACCCTTAAATTAATTAGTGAGATTAACTGGAAGGTTTGGGTCAAGATTGTCATCCAAAAAGAGACTAATGTGAACTAAGAACAAAATCAATGTTCACAAGATTAGAACATTCACGGTTGGTATGTGCATATTTAGGAAGAAACTCCTCTCTGTTTATTGTCCTAGGTTGAGTGAGTTACTGTAACTAGATACCTTTAAAAATAATTTATGAATTACATTATAACATTTTCTCTTTTAATAACATGCAAAATTAAACATAATAGGAAAATCAAGACTTGTTTATTTTTAAACCATAAATGGCATTTTACTGTTAATATTATACTAACTTTTAATAATGAATTTGATTTCCTCAAATTGATGAGGAAATTGCTGATTATGTGAGGTTTCCTTATTTAGTAAAATGAATATTAATATAGTAAAATGATGAATTGCTAATATGGGACATTGAGCATGCAATCAACTATAAAATATCCTTCCTATAAAAGACAAGAATTTATAGCAATAATTTTGAGCTCTATTCCATTTCTAATACCATCTACTGCAAAGATATGGGAAATTAAATAGCACTTCACGGTGGGCAATGATTATTTCTTAAAAACATGCTCATTTCATTGTTTTTGGAAAATAATTGAACTACGTTATCATTATCAGCATTTTACTTCAAAATGTATTTTAGCAAGAGATCAGACAAAGTTACAACAGTTTATATTCATGAAAAATGCTGTTGAAAATATATAATTTAATTAATTAAGCTTTAGAGAATCAATTCTGTTTTCGAACTCCAATACTCAGGAATTATGTTACTTTCAGCTATATTCTAAAAAAAATGTGTTGATGTTTTGCAGTATTTGATACTTTACAGCAAGCCTGTGTGCAATAAAATTCTGTTTGTAATAGAAGTATAACCATAATAAGCAAAGTCTTCTTAAGATGGAAGCTAAGCAATTGTTCTAGTTAGGGCTAACTAGTTACAAATGGTTTGGAAAACTATTAACAAGTCTTAGAATGGCAAATCTTTAAAAACTGGGGCAGGAAAGCAAAATAGAAACAACAAAGCTGATGTTGTAATTACACATTGAGATAACAAGCAAGAGCTCACATTTGCCAAATTGCTGAGCTCAACCTGGGATGGTTTCTTGGTTGCCTGTTTTTTAGGAAAACAGATCATCCTAGAGCTGACCGTCCCACAGTGGGCTTCTGGAGACATGTGAATTCTGGAAAGAAAGGTAGAGAGAACAGAGATAGAAAAGGCTTGAGTTCTTCTACAGGTTGACAACCAGTTCTGCCAGCACCTTTTGTTGAAGATGCTATCTTTCTTCCATTGGATACTTTTAGCTCCTTTATCAAAAATTAGGTGTTCATAGGTTTGTGGGATAAAATCTGGGTCTTCTACTCTATTCCATTGATCGACTTCTCTGTTTTTATGCCAATATCAAGCTGTTTTCAATACTGACTCTGTAATAGAGTTTGAAATCAGGGATGGTAATGACTCCCGAAGTTCCTTTATTGTATAAGATTGTTTTGGCTCTCCTGGGTTTTTTGTTTTTCCATATAAAGTTGATTAAGGTCCTCTCAAGATCTGTGAAGAATTTCGATGGGATTTTAATGGGGATTGCATTGAATCTATAAATTGCCCTTGGTAGAATTGCCATTTTTACTATGTTGATCCTCCCAATCCAAGAGCAAGGGAGATCCTTCCATTTTCTGGTATCCTCCTCAATTTCTTTCTTCAAGGACTTAAAGTTCTTGTCAAATAGATCCTTCACATCCTTGATTAGAGTTACCCCAAGATATTTTATGCTATTTGTGGATATCATGAAAGGTGATGCTTCTCTGATTTCCCTCTATGCTTCCTTATCCTTTGTGTATAGGAGGGCAACTGATTTTTTGGAATTGATCTTGTATCCTGCCACGCTACTAAAGGTGTTTATCAGCTGTAGGAGTTCTTTGGTGGAGTTTTTGGGGTCGCTCATGTACACTATCATATCATCTGCAAATAATGAAAGTTTAACTTCTTCCTTTCCAATTCGAATCCCTTTGATCCCCTTATGTTGTCTTATTGCTATTGCTAGAACTTCAAGCACTATATTGAAAAGGTATGGAGAGAGTGGACAGCCTTGTCGTGTTCCTGATTTTAGTGGGATGGATTTGAGTTTTTCTCCATTTAATTTGATGTTAGCTTTCGGCTTGCTATAAATGGCTTTTATTATAGTTAGGTATGACCCTTGTATCCCTAATCTCTCCAAGACCTTTATCATAAAGTGGTGTTGAATTTTGTCGAATGCTTTTTCAGAATCTAATGAAATGATTATATGGTTTTTTTCTTTCAGTTATTTTATATGATGGATTACATTGTTAGATTTTCGTATTTTGAACCAGCCCTGCATCCCTGGAATGAAGCCTACTTGATCATAATGGATAATTTTTTTAATGTTTTCTTGGATTCAGTTTGCAGGTATTTTATTGAGGATTTTCCCAGCGATATTCATGAGTGAGATTGGCCTGTAATTCTCTTTCTTGGTTGAGTCTTTGTGTGGTTTTGGTATCAGGGTAACTGTAGCTTCATAAAAGGAATTTGGCAATGACTTTTCTGTTTCTATATTGTGAAATACATTAAGAAGTATAGGTATTAGGTCTTCTTGGAAGTTCTGGTAGAATTCTGCATTGAAACCATCTGGACGTAGGCTTTTTTTGGTAGGGAGGTTTTTTATAACAACTTCTAATTCTTCGCCACTAACAGGTCTATTTAGATTGTTCACCTGGTCCTGGTCTAACTTTGGAATATGGTACTTATCTAAAAAGGTGTCCATTTCTTTAACATTTTCCAATTTTGTGGCATATAGGCTTTTGTAGTAAGATCTAATGCCTGGATATGGGAAGTAGACAAGATTGCAGGGCAAAACCTGGGAACTTGGGAATGAGGTGGCATGGGGCTAAGGGGAAATGGGGTGAAAAACATGAGAAGGGGAGAATGGGGGGAGCTTGGGGGAATGGGATGGTTGTGATAAAGGAAGGGTGGACACGGGAGCAGAGAAATATATAGCCCAATTAAGGGCTCCATCTTAGGGTTGGCAAGAGAATGGACTCTAGAGGGGCTCGTAGGTGTCCAGGGAGATGTCCTCAGCTAGTACCTTGAGCAACTGAGGAGAGAGAACCTGAAATGACCCTATCCTATAGCCATACTGTTGAATATCTTGCATATCACCTTAGAACCTTCATCTGGCGATGGATCGAGATAGAGACAGAGACCCACAATGGAGTACCGGACTGAGCTCCCAATGTCCCAATGAGGAGCAGAAGGAGGGAGAACATGAGCAAAGAAGTCAGGACCACAAGGGGTGCACCCACCCACTGTGACAGTGGAACTGATCTATTGGGAGCTCACCAAGGCCAGTGGGACTGGGACTGAATAAGCATGAGATGAAACGGGATTTTCTGAACGTGGCAGACAATGAAGGCTGATGAGAAGCCAAGGACAATGGCACTAGATTTCCATCCTAATACATGAACTGGCTTTGTGGGAGTCTAGCCTGTTTGGATGCTCACTTTCCTGGTCCTGGATAGAAGTGGGAGGACCTTGGACTTCCCGCAGGGCAGGGAATATGGACTGGTCTTCATTCTCGAGAGGGAAGGGGAATGGAGTGGGGGGCAGAGAGGGGGAGGCAAGTGGGGGAGGGGGAGATGTGTTCGAGGAGGGGTGAGAAATGGGAAATTTTTTTTTGCAACAACTAAAAAAATAAAATAAAATAAAAATGTTTAGCCCTAAAAATGAAAAAAAAAAAGGAAAGAAAAGAAAAGGCTTGAGTATTGTGTCAGAATAGAAATTAGTGTTTCCATGTTTATATCTTATCTGGTGAGAGAAGCAATTTCTAAAGAAAGTGTCAGATAAAGATCCTAGGTGGTGAAGTCTCCCAATGAAAATATTTATGGTAAAATGTCAAGGAAATATGTGAAAATGCCTGGCTATGGGTGTCTCATTCTCTAAATTCAACTCCCACATCTTGTTCATTATTTAGATGCGTCAAGTACAGGTGCAGGTGACAATTTGCTGCATGAAATTTTTAGAGAAGACTTGTATTATTGTCTATGGTCAAGCCTGAAAATGCCATTTATTTTCTTATTCTGTTTAAGTCAGAATACAGAAACAGTGACTCATCTTGCTCCCTTCAAATATTATTTGTTTTACCAAACATTTGTAGCTACATCCAGCAGTATATTTTCAGAAGATGACATGTAGTGCTCTTTAAAGTAAAGGAGACAGAACTCATCATACGAACATACCTCTTGCACATAAGTGATATGTCCAACATGCCTAATTCCACTCTTAATTTCTCTGATGACCATCACCAATTGTTAACATCTATCTTTACTTGAATCTAACTCTTGTTTTCATAGAGCTCACTCAGTAATATTTGTTTGTTTTTTCCAAGTTACATCCTGCTTTCTATTAAGTTTATTGTTTAGAAATGTTTCAATTTATCTCTCAAAATTGTAATAAAATCAATTTCCCTCATTTAAGTTGACTTATCTCAAAATTTTCTCTTCCACTTTGCTTGCCTTTTAAGTTTAAAAAATTCTATATTTGATATATATCATCCTGTACTCACAGAAAACAGTAACTGATATTAACACTAAACCAATCTTAACAAGCATATCGAGGTCTTGATGAATTTTTTTCAACCAAGTTGTCTCATGTTTTCTGTAACAGTTGATTTTGCTAATTTTTCTGACAAATTCCATTTTAACACCATTCTGTCTTCTTCCATGAACTCTGAACACATTTTCTTCTAAGATGAATCCCATTATTTGTTTTTTGTGTTTTATTTTTCACTTTGTCTTTTCTATGTATTTTTTTCAAACAAAAATAACCTAGCCAAAGTTTTAATCTACAAACTGATAGCTCCATTTCCAATATGAAATTGAATCTCCCATATACTAACCTCAAACCACTCCTCTATTGCATGTCTCAGTATATGATATCACGGCTATATACAGTGACTTATACACTTTTTTTCTCTCTCTCTGAGCTGTTTTTTTATAAATAAATATCTTTTGGTGGTATAATCTATAGGGAAAACATTACTTCCCACAGTTATGGAGGTTAGACTTTCTATGCCCAAAAAACTAGTGGTTAATGTGGATCAATAGATTGACTAAAAAACTTTGGCTTCGTGTCCATTCATGGCTGTTTCCTGAATGTCCATTAATTCAGCATGTTAAATGTCTTATTGGTACCAATTTGTTGCTAGAATCTCAATTTTCCTGCAAAGCTGCTGATCTTCAGGTTACATTATTATCTTAAAATTTATATCTTTATACCAGCAAAGAAATACCTCATCTATAGAACTAATGAACTTACCAGAGAGAGTGAGGGCTATAAGTGACCTTACTTATTTGCCAGACTAAGGTCACCTGATAATGGCCACAAGGAATTAAACAAATGTGGTTGAAAGGACCACAGCGAGACTGTGACTGTGACAATTCGTTAAGAGCAATCAGATTTTTTATACCCTTTTCAAAAATAGAAAACACTGGTGATTGACAAGATCAATACATTTGTAGTTCCTAGAAGACAATGATGTTTGGAATCTTTACGAAGTTGAGAATGTTAATGTCTAAGAACAATTGTTTTGTCAAGTTTCCATGTTGTCTTGACTTCTATGGGAACATATACAGAAGCACAAAGTGATCCCAATACTTCATTGCCTGAGGGAATACGTCAGTTTCTCAAAAACGTAAAAGCACATAGTTCCCCAGGAGACTTGGATTCTAAAATGCAAAACTTATGATGCATACCTCTTCATGAAGCTAGACCAGGTCAATTTTAAAATGCCTAACAGATGTCAAAAAGCAACAAAGCAGAAATTTCAATTTCTCCATCATCTTTTATGTGGGCCACCACCTGAAGGTGAGACCTATAATTATGGTTGACCAGCCTACACCAAAGTTCACATTAAGAAAATGTGAGCAGGCCCTCACTGATCAGTGAGGTAACAGTTGACTCCAGATGTAGTGAAGTGATAGGCAAGATTAACCATCACTTTACCCTAAAATGAAATGCAATTGTTTTACTTTTGAAATTTGCTTATTGTATCATATTTAATATAACTAACACATTTTCAAGTTAAATGAAATATTCTAAACAAAAATTCCAGCAAATATTTTTCCTCATTTGAAATCAAATTTGACACTGTCTTTTCCCTATTTTACTGGAGAGTAAAGTTAACCTTTTATAACAAAAACCGGCAAACAAAAATCAAACAAACAAGCCAAAAATAAAATCAGTAAATGTTTCTGTTCTGTTCAGACAAGTGTTTCTTAACTGAGGACCATATATTATATTCTACATCAATGCACAATCTACCTTTAAGAACGTTGCCCTTTTTATGTAGTATTTTACTTGACAATGTGGAATAGACAAGTTTTATAACTCTAGTACATACCTATAAGCCAATATTATAGCAATTTTATAGCAATATTATAGCAAAATTATAGCAATAGTTTCAGAAAATAATTTTATTCCATTTCCTGTCCACTTGAAGGTCAAAAAACAGTGCTATATTTTCTCACTAACTTTTCCCAAATTGTTAAGGTGAAAGAGTTACTGACAACTATTGAAACACACAAGCTTTGGAGTCTAGTTGTTTTCGGTCAAATATACCTGCAGATGTAGTGATAAGAGCGGCGAGGCTGCATCCCCAGAACCCCGGCCGCCTGTTAGCTTATGCCCCAAAATAATTACACGGACACTGTATTCTTTTAAACACTGCTTGGCCCACTTCTATCTAGCCTCTTCTCGGCTAACTCTCACACCTGGACTAGCCCATTTCTAATCATGTATGTAACACCGGTCTTACCTGGAAGATTCTAGCCCATGTCCATCCTGGGTCGGAGCTTCATTGCGTGCATCTTCCCGGGAGCGGGGAACATGGCGTCTGCTCCCGAGAGAAGAGCTGTCGAGTCTGACCTCATTTCCTCTTCCTCCTAGCATTCTGTTTTGTTTACTCCTCCCACCTATGTTTTAACCTATGAGGGCCAGCCAAGCAGTTTCTTTACTGCTTAACCAATGAAATTAACAGATTGATATATGACACTCCCACATCATGCAGACATGGCCAATTTCCTGCATAATTGGCCATAATTATGTCTTAAAGGCCCTTTCAAAGTCAAACCAATATTGTGTGCCCCAAAGACATAGCATATATTACATCTTTAGCATGAGTCAGTCACGGAATCTATGGCCAAGTAAATAAATTGCTTCTTAATGACTATGTAAGGTAAGATAAAAATTATGTAATCACATCAAAGGCTGATTTTATTTTGAAGTATTCACAATTTTAAAACCCAATATCACAGTAGTTTTTTGACTTCCATATATTTTGTCACTCAATATATTTTCTTTTTAATCCTCTAAAATAGCGGTTCTCAGCCTGTGGGTCATGAACTTAAATAGTGGTTCTCAATCTGTGGGTCATGACCTTTCTGGGGATGAATTGAACCTTTCACTGGGATCTCAGATCAAATATCCTACACATTAGATATTTACATTAAGATTCATAACTACAATTATGAATTTTCAATAAAATTACACAAATGATGCAACAAGAAAAATAATTTTCTGGTTGAGGTCAGAACAATATGAGGAACTTTGTTAAATGATTACAGTTTTAGGAAGGTTGGGACCACTGCTCTTACTTTTCCATATGTTTATATGAGATATTGTGTGGTTCATGGTAGGAACATTATCGTCCAGAGATGGGTGCATGTTTACATGCAAATATACATACACATACAAACAGTTACCATAAAATAATGTTTCTCTTCATCTATTTAGTGTTATTTATTCATATTAACCCTGTCTCTTTGCTCTCTGGTTTGTTCTCCCTTACTTTACAGTAAAAATACATCAGAGTTTTCCACATATTTTCTTTATAACACCCATATTCTACTATTCCTCTCTTTAGAACTCCTTCCCCAACCACCATTGTCTCTTTCTATATTTTTTACTTTTTTCAATTATTCAGGTTATGTGATTGCATCTAAACATTAGGAGTTAGGAACCACATATAAGGGAAAGAGTGTTGCATTTGATTAATAGTTTAAAAAAAACATTAGAATATAACCCTATTCAAATAATACTCTACCAGTATCCTCAATAATTCCCTATTAATTAGATCATATATGCATAATGGAAAGAAACATGTTGACCTGTCAACAAGAAAGGAATGAATATTAAGGGAGGAAGATAAAATGTCATTAAGAATAAAGAGACAAATTTATTTGGGTGACTTTAAAATATTATTTTAACAAGTTTCATATGGTTCTATAAGACCAGTTATTGAGAAAAAAAAACTTTAACCTCTTTTGTAAGGATACATTTATTGAAAAAAATTACACTCAATCATTCACATGTTTTCCCTGATCACTTATGTGATTAGAGTGGCAGGATGGTGTTGGAGAATATTAGTCAATAGTGAGGCAGGAGAAAGAATAGGGGAGGCTGTCAGGCAGAGAGAATAAATAGAAGGAGAAATCTGGGAAAGGTAACAAAAGGGACGAAAAAAGAGACAAAGACTCCAGGGGCCACCCACTGAGTTACACAGCAAGCCATAGAATAAGAATTAAAGAAATGTATGTAGAATAGAGAAAGACAGAACCCCATAGGTAATAGGTAGATATGATGATTAGTTAAGAAAAGCTGGCTAGACAGAAGTCAAGTTAAGGTCAGGTATTTATAAGTAAAAATAAGACTCTATTTATTTGGGGTTAGATTGCAGGCTGTCACAGAGCCAAATGAGAGAAAATAACAGGAGTGAGGGAGTGGCCAAGAGATATTGCGGCACTCTCTTCTATATACAACAGAAACTACTTTCTTATATGCTCTTTTTTCTGACATGATATTGTGACATTTGCCTTGATAGAACAAAAATTAAAAATTAAATATACTTCTGAAAGAAAAATGCATAATGTTTTATATGATTAGATTTATTTCTGAGGTAATCATGGTTAGTGTTTTTCAGTATTAAAGTGAAAATTTCCATTTAAGCTCCTGAGAGTTTCAAGTATTTGATCCTTAAATCAAGAAGTTTGAGGTTACTGGCATCATTTTTCATTACTTTTAAAGAAGTAAATGTATAAATATGTTCTGTACATTTGTCTATAGGTAGTGAAAATATTAACCATTACTTACAAAACCTAAAGTGACAAAATTATAAATTTATGCTACTAACTTTATGTCAATTACAGTTAGATATGATAATAGGTTAATTTGACCTCAAGTACATTAATATCAGCTTTTACCTCTGTAACCAAGTCTAGGCAATGACTGACAAATACTTTACAATTATTTTAACTCTGTTAGAAAAAACATTCTCCACAGTATTCATTCTTTCATTTTAAGTAGAATTTATATCGCTGTATCAAGGAGAACTTTACTAAGCCTTTTGAAACGCTCACAAGTACCAGGCCGCTTATTCACAAGCAGACTGCACAGCTGTTGTTTTCAAGAGGAAGAACAAATGTACAAAAAATGTAGTAATATGGAGGCGGCAGAGGGCTGCGTCCCCAAACACCCTAGCCGCCTGCCCGGCTAGCTTATGCCCTGAAATAATTACACAGACACTGTATTCATTTAAACACTGCTTTGGCCCTTAGCTCTAGCCCTTACTGGCTAATTCTCACATATTAATTTAGCCCATTTCTAATCATCTGTGTAGCGCCCCTAGGTGCGCTTACCGGGAAGATTCTAGCCTAAGTCCATCCTGGGTCGGAGCTGGGGCATGGTGTGCGTCTTCCCTGGAGCAGGTAGCATGGCGTCTCTCTGGCGTCTGCTCCGGAGAGCGGAGCTGTGGAGTCTGACCTCACTTCCTCTTCCTCCCAGCCTTCCCTTCTGTTTACTCCACCCACCTAAGGGTGGGCCTATCAAATGGGCCTAACAGTTTCTTTATTGCTTAAACAATGAAATCAACAGATTGATATATGACACTCCCACATCACTTCCCCTTTTTCTGTTTAAACAAAAAAAAGGAAGGCTTTAACCTTAACATAGCAAAATTACATATAACAAAACAGTTATCAAGTAAAAGTTACATCAAAAAAACATGAACCAGTGACAGAGAAGTTAGCACTTTGTTGTAACTGTAAAGGATGAATAAAGTTATAATATACAAATATTTGCAGAGAATAAGAAGTCATATTTTATGAGAGAATGTTTTAGGTTATTTAATTATGTTGGAAGCATGATAAACATAAAAACTATATGTAGTTTAAAATAAAGGAAAGACCTTAGACTCCCTGTGGTTGTTCATGCTTACTCCCAACGTCATTAAATATAGAATCACCTAGGCGGACAATGGTGGTGCATACCTTTAATCCTAGCACTCAGGGTGACAGAGGCAGATGGATCTCTGTGAGATTGAGGCCAACTTGGTCTACAAAGTGAGTTCCAGGACAGCCAGAGATACCCAAAGAAACCCTGTCTCAAAAACAAAAATAAATAAATAAATAAATAATAGAATCGCCTATATATTTGAATATGTTTGTGAAGAATTATATTTGTAGTTTTTGGTGGGAAGATCTACCCAGTGCAGGTGATGTAATTCACTAGATAATGAGTCTTGAACTTTGTAATAATGAAAAAATATCAGAAATATTGTATCTTTTTCTTACTATTGATGTCGTATGACCAGCTACCTCAAGCTCCTCCCACAGTGACGCCCCTCTTAATATAGACCATAACTTTTAATTGGGAGATAGAATAAATCTTTTTTCCTTAACTTTCCTTTTTTTTTTTCCTCAGGGCAGTTTATGGCATTGCCATAAAAGAAACTAAGACTTTCTTTGGTTCATACATAATAAATGAGCAACTCAATTATTTTGCTTTTATATGCATCATGTAATCTTGCTTTCACAATTATGTTTTAATATATTTTTTTCTCCAGAGTAGTAGTACTCAACTTATGAGACTCGGCCCCTTTGGTGTCAAATGACCATTTCAGAGGGGTGTCCTAAGGACATCTGAAAACATAGATATTTACATTATAAAATATAACAATAGCATGATTATAGTCATGTCGTTGCAAGGAAAATAATTTTATGATTGTGGTCACCACAATAAGAGGATCTATATTAAAGGGTTACAGCATTGGGAAGGATAAGAATCATTTCACTAGAGAATGTCGAAACTTGACTCTCATTCTTAGTTTGGCTTCGCTTTGTATGTTCTACTTGCATTTCAGAACAAAAGATGTGTAATGCCATGACCGAACAAAAATTAAAAAAATAGAACTATGTCAGCTAAAATTAATGACGTGAATAATACTATGACAACAGAAAAGAAATTAGCTGTAGAAGATTGCTAGAGTAAACACTAAGTGATTTCTGTAATAATGTTATCACTACAATATGCTGTAGCTTGGAGATATAAATGCTGAAATAAGCATAGACTAGGCTAGGCATATTAGAAAAATATAGACTGTACACGAGATGAGGTGATAGCAAAGAAAGAATTGTTATTAACAAATTATTAGAAAAATATTTATTTACATTTTAAACTTTTATTTATTTATTTTATTTAGTTTATTTTAACTTCTTTAAAACAATCTTTACTCATTTTTCATACTAGTTCCAGTTCCCACTCCCTCCTTTCCTCCTACTTCCCCACCTTCCTCCCATCCCACCCCATCCACTCCTTGAGAGAGTAAGACATTTCATGGGGAGTCAACAAAGTCTGACACATCACTATGAGGCAGGACCAAGCCCTCTTTCCCTGCCTTCCCTCTCTGTCCTTCACCCATCTCAACCATCCTGTTTCCTCATGTTTTCCTCTCTCTTCCCCTTCTCTCCTCCCCACCCCCTTCAACCCTCCCTTCTCCCACTCTTGTTCCAAGCCTTCAAGAGATATCTCAGAAGATTGTGTTTATTTCACCTTCCCAGGGGGATCCATGTTTGTCTCGCTTAGGATTTTCCTTGATACCTAGCTTCTCTCGGGTCATAGACTCTAGTCTGGTTATTCTTTCCTTTACATATAATATAAACGTACAAGTGAATACATACCGTGTTTGTATTTCTGGGTCTGAATTACCTCACTCAGGATGTATTTTTTCTAATTCCATTCTTTTTCCTGCAAATTTCAAGATTCCATTTTTTTTAACCACTGCTTAGTACTCGATTCTATAAATATACCACATTTTCTTTTTTTTTCCAGTATTTAATCCTTTTATTTTTCACCAGTAAAAATTTTATATATTGTGCAAGAGCATATTTCAATCTATTTCATTTAACCTGAATCTAAAATATTTCTAGGTTCTGGCTGTTATGAATATTGCTGCTATGAACACAGTTGAGCAAATGTCCATGTGGTTTGAGTGTACATCTTTATGTACATATCCAAGAGTAGGATTTCGCCGTCTTGAGCTAGATTGATCCCCAAATTTATGAGAAACTTCCATAATGACTTCCAAAGCAGTGGTACAAGTTTGTACTCCCACCAACAATGAAGTACTTTCCATCTTTTCCAGCATAATCTATCATTGGTGTTTTTTTTTCTTTTTTTTTTTTAGAGTTTTATTTTGTCAGTACTTTTTTTTTTTATTGATAAAAGGAGAATAAAGAAAAGAAAGAAAAAAAAAAACAAATTTCCACCTCCTCCCAGCCTCCCATTTCCCTCCCCCTCCTCCCATTCTTCTCCCCCTCCTCCCACCCCTCTCCCCTTCCCCCCACTTTTCTCCCCCTCCCTCTCCAGTCCAAAGAGCAGTCAGGGTTCCCTGCCCTGTGGTAAGTCCTAGGTCCTCCCCCCTCCGTCCATATCTAGGAAGGTGAACATCCATACTGGCTAGGCTCCCATCATTGGTGTTTTTTAAACACTTGGTCAATACCTTAGATCGCTTTTACTCCTATAACTTAAATCAACCCATTTCTATTCATCTATTGTTGCCCTTACACCCATTTGCCTCATCTACGTACTTCCCATTCTGCCTTCTCTGCTTCTTACGACATCTCCTCTTGACTCCTCAGGCTCCGTTCTTCCCAGTGTCCTCCTTAGTCTGGTTCTGCCACCTACACATCCTGCCTAGCTATATGCCAGTCAGCTCTTTTAATAGAGCAATCAGAAGGCACCTTGGAAAAGATTCATTTTCACAATGAACCAAAAGATGACTTCATAACTACATCCTTTATATTTAAGAGGATGTTCTTCCAACATACATCAGAATAAGTCAAGGGATATTGGTCTACAAACAGAGTCTAGAAAGATAAAATTTCCCTAAATACTGATGGAGTAAGAGTCTTTCATTCTAACAAATCCATTCTTGTTCATCTCTTAACGCACTATTCAGCTCAACCGTCTGTATTATCAGCTGGAGTTCTAAGGTAAAATAGGCAAGTCATGGCTTCAGATCTACGGAGATATGTGATATTCAGTCAATACAGAAATGAAATTACTACTCATTAGATAAAATGTATAAAAATATAAAGAGAAATGCACTCTGAAATTAAAGTATTTATTAATGTAAGATACTTTGTATATCACTAGTTTCACCAAATATGGAATATGGTTTTAACTTAGATGTTATGTAATTATATAACAAATTATCACTAATATAAAAATATCCACATATGTGTCTCTCACATTTTAATATATTGTATGAAGTTTTAAAATACTGTTGCTAGCTATTATTTTTAAGTATGGAAAAACTACATTTCTGCTTAAGGGGCTGATAAAAATACAATTACACCTAAGGACATTTAGAAGAACATAAAAGGCAAAGTGAAAAACATTATTTCAAATGTCTCCTAAGGGTGGTGTCTTAGTAAATCACAAAGACAAATGTGGAAAATGAGACATTACTCTTCTTCTTCCAAGAACTAATCCCCTAAGGAACACACACACACACACATATATATATGTGTGTGTGTGTGTGTGTGTGTTTGTGTGTGTGTATTAAATACACAGCAGAAATGTAAAAGTAATGTAAATCAACATATATGAATATACATGCCCATGACATTTAGGAGTAATATTTGCTAATTTATTGTATTATTTTGTGATTTTACATTTAATCTATAGATGTTAATCATCAAAATCAAAATCATACAGCATACTGTTGTTACTGTGATATATAATTAGTTGTTGTTAGCCTGTTTTAGAATGAACACAAACAATGTGTAACTCAACCTATTTAATTAAAAAATTTTCTTGAGTGTTTTTTGCCTTTTTGCTTTACACAATTATCACTTTCCATAAAATTGAAAATTCTATTTTGGTGAAGTTAAAAAGGGAGAAATTTACAATAGTATTACATAATCTATGTCACATGGTGATACCTTAAGTTTAATTGAGCATTCAGCAAAGATTTTTAAGATGCAACATTAAATGACGTAGTGATAAAATACTTACATTTAAATTACATAAAATTTTCAGAATGTATCCTTCATTAGCAGATTTATTTTATACCTGTGTATGTGTTTAATTCCGGATCTAACAAGGTTTCTCTTGGACTCAGAGTCAAAATTTATGTTCAAGTCCACTCCTTTCCTATACTATGTAAAACCGATTGCTTTTTGTACATGGATATAGATGGAACTTCTACATCCTTTCTTTCATTCCTGTTAATTATTGTTGGAGGAAGGCTGCTTGTTGGTTCCCAGCCGCTCAGCTCTGAAATAATTACACGGAAACTATATTATTTAAATTACTGCTTGGCCTGTTAGCTCCAGCTTCATATTGGTTAACTGTTACATATTAATTTAATCCATTTCTATCAATCTGTGTATCGCCACGAAGCTGTGACTTAATAGCTAAAGTTCTGGTGTCTGTCTTTAGCAGGGCTACATGGCTTCTCTCTGAGCATTCAGTTTAGTTTTCCCTGCCTACCTCTGTTCTCCCCTGCTATAGGTCCAAAGCAGCCCCTATTAACCAATAGTATTCACAGCATACAGAGGGGAATTTCACACCACCTCCCCTTTTCTGTTAAAATACAAAAGGAAGATTTTAACTTTAACATAGTAAAATTACATATAACAAAACAATTACCAAGCAAGAATTATAGTTACAATATTTATATCTACTTTATCTTTTATGATAACTAAAAAAAACTATAACTATAAATTCTTCAGCTCCATCAAAGACTCCAGAAGGATATACTATTACCTAAGTTATCAGGACGTGCATTGTAAACAACTTCCAAAACGCTAGAAATGACAGAGACATCTCGCTGCCTGGACAGTCACCCAAAGTTCTTCTGTACCATTGGGGGATCCATCTTCAACTTTCAGACCCATAGTGTTCAGCAAACTTTTCCATGAAGCAGGAAATTTCAAAGACAGTTCCACCTATATTGGCAGTTTGTCAGTCATTTTCTTCTGTGTCCTGCAGAATCTCCAACAAACTCTTACATTAAGCAGGAACCCCAAAGGATTGTCCTTCTTTTTAGGCAAGTTTAGCAGTTATCTCTCTGTGTGTCTTGCATATACAGTTCACACAGCATGCCATAAAAAGTCTGGGCAAGAACTTATTGATCACTGAATTGACTTTTCTGTTTTCTCCATATCTGTCCCTTCAGACTACTTTGCACCATTGGCAACATATTAAGTTTATATTTTATTCTGCGTCTCAGTACTGTTGAAGGAGGTCACTTGTTGGTTCCCATCTGCTCAGCCCCCAAATAATCACACAAAACTATATTATTTAAAACATTGCTTGACCCATTAGCTTTAGCTTCTTATTGGCTAACACTTACATATTAATTTAACGCATTTCTATTAATCTGTGTATCGCCACATGGCTGTGGCTAACCAGCTGAAATACCAGCATCTGTCTCCAGTGGAGCTGCATGGCTCTTCCCTCACTCTGCCTCCTTTCTCACAGCATCCTTTTTAGTTTGTTCCACCTAGCTCTGTTCTGCCCTGCTATAGGTCCAAAGCAGTCCTTTATAAACCAATGGTATTCATAGGGGAATCCCACATCACAATACTACCTTTCAAACTAAGCATTTACATAAAGTAAATGCATGTGATTAAAAGCAAACATTTGAAACTTCTTCATTCCATACTTTTCATGCTAATCAAAATTGAATAAAATGTATTTGGCTATGATATTTCAAGTGATTGTTACTTTTCATAATTATACCAGGACATCTATTTACAAATTATAAGGAAATGATGACTTGACTATTTATTTCTATATAATTCTTACTTTCTCTTTATTGCTACATTTTTTAATTAAATAGTTTAATTAAATAGCTGTGTTAGTGTTCTCCCCCTAAGATCACATAATTGCTCATTCTCATTGGCCTTTCTCATTTTCTATTTCAATGGATTTCCTAACGATCATGCTAATTTACTCACTGTATTGTCTTACTTTCAAGGTCACCTTTTTGGCATTTGATCAATTAGATCATCCTTAACATTTGGATATCACTATTCTACTATTGTTTTTCATTTTGTGATTATCAGCATCTTCCATCTTAATAAACTACATTTTCAAAATATGTAAAAAAAACTTCTTTCATGAAAATGTGTCAGTGATTGGTAAGGTGGAAAAGCGTAACATTTCAAATGTGTAGCTTCATTAACTAGAATAGTGGAGGTAATCATCATGTAATTTTCAAGGTCAGAACAAAAGAAACTATCTATTTTCATTTTGTACTGGGATATTCAGTCCAAGGAAATCTATTATCATTAAGTAACAAGTTTATATATCTTAATATTATCATACTAAAGAGGGCAATGTATAGCATTACTGTCTGTGCCCTGTATTTATTTATTTATTTATTTATTTATTTATTTATTTATTTATTTATTTATTTATCCATTCAAAAATTTACACTTCCTCCTCTCCTCCCATTCCCCTTCCGCCCCCCCCCATTCTCTCTCCTCCTTCCCCTTCCCTCCTTAAGAGGGGGCAGGGAACCCTGCCCTGTGGGAAGTCCAAATCCCCCCCATCCAGTCCTAGGAAGCTTTGCATCCAAATAGACAAATAGACTAGGGTCCCCAAAAGCCAGTACATGTAGTAAAAACAGGTCCCAGTGCCTTTATCAACGGCTTTTCAGTCAGCCCCCATTTTCAGCCACAGTCAGAGAGTCCAGTTTGATGGCATGTTCATTCAGTCCCGGTCCAGCTGGATTTTGGTGAGCTCCCATTAGAACAGGCTCAGTTGGTGGACCAACCCCTCACGGTGCAGACTTCCTTGCTCATCTTCTCCCTCCTCTGCTCTTCAACTGGACCTTGGGGGCTCAGTCCGTTGCTCTTATGAGGGACTTTGTCTCTATCTCCATCCGTCGCCTGACGAAGGCTCCATGGTGATATTCGAGATAATCATCAGTGTGATAGTGGGGCAACTTGGAGAGTGCTTGGGGGAGTGGGAGGGTGGAGATGGAGGAAGGGCGGATATAGGAGCAGGGAAGAAAATATCTACATTAAGGGAGCCATTTTAGGGTTGGCAAGAGACTTGGCTCTAGAGGGGATCCCAGGTGTCCACAGGGATGTTCCCAGCTAGGTCCTTGAGAAATAGAGTAGAGGGTGCCTGAACTGGCCTTGCCCCACTATCACGTTGTGTTCTGTTTTACACACATCTCTTCTTCACCAAGACAAATCTCTGTAGAGAGTGTTGCAACCACTAACTAACCAGCACTGACTAACCACACGCATAGATGAAAAAGACATTTATTAATCTTCCATTATTATTTAAATTAAGATGTTCTCATCTCCAATTCTACCCCAATTTTTAGTCATAAAATTTTGAAAATAATGAAATGGTAATATTTAGTTCACAAAATTGTAAGTCTATTGTATGCATATATTGTAATGTTTTCTTTGACAAACTTCTAATAACTTACTAGTCATGTAATTACATTTGTGTGTATGAATCTCAAGGGCTGTCATTGGAACTTGCATGATCTTATGTCACTTTACAAAAGTGTATTAAGTGACACATGCTCAGTAAAATGAAAAGAGGTAGTTTATTACGGGAGAGATCTAGAAGAAATTAGATGTGTGTCAGGCTTCACCTGTGTGGCAGGACTCCTAACAGGCAAAAATGGAAAAAAGAATAGAGTAACTCCAGAGTTGCCTTTTATGGATTAATAATATAGTACCCAAATCTTCTGAATAGGTATAATGCAGACTCCTCATTAGGCTACCTGATTAAATGGACTGACGTGAGAATAAAAGCTGACTATTTTTGGTGTTTTTGTTTTTCTGTTGCTGCCTTTTGTATAAAGGCAGCATCTCCCACTCTACGGATCATGTTTCTTCCGCCTCACTATCCCATCCTCTTTTGATTTACTTATTATGAAATTGAATCAAGTTTAGTATACCCATTAAATACCAGCTATTTACACATCTCTTATTGCTTTTTAGAGAATAGCCAAGAAGTCGACTACCTCACCACATATATTGGAGTTTAGAAATAACCCAAAAGATACGATAGATGATAGCAGCCATAATACATGCTTAATTAGAAGAATCACTAAATGTTTGATTGAACAAGTATCATCACTGTGTTGACAAGATTCAGAGTACACCTCTGCAAGAAATCTGTGTTTTGTTTTGTTTCCTCTCCTAAAACAATGAATTAGAGAGAAACAATTCAGTAAAAAGTAAGGCAATATGATTTTTATGAATGATATACTTCCAAAAGAAAAAAGCAGGAAGAACAGGAGAAAGCTTAGCACATCAACTGTATGAGCTGCTTTTGCAGGTCTTTTGTATATGCTGTATTGTATGTTGTTCCATATACAATTTCATGCATCACATGTCTAACAAAAATAGACATAAAAGTTTGTGTCTAATATTTTAATGAACCATAGGTTAGTTATTTGTGGACCCTGGGAGCCTTCTCTATTCTTGGCCAAATTTTAATATGTTAACTGTGTAAGGCTTTGCATTTGACCTTCTAGAACCCATGTTCCACCCTATTAACCTGCCTCAAGTGCATGAATATTGAGTTGAATAAGTCAATTACATTAGTGTGGGTTTAGACAATTAGAGATAAGATGTTCAAATTACAAAGAATTGCACAAATGTTACAGGTTCACATAGGAAATTCTCAAAGACTCATGTTACAAGTGTATAATGAAATATGTTTCATAAAAGTGTCACAAAATATCACAGGAGAAAATCATAAAGACTAGCTTCTGTGAGAGCAACTAGATTATAGTTCTATACACATATACAATTATACTACTATATTAGTCTTCATTATCATCCAATGCTTCCAATCTTTTTACTTCAAATGCCTTCTGCTTCATAACTAGTGTCCCAGTTGCTATACTATTAGAGAAAATGACATCCCATTTCCAATAATGATTAATAGTCATTAGCTTCTACGGATGAGTTGGAGCCTCCTTAGGACCTGTATTTTATGTATCAGGTTGACTTAATTTTATTAAGTGGTAAAAAGTATAAGAATAGGAGAATGTTACCGATAAATGAAAAAAAAATGGAAATAATGGTGAGGAAATATTAACTGTGGATAGGAATGGGAAAGTAATGTAGGGCAATGGTTGGTGGACCAATAGCTCACATTAAGGATATTTTAAAAATCAAACTTAAAACTATTTTATAAGCTTCATACATATACACACGGGGGGGAGGGACTCTCATTGAATTACCCTTCATGGGTCATTATATTCATTCCAGGAACACAGATTGACAAAAACAAACAAACAAACAAAACTAGTGTTTCAGGTGTGTGATACCTTACCTACAGCTGTGTGACATGTCCTAGTGACACAAAACACAATACAGACTATAGCTGTTGCTTTTGGCTACAACCATAAGCTCAAAATAAGTACATATTGTTGAAGACACATACACAATTCTTCTGCTCATGAAACTATCAATCTGACCTGAGCACAAAGCTTTCTCCTTGTTGGCTATCTCTCAAATTGCTAATAAGTGTTACAGGGCTGATGGTAGCAAAAAAGAGTCCTGAACAATTGTACTTATCTCTGAAACTTGTGACATACAATAAAGATGAGCATGGCAAGATATGCTTGTGAAACAATAATAATATGAAGTTAAGAAGTTTTTTTTTCTGATTTGATTTAGGTCTGATTCAAAGAAGGTAACACAAGTGTGTTATTTCAAATCTTTTCAGAATCACATAGCTGAGAAGCCCACAAGTCACATGTGTAAACAAACTAATTTATTTTACTGAATCAAGATAATACCCAACTGCTGCCTAATTTTATATGTAGTGATCCATTGATTTGTGAAGATCTCATATCTCACCAGTGAAATTTCTTTGTGCAGTCGTGATAGTTAACACAGAAATTCATACTTGATCAAAATACAAAGAATAAAATGCGTGTGGGGCTTAGCCACAAATGGAATATCTAAGTTGCATTTCTTTCCCAAAGCTCAGAGACGGATGCAGAAGGGAAGAGAAAAAATTAGGAGAATCATAGCAATTGTGAACAATCATCAGCTGTGGTTGCTTGCACAAGAACCAGACAAGATTAAGCCAATCCATACATTCTACATTAATGCCTGATAGTGGAAGAGAGACTAATGCTCCAAATCCTAAGTGAGTAGCTATGGAACATCGGTGGAGTCTGAAAAAGAATCAGTTTTTCTTAAAGGTGTTATTTTTTTAGGTGGACTGTGCACCACCGGATAAAACACAGCAAATAACTTATACGCTCCCAAATATTAAATGATTTATTTGAAAAGAGGTAACACAAAGTTTAGTGGATACAGAAATGGAAGGTGTATCTGGGAAGAGTTATGGGAAGTAATTGGGCATCAATAGAAGCAGAACATATTTTATGGCAGCTGGAGAGATTACAGTGGTTAAACACACTAGCTGATCTTTCAAAGATGCAGATTAAATTTTCAGCAGGAATATGCTGCTTTGCAAAAATACAGTTCCAGGAATCTAACACCCCTTCTGGCCTTCTTGGGCATGAGGTCTGCCATTGTACTCAGAAATATAGGCAAGCAAAACAGCTATACATGTAAAAATTAAAACAAAAAGTAAACTATTGTGTTACCTGGTTTTGTGTGTCAACTTGACGTGAGCTAGAATCATCAGAGAGGAGGAACCTCAGTTGAGGATATGCCTCCATGAGATCCATCTGTAAGGCATTCTCTCAGTTCGTATTCAATGGGGGAGAGCCAGTCCCTGGTGGGGGTGTCATCCCTGGGCTGGTGGTCCTGGGTACTTTAAGAAAGAGGTCTGAACAAGCCATGGAAAGCAAACCAGTAAGCAACTCCCCTCCAGGGCCTCTGCATCAGGTCTTGCCTCCAGAATCCTGGTTTGGCTTGAGTTCCTGTTCTGATTTCTTCAGTCAGGAGCAGAAAAGCTGAAATGTAAGCCAAATAAGCCCCCTAACCTCACCAAATTGCTCTTTGGTTACAAGGTTTCATCACACCAAAAGGTACCCTAACTAAGACAACTAAAAAATTCTCAAAATATTCATGAAATTTTTAGAAATAATAAAATTGACAGCATTGGAATTACAAATATTTAATTTTTCAATTGTTAATGATAGTTTAACAGTTATGCTCTGAAATTATCCTGAAACTTTGGGTCTAATACCTTATTGATGTTTTGGCAACAATACATTTATCAACAAGTATGTTAATTAAAGAACTATTTAATTACTAATTCAATAAGACCCTTCAATATGGTTCATCCAAAACATGATTCAGAAACATTCCTCAACAACTTTAAACTTTTAATACGAATTTTAAGCCGCGAACAGCAATATTTATTCCTTTCAGAAGCTATGTAATTATTCATATGTGACCAAACACTATAAGACAAGCATATATTTCAAATGAGGAGAATTTATATTTGTGTTGCTTCTCCATAATACAGTGACACAGTCCCTAAGCATTGCTTTACAATTCAGATGTTTGATGAACATGTAACTAAAGGTAGGGAAAAATCTAATTCATGAAACTTTGTCCTTTTATATGGACATTTACCATCTGTCACATCTTCCTCAGTAACTACTCACCACAGAAGTGAAGGAAATGCTTCCCAGCTACTAAAATGCTGCAATAAGGGAGATTCTTCTGGGTGGAGAGAAAGACATTTCTGGGGTCATTAATCTTACAATATAAATGAATGGCTCCAAGGAGCACAAGTTTGTAAATATGTTTAAAGTAGTATTTCTATCTTCAAGGGAATGTTTGCCATTTAATATACTTTGTGAGCCATGAAGTACATGCAAAAATTTATGAAGCATTGTCTCCCAGTAAAGTCAATAACAATAGTATTAACAAAACAAAGTCACATTTGCTGAGTGCTTACTATGGTAATGTATTCTGATTTAAATTTTCAAATATTTATTTAGAAAACAAATAAAGTACTGTCTTTCATCCAATAAGTATGACAATGGAACTAACAACAGTTCTGGTATTTCTTCAATGTAATATATAAATAATTTCAGACATTAGACTGAGTTTTATCAACACCAGCACCTATGATGTCAACAGTTATGATATATTGTCTTTAACTCTTAGGACAGCGGAAGATCAACTTCTATAGTGAAATGAAGCTCTAAGGAACGCTAAAATAAAATGATACAAAGTTCAGAGAAATATAGTTTCATTTTTTTAAAATATCATACTTCTTTTTGGAGAAACGTATTTATGTGACCAGGCAATAACATTCAGTTAGGAATTATTAATTTATGTGTGTATGTTTGTATGTGTGTGTTTATTTTATTAAAGCCAGTAATGTGAAAAATATTAATCTCTATATTTTATCTGCTAATTATATGTCAATCATTATTTTCCATGCAAATGCATAATAATTGACCTTATCTGATTAACAGAAATAGTACTGGTATGCAAAAGGTGATAATGAAAGGAGACCACTTTGACAAAGCATGTGAGAAATATAAAAGCATATACAACAATCCACTTTAGTTTTTATTTTAAAAAATATATTTTATATTTTACTTCATTTTAATGTAATTTATTTCTAAGCAATGTTATATTCTTTCCTGTATCTATAATGTTAAAACAGAATAAAAGACACAACTAATGTCTTTACTTAATTATCAAGCCAATTCACTATTTCCCGAAGTCAAACACTCTTAGATCTGAGTAACTTAGAGTTAATTCATGCTTAGGTAATTCACTGTCTCAGAGCCTTTAGCATAATGCATAGCAACAACCTAGGTATAACATATTATAACGCAATTCACGATCTGTTGTGTATTATGGCTTAATTAGGTATGTTTATGATCATGTTATTCACATTCTTTCAGGAACTGATGTCTACACAAAAAGACACAAGGAACAATTATATGCAGAATAACATCATTATTGTTATGTAAATTGGAAGCTCAAACTACCAATATATTCTGGAAAAACAAATAAAAATAATGAAGATAAATATTATGCTAAGAGATAAATGAAATATATGTATGTTCTTAAAATAATTATTTTATACTTAAATATGTGAAAGCATTTTCTTAGCTGAGAAAGGTTGTTTCCAATCTCATAAAAGTTTATATATAGAAAGATGGTAATTCAAGTTATCTTTCAAAGCAACATAGAACTTTGGACCTCACTAACATTAAACTAAGTGAATATTTGATATAGTACTACAAAGATAAGATTATTAAAATTTGTTAGTGCTAATGATTATGTAATCAAATTATGTAATGTTAGTACTATGAAAAACATTAGTAGTAGCATTTTATTTTAAAACTTATGCACTATTTAAGCTTAAATGTTGCCTTTTCACTTTCCTATTCTACATAGAAAAGTTACCACCGTTTAAGGTCTTAGGTAATGCACTACATTTTACCCTTCAGGTTCAATTTTCCAGGCTAGCCATGGCTTAACAGTTTTCTACTTAGTCTCTTAAAACTACAGTCAGGCTGTCGGCCAAACTGCCCTTGTCTGGAGGCTCTTTTTCTGCTCAGCACATTGGTTCAGTGGACCACTCGGACACTGTGTGACAGAAGTCCTTAGTTATTATTGAGAGCTAACCAAATGAGGTCCTCAGATACTCTAGGTGCCGCTATCACCTAATGTTTGTAATAAGCTTATTCTGATTTCGGGGATTATTAAAATGAATTCTTACATAACTTATAAAAAACTGAGGTTTATATAATATGTTATAATTTCTAGAACTGCATCAATCAACATAAATTTATTTATTTAAAGCAAGCCAAAATTTCTACCAGTATTCAAGAATGTGTAGTGATCAAATTGTTCAGAAGCCAAGAGAAATTACCGGTCATCACCCATGGTTTGTTTCTTGTATTGCCCTATGTTAATGTTTTTTCAAACTTTAGGGAACAGATATTATAACTCACCTTTACAAGTCAGATAATTAAAATTCAGAGAGATTTTTATTTATTTTTTTATCTTAGTTGGATAATTTGCTACCTACCTAGTGTTTCTGGAGTTTTACAATCAAGTTAATATGCATCAAAAGACTGGGAGTATTTCTGTTCTCTTTACCTTCTTAGTGCTGGAATTGATTGAGATAACAGGATTCTGTTGCTATTTTTTTTTTTTTAAGTAAGCCAGGTGAATTGTAACATGTGGCAGCTGTCATATATTCCTCTCTATCCAATAATATTCACTATGTGCTGACATGTACTCCATTGAAGGAACGGATATATGGACACTAATTAGAAATATATTGATAGTAAGACAAGAATAGGAAGAAAAGAAAGCGCACACTTAAAAGTTTCAGGAAGGTTGTCTTCATGAAGGACCTTCTGCTGTATAACTTAGGACAAAGACCAGGCACCTGGCTTCCCTGAAACTCCAGGAGACTGAAATTCTCCAAGGTGACAGTAGCAATGACTTCTGCATAGGACACAATAGTTTCATGTTGGAATATGCCTCAGGCATTTGCTGTCTACTGAGCTGAAAAGGGTTGCCTTTGGTTAGCAAGGCTCTATGGAGATAGTGACACTTCACATTTAAAAACCTTTCAATTTCACACCATTTTCACGAGGGCATACCCAAACTAATGTTTATTCCAGGCAACACCAGCCTTATCTCACAAGGCTTTTCTTTTCTCTTTGCTTCTGCCCAAGATATATGAAACATTCCACAGTACCTGGCAAAAATGTTTTCTGAATTTCAGAATTTTATTCTTTGTAGACATTTTGATACATAATTAACCAATTCCTGTCTCAGATAGCTTGTAAACTGTTTCTAAGACAGTCTTTAATCTCCTATTTTTGCATCCTCAATATTTACAGGAACAGTAATAAATATTAACTTTTTGTTGTACTTATACCCAAATTAAACATTTTGCATCAATAATCTTTCTCATATACCTGTATTTTTTATTCAAAGTAGTTATAGTAATTGTTCAAACAACAAGAATCTGAGGCCTTTATTAAAACATAAACCTTTATATTTGACCTACTTACCATGGATTTAATGAAAGGACTATTTTGTGTGCGTAGCAAAGAGCTTTTGCTGAAGATGCATATCATTTTCAGTTAAATTAAAGGCAGAAAAATACATTAATTTTATATAGTAATATAATCTAAATGACCAATTATTTAATTTTATTTGAATATTAGATGTTTAAATGACTGTGTTTCTATTCTGTAGTAAGTGGTGTTATAAATTTGTATGCTTTAGCAATTCTTATAGGCAAAATTATTAAAGTTAAAAACTCAAATGTAGAATTCATGTAAATTCTTAGATAATATAGTAGATACTTTCCTATTGCTATTATAAAACAGCATGGTCAGGCAGCTTTTAGAAGAGAAAGTTTTCTTTGAGGGATAAAAATCCATTGTGGCAGGGAATTCTGGCAGCAGGAGGTAAATATGGCATCAGATAAAATTGAGAGCTCACTCCTCAAATCACAAACTAAAAAAACAAAAAAATAGGAGAAAATGACCTGAGAGTTTTGAGTGCTAAAATCTGTCTCCTTTACATGGGACCAGTGTCAAATTATTCCTAAAGAGCCACCAACCAACTGGGCATCAATTATTCAAATACTTCAGAATTATGTGGAACATCTCACTAAGAACACCAGAGTCCACCAGTGGGTAAACGCTCCCACCATCACCTCTAGAGTTGGGTACTCCGAGAAAAACTCACAGCTATTCTCTTCTAATTGTATCTCATTAGAGAATTCTTTTATATTATTAGTTACAGAATTTTAAAGTTTTTATATTGCTTATAAAAGAATGATAATGCCCATATGATTTTTCTCAAGCATATTAATAATGAGAAATAAAAATATTAAAAGACTGTGAATAAATATTTTATATAAAATATATTTAGTACAACAATATGACACATATTAAGATAACAAGTGTGACAATGAGACAAAATATTCAGAAATAAAATTATATCAATATTACATGAATAGCTTCAGTTACATTATTGATTGTACAATAAAATTGATCAAGAACATTAATCACAGATATGTACTTGGAATGATTACACACAACTTCAGATCAAGATGTCTAATAATGATCTTCTAAAATTTTAAAAATCATTACTGCCTGAAATTATTTGTAAGAATAGCTGATATAAAACTAAAAAACCTTTTAGAGTTATTTAAAATACAATAGACATTCTAATTAACCTGTTCAAAGTATCTTCATTTTATTTCATTTATATAGATGTGTTTATTTGATTTATTTTATCTGTTTGTCTTGTTTTGTGCTTTAAGTCCATGATCTTTCCATATTGGCAACTTGTGATTGCTACTAAGTCAGTATCTAGATCTAAGAATGATATTTCTGCTCAACAGTACACTACACACACCAGCAGAATAGTATTTGCCAAGTACTATAGATTCCTTATACCTGCAAAAGAAATGGGCAGAGGTTATACATTCATATATTTTTTTCTGTAAAAATTCCTGGTCTTCACCACATGATGATAGCTTCAGAAATTACAGCTGTGCCAGAATATGGGCCTCCTTCCCAACAATGGAGACCCATCTCCTGACATACAGGGAGTATGTTCATTGGGGAATATAGTCTTATATTCTACATTCAAAGAACAGGATATGTGTAGTGATTAGCAAAAGTGACACAGTATACCTACTCTAAAAATTAACTGGATATATGAAAAATAATATGAATTATATAAAATATACAGAAGACATATATATCATTGAATAATTTTTGTTCTGGTTTTAGATATAGATTAATTTTAATTTACAATATAGGGCGAAGTAAGGCTCCAAAGGACCACTGACTTTTTATTTTTATATTTACGTTATTTTGATTTTTTAAATATGTCATGACAAATTACTAGAGGTATATTGTCCTATTCCACAATACACCACATTTAAATAAACAAAATGACTAACTTATGAAAATTGAGATGAATTTCTCCATGGATACTGAGAATTCTGACATTTATGTAACTAAATTATGAGAATTCAGGTCTGTTGAAAACTTTTTTTTTAAAGAAAAAGTTGATGATTGTCATACAATGTATTCTCCCCCCAGACTCCTCCCTTACACTTCTACCTTCCCAATTCCACAATGATTATTAAATATTATTAAATATAGTTTGTGATTCTGAATTCCATACTAAGTATTAATATAGTTTATGATCATTTAATAAAATTCAATCTATTAAACTTCTGCTTTCCATTTTCATGTGACTTTATTTATAATTTCTAGATAAGTTAATTATTGTCTATGCTCTATATTGTCTTTGTCACAACGTTGCAAATATGTCCTCATGTTGAACAATTTCACAGTAACACTTACATGGGTTTAGCTTCAAAATTCTTTCTAATGAATAATCTACTATAATCGTAGTTCAATGTAGCAAATGAGAATGCATTTAGAAACCCTCAGCAACCAGATATGCAGAATCAAAGGCTTCAAAATGCTCTGCCCCAAATTAGTTGTCTACATCACACTCCTTACTTCAGTGCTCAGGGAACCTCACAGAAGTGGAGGGAGAAGGAACATAAAAGCCAGGGGGGATGAAGGACACTGAGAAAACAAGGCCTTATATCAACCTGCCAATATGAACTCAGAGAGACTGTAACAGCATGCAAAGGGCAACGTTGGGTCTTTACCAGATCTTCTGCATATATCTTATGTCTCCCAGTTTAGGGGTTGTAGTGGGATTCCTGAATCAGGGTTACAAAATCTGATATATGCTTTAAATGATGCTCACATCTAGACGAAAAGTAGACAGACAACTTCAAAATGGTAAACTAAATGGCCATTTGCTGGCTATTGTGCATTCAAGAAAAGAGTCTCTTCCTCTCTCAAGAGCCAGCATGCCAGAAATTGTAAGGCATACAATGGTACAGGAACAAAGCTTAGGATATAGTTTTCAGAAACTTATGTGCTACCATTGATGGAAAATGTTAAAGTGGATGAGTGATGGACTGGAAGGAAATAAAGTGATATTTCTCTACTGAAAAGCTTCTCTGGTTGACCTCACAGAAAATTACAGTAGTGTTCAATTGGTGAAATTCAGAATACAACAAAACAAATAACATCAAAATCCATTGAAACACTTTGGAAAGAACTGCCACTTTTACCAACTTTCTATTTCTTTAAATAACACTTTTTGTACACTCACTATCAAGTTGGGAATAATTTGAGAAGCTGTGCCTCTTTTTATCAACTGAAGTAAGACGTATGGATGCTTCATCTGAACATTAATGCTCGGAGACTATCACTCCTTATACTTTGATGCCTCCGAGAAAATTCTACATAAAACTATTTAAAAACAATAAAATGACATTATCCTTGTTTGGGTTGGTTGAAAGTGAAACTTTTACAATTAGTTTATGTAAAAAGTTAAGTATGAGGCAACAAATACTGTATACAGGATTTTAAAATAACAAAAAAATTGCATGAGAAATAAAACAGTATTTGTTGCACTCTTAATATTCACTGAACATTTTCCAAAATAATCTGTAATAGCACCTATTGTTTATATGTAATCATATACACATATATTTATGGCACAGGGATTTTTGGGGGGGGGGCAATAGAGGCTTGAATTCCCTGGGATTTGTTCTGTAGATAATGCTGGCCTCAAACTCACAGAGGTCAATCTGAGTTTGCCTCCTATATGCTGAGTCATACCACTGCCCAGATGTTTCTATAATTTGAAAACATGCCTTCCTTGTCAGGATCAGAGATGTGACTCAAGAGTAGCATGTGACTCAGAGTAGCATGATGAAGTCCTTATCTACATGAATCTAACCCTTTAGCCTTTCCTCAAGTCATGAAAAAATCAGGGACCAAGTAAAGGGGATCTGTTCCTAATCTTACTCATGTTATTTCATTACTTTGTTCCAATCATCAAAGGGTGTTTTTGTACAAATACCGTAGTCTTTAGTTTACTATAGTTCAAGAGTATAAATTGAAGTGAGGTATGACACTATCTTTGTCATCACTATCTTTTGCTACATGAAATGTTTATTATAACATCATTCAAAATTGTTAAACTCTGGAAATAACCTTCTTACAAAACAATCTGATTTTTCCTTAGCCATTGTCTATAATATTCATTGTTACAGGAAAAGCCTGACATCATGGGTCTCCAGTTGTTCATTGCTGTAGAAAATTTCACTTCCGTATATTTAAGATCTTGAAAATGCTCAAATGCCCACTATGTTTTAATTTTATAGAACTTGTATAAAATTTTCAAAATTACCAGATTTATGGTTGAGCTAATGGAAGAAATATATTGTGTCCAAGTCATTTCAAGGAAAAATAATTTCACCTACTGCAACTGGACATAACTAATTTTATTTTTTGGTAATTAAAAAATATTGATGTTCGCCTCTAGTTACACATATGAAAAATGTCATAGATTCCAGATGTCATAACAATTTTGATTGAAGCTGCAATGAAGTTTGCAGAATGTGTAAATGGCTTGAATTTATATATGATAACCAATGTTTTTATGAAGCAAGGAGTTCATGAGCAATCTAAACGAAAAAATCATTGGCAAATTTGTGTGAAACACATTTATATGTACATCATCTCTTCCAATGTTTTGCCTGTAAAATGTGTATACAGAAATCTTTCTCAATGCATGAAAATTGTCCCTATCTTTTCCTCGGTATCGTTCTTGTCAGCTTCTAGCAACGAAGTCATGCTTGGCAGCCTCAGTGCATTGACAGGCATGTATAGACATCTCATTTGAGTTAAAAGTAGTTCTGATGCACTTTGAGTCCCTGACAGCCTCCGGGATTCACGTTTTAACTGGTTATCAGAAGACAGAGTTTTCACTCCGAACAACATCAAAATCTGAATGACTCAAGCAAAAGCAATCACTCTGCTAACTGTTTTGAAAGGCCTTTTCTAAGAAGTGCTTAAAAGGTAATTCTTTTCCAAATATAAACAGAAAAGAAATTATTAATAATAATATGCATGAGGTTTTAAAAATAGCTCATATTTGTTCAGCATATTGTAAAAAGATTGGAACAAAATGGAATAAAATTGACAAGTAAGAAAAAGATGGTTTTATTTAAAACTAACTAAATATAAACTGAATTCTGAGAAGTAATTTCCTTAGCTTTTCCTACTAAAGGTGTACTATGTACAAAAAGATAGTTGAAACCTTTCTAAATAAAATCTTACCCTGGGCCAGAGATGTAAGAATTCTTTCACTAACTTGAGCCTGACAATGTTTTTTTGTTTTTTGTTTTTCAAGACAGGTATTCTCCGTAGCTTTGGAGTCTGCCTGTCCTCGAACTAGCTCTTGTAGATGAGTTCATTTAATGATTATAAATAACAAAAATTTGTTGGTGAATAATTATATTTTTGTTTCCTAATTATTGTCAAACTGGCCCCTAAAATCATTTCTGTTTTTGTAATTGAGTTGATAATCAGATTCACCTTTGACATACTTTTTTTCATTTATTTTGAATTTATACTGAACAGTGGGATAGGTAGATGATATTTTAATTCTACTTTCCCCCCAATATCTATACTAATTTATGCTTTCACCAAAAGAGAGAGTAAAATCCTTCCATTTTAGCAACACATATTAACATAGAGGACAACTTATCAGGTGAATTGAATTAAGAACAGACAATCAAAAGCTAGGGTTAATATTAATAGATTATATAATTTAAAGCAGCATCTGTTGAAATGTTTTTAGCAAAAACAAATTAAAATTACATGACACAATATATATTTAAATTATTGTAATTTATTTCTGCATGACATTTATATACTCAAGTCCTAATTAATCATAGCTACTTGAGATTGTGGCAGTATTGTGGGGCCCCTAGTTATGGGATAAGCACCTGTTCCTTGTACATGAGTTGAGGTTTTGGAATATATTTTCCATGTTGGGATGCAATAACTAGCCTTTGCTGTTGGACCTCCCTTAGCCAATAGCCTTTAAGATACTGGCTCACTCAAGGCATGGCCACATGTGCTATATATACAGATGTAAAAATCATTTGAAGCCACTTGACTGCTGGTTTCAGCTCCTGTTTCCCTGCTCATGAAGAAGATTGCTGATCTGTGAATCTACCACTAAATAAAGGGACCTTTATTATACTAGTGAGCTAGTGTGGGATGATTTTATTGTAATCAGAAATAAGCCTTGATTCAGGGGAAGGTGCTTGGTCCTGCCTCAACTTGATATGCCATGCTTTGTTGACCCTCATGAAAAACAAAGAGAGTGCATGGAGAGTTAAATGGGAGATAAGGGGAGGGAATGGGAAGAGAGGAAATTATTTAGTATGTCAAAAATGAAAAAAAAATCAATAAATAAGAAAAAAATTAAAATGTGATTGTGAAAACTCATTATTGTGCTGGATTGTGTGCTTCTAGGAAAAGAGAACTTGAATAAACAAACCCCGAAAGTAAGCTATTTAAAGACCCCGAATAATAATTACTTTTCTTATCACTGTGGCAAAATGGCTTACCAAAGTATCTTAATAGAAAAAGTGTTCGGCTACAGAGAAACCCTGACTCAAAACATAAGAGAGAAAGAGAGGGAGGGAGGGAGGGAGGGAGGGAGGGAGGGAGGGAGAGAGAGAGAGAGAGAGAGAGAGAGAGAGAGAGAGAGAGAGAGAGAGAGAGAGAGAGAAAGTGTTCACTGTGACTTGAAGTTTAAAATTATCTCATCTATCATATTGGGGAAAGAACGGTAGCCTGGTAGCCTAAGTGGTGGCTGCTGGAAGGTGAGACCGGTACCACCAAAGCAGAAAGAGGCAGCAAACATGGAGCAGAGAACTTAGAACAGAATGAGGTTAGGATATAAACCTCAAATGCTGTCTCTTCAATGATAAAACACTGCCAGTTTTACCTTCCATTCCAGTTTCCCAAACAACTCCACCAGTTGAAGGAAAAGTATCAAACCTATAAACTTATTGTGCTGAGTATGTCTTATTGTAGCCATAATAATTAGCAGCAAGCCAAAGAGTAAGATTTGATCAAGTTTTTCTCACATAACTCTTAGAAGGTAAGAACATAAATGACATGCTGACTTCAGTTTCAAGTATCCAGAACTATTAATATAAGACAGTATGCCTTTTTGCTCATTAAGACACCTATTTTCTTGCAAATGCTCATTAAGAAACCTATTTTCTCGCAAAGTGTAATAAAATTGTTAAATGTTATATATAAAGTTTTTATATATTTTTATAATCCTTCTAACCATCACTCACAGATAAATCAGTGAAACAAAATATCTAAATTAAAGTTATTTTGTGTTCAGAAAATATTAATAATTCTTAAAGCCATCATCCACAATTAAACAAATGAAATGCAACAGCTAAATGGACATACTGAAGGTACTCAAAGTCACACGCATAGCTGTCAATGGATAAATCTGTTTCTACATAAAATAGACATCATTTTCTCAAACTTAAGTGTGTCTTTTTCTTCCATCTACAAACACCCATTCAAAGGAAATCTTCCCCAAATATCTTCTTTCAGCACTTAGAAAGCATTTCAGAACATCCCAAATATTATGTTCAATTTTCTTTCCATTGTGCCATTTTACTCCATCTCGTTATACTGACAACGTGATTTGAAACCAAACTGTGTCCTTGTATTTGTTACTGTACTTTTGAGAAGAGTGGATCAGTGAGTTCTTGAAGACAGTATCAGTGACACATGCTGTTCTCTCCATCATGCGTGGAAGGTTTGTAAATTCTCTCTGTTCTGCCAGTTTCCCAATTTTCATGAATATTTTACTGAAGAACTTGATCTAGATAAACTTTCTCATAGGTTGTACTCTGTATCTTTTTCTATTTCATAAAGGTATAAAAAATGTGTACACACAAACTTAAGTGTGTGAGAGAGAGACTATTGTTTTATAGACAAAATATGCATCATGATCTGATGAACATGTGCCTGGGAAAAGAAAAGGCCTGTCATTATTTAATCATCACACTGATCACCTCACTGGCACATTGCACATCAAATTATTCAGATGTCTGCTGGAGAGGGGACTTCTTTCAGTGTAAACTCATTGGCTATATCCAGGACACTGGTCATTGTAACTTTTATTCAGATAAGAGTGTTTTCAAATTCTGCTGAGAATATATTTATTACCAAGTTTCTTTCCCTGCCTAGTTCCATGGAAACTTTTTGATTGAGCATGAAATCTTCTGTAAAAAAGTTAACTGGTCTCAAGATGGGGCTTAAAACCATAATATGGCTACGTCATTACTATTGCAGAAACAAAGTGTAGAAACCTGGTTTTCAGGACACACGAAACTGTTTCCTCACTTGGTTAGACAGAGTTATTACTGCATTATTATATGTGGGGTTAATAGGAGAAAACATGTTTTATTAGCATTTATTGAAAGAGAAAATTGTTGGGTTTCCTTTATTGAGTTTAGTTATTTCATTTATTGAGTACCTAGGAAGAAGGAACTTCTCTTAGGCCATATCTGAGAGGTGCTGGAATTCTGCTTTATGGTGGTTACAGTGTCTTCAATCATACTAAATTAGTGATACTACCTCCATAGAAATATAGGCTTTAACCCTCAATATGTTTATGCAGGCAAGACTTATGGAGGTTGCTACCTGGTGAACTGAAGCAGGAACGCAAGTTAACTCAGTCCAGAGTTTGTTAACATTTTAAAGTGTTTGGGCTTTTTAAAGTAAATCACAGATGTGTAGAAATAACCTGTTGGACCTGTTAGGTGTTGCTGTCAGCAGAGCCAAACTCAAAGAATGCTATATCTGAAACACAGTGGAAAGACTGTTTCTGGAATCAGAACTAGAGTAATTGAGTTTATCTCTCACCTGAGGGCCGACCTCCACAAGTAACTGCATTACGGAGTGAGAAGTTACTACTGACTTCAGAAAGATCTTCCAATTAACTTTTTTGTTGGAGAGTGGAAACTTAGTATTATTTGTGTGGAAATATTATGAGAATATATTTTATATGTTGTTTAAATTGGGCTTTATATTTATAAGCTCTCTCTTACTATAACTTAGAATAAAATACACATAGAAAAGATTTCACATTAACTAATTCTGAGTCTATCTACCTCTTTATTTATGTCCATTTCCATTATCAATTCCCCTTTCCTTTGTAAAGCTTCCATCGTATAGATCTTGATGTCTAAATAGAAAGTTTCAAGAGACATAATATACTCTTTTATCTATTTCTAGACCAATGCTCATTCATTTCGCAGCCATTCAGACTCAAATAATCACATAGAAACTAAATAAATTACAGCACTGTTGAGCCAAAAAACTTAGGTGTATTTCTACCTAGCTCTTATATCTTAAATTAACCTATTTCTACTATTTTATACTTTACCATGAGACTTGTGGTTTGTTAGCTCTTGCTTCTTGAGCAGCTACATGGTGTCTCCCTACTCCACCTACTCTCTTTCTCTTCCTCTCTATCTATCTATCTATCTATCTATCTATCTATCTATCTATCTATCTATCTACCTACTTACCTATCTATCTACCTATCTATCTATCTATCTATCTATCTATCTATCTATCTATCTATCTATCTATCTCTGTTCTAATTTCCCACTTGGCTGTACTCTGCTAAACCATTAGTAGAAACAGCTTTATTCATCAACCAATAAATGCAACACATATACAGAAGGACATCCCACAATACCTGTTGCTCTTTTCATTTGTCTAATAAGAACTAACTTTGCTTCTAAGGGAATTAATTAGAAATTGTGTAGGCTGTGCTCGAAGAGATTTCCCAGTGCATTCAAATCTGAAGGGTATTCCAAAAATTCTAGCACTGGAACAAATAGTTTTCTTGTGCATTATCTAGGGCTAATTTCAATTTGTTTATTTTTTGTTCAGGTCTTAGGTGTAAATTTTTGTTATATTTTAATATACCATATTTTATTTTATTTTTTTTTTGTTTTATCATTGCTTATAAGCATGCTGTTTTCTAACTAGAGATGGATAGGGATTGTATCTGAACAGTAGGGTATTTGGGGAGAAATTGTGAAGAAGAGAGGCAGAGAAAACTCCAATAAAGATGTATAATAAGAGAGAAAGGCTATTTTTAACAAAAGGAAACATATGATTTGATAAAAAGTAAACTCTGAGAAAACAAGTCACACATAATACACAGCAGGATGATACTAAGAATTCTGTCCTATAATGAATGAGATATGAGTAGGATACGAATGTTAGGTTAAGGTCTTAGCCACTCTTCTATTTCTATGAAGGAAAGCACCGACAACTCTTGAAAGGAAAGAGTTCAAATTGGGGCTGCCTTATAAGTTTCAGAGACTTAGTTCATTATCATGATAGTTGGGAGCAAGGTGTCCAACAAGGTGGGCAATTTCCTAGAGGTCTAATTCAGAGCTATATTCTAATATACAGACAGAGGATGTTTAGGCCTGGTGTGGTCTTTGAAACCTTAAAATCCACCCCCAGTAACACACTTTCTTCTTTTGGGAGCAGGCTTTTCAAGACAGGGTTTCTCTGTAGCTTTATAGCCTGTCCTGGAACAAGCTCTTGTTACCAGGCTGGCCGTGAAGTCACAGAGATCCGCCTGCCTCTGCCTCCCGAGTGCTGGGATTAAACGCTTACATAACTGCCAGGCAAGTAACAACTTTCTACATAAAGGCTACACCTATTTACACAAGGCAGCACCTCCTAATTCTTCTCAAATAGCACCACTCCCCACTGAATAAATATTAAAATATATGAGCCTGTTGGTGCCCCTTTAATTAAAATGGTCACAGTAAGTTTATTCAATTGATAAATAAAAATGACTAAAACAACAATCCATTCCTGATGTAAGACACATAGAATATTTAAGTTATATTTTTCCTGATGTAGTAAAAAGAAATCCGCACTTAAGTTGTAACAAAATTATATTTGTGATTTAAATAAATTATAGCTTTATTTGCACACATATTTCTTTTTTATAAGCATGAATATATAAAAAGCATTGACTTTTAATTGTAAAATTATTTAAGTTTTGAGGTAAAAATAATCAAATTTCTAGATAAGATCTACAATACGAGGGTAGACAGGTGAAGTATTTATTTATGAGGAGCCAACAGGCATAAATCAAACAAGACATTAAATCTGACAATCCTTTACCCACATGATGTGCCTCTTTTGTCATGGCTACTTTTGTCTCCGCATCCTGTTTTAGTATGCTTATTGTTTAAAATCTTGACAGATTTATGGCACATTAACTCAGCTTCACTCCTATAAATTTTTAGCACTTTCATTTATCTTGATTCAGATTGTTGTTCACCATGGTGATTAGTTGAAACATATCCTTCTGTGTGAACTAGGGGTGTGCTTGGAATCATTATCAAATTATCATACACAAAAGAGAGATATCACAAAATGAAAAAAAATCTTTTCCCCAAATGAAAATATAAGCAGAATCATCTTTATATTGTCTTGAACTACATTATTTATGAGTTTATTATTTTTAAAATGACATTTTTTTCTGAGGGAAAATCATTAAAATATGTTTAAGATTATACTTATCGCACAACTGACTGAAAAGCAAATAAGACTTTATTGTCTGATTGATCTATCACCCTCATTACTATAAAATGCTAGTATATAATAAGATATAACAACTGTTGATTACTAAAAAAATGGTAATTTAAAATATTTTAAAAAAATTTTGCCTTTAGTCTTCCATGTAAAACAAGTAATTTATTTTTATTATATAATGATATGATTAATATTTAATCATATGCCTTACAATTTATTTAGCAGAACAATTATTTGACCGAGACCACTATTTTCTTTATTTTAGACGATATATTTTAATTAAGAAAACAGGGGTTTAAATTCTTGACATCAAACATTTAAAACATAATGGCACATCCATCATAGTTTATTATCCAACCATTTCCTCTAGTATATATTGAAGAAAAGTTAACAATATCATTCATTTTACAGCAAATACAAAGGGGAAACTTTGAATCACATATATTATTATGTGCCACTAGAAAGTACATATTTTGAAGTTTATTCAACTGTCATTTTTTTCACAAACTCATGTGTAGTGAAGAGTAATTAAGGAAACTTCTGAAATTGAATACAAAGAATTTAAATGATGTCAAAGGTAAAGACTAAATCCCACAGTTACAAATTAAGGAATCAGTTTAAACCTGCATCTCCTAAGCTCACCCTGTGAAAATGACAAAGTCAAATTAATAGGAATATTTTTGTTCCAAGGTGTTTACTAAATACAGGTTGATCTATTTAATGTGAAACTTTCTATCGACGTGATAAGTATCAAGAAGTAAAGAAGCAAACAAAGCTAAGTGTATTGGTTTATTTCTTTAAAAAGCAGAGAAAATAATTTTGAATGAAGTTGTGCTTTTGTATTGCTTTATCTCCTCCCCCACTTGGTGGTGATCCAAATCTTGAGTCGTTTACCACCAATTATTTGTGTGTTTCTTATTATATAGATGCCTGTCAACAGGAAAATCCACTGTAAAATTATGATTTCAAAATAAGTACCTGCACATACTGACCATCTAAGTCCTCCACATTCTCATGACTCACTGAATGTTGAGTCATGCAGCAAATATCTGGCTTGTTCTGAGTGTATTGCATTGCAAACTGAGAGTCCAGGTTAGTGAAACTACCAAACTCAGTTCTCAGTCTATACAGAATGGAAGTCTCTGTTTTTAGCACTAAAAAGTTTAACAAATTATCTCTCACATCAACTGTAAGATAAGGCCCCTCTGTATCTCAGTCTTGTAATGCAGTCAAGAGTGTGGTGATGTCATGAATCAAGAAAAAGGTATTAATATTCCGTGGTCAGGGCATCCAAGTAAATAAAATGTGTTGTTATTGTCTTAATCAGGGTTCCTATTGCTGTGATAAAATATCATGAACAAACAAACAAAAAAGTCGTTTAGAGGGAGAAGGGATTATTTGGCCTATATGTCCACTGTGTTATTTATCACTGAAGGAAGAAAGGACAGGAACACAAGAAGGGAAGTGCCCTGGAGGCAGGAGCTGATGCAGAGACCATGGATGGAGTGCTGCTTATTTGCTTGTCTCACATGACTGCTCAGACTTCTTTCTTACAGATCCCAGGACTACCATCCCTAGAATGACAGCATCTACCATGGGCTGGGTCCTCCCCCATTGATCCCAATTGGAGAAAATGCCTAACAGGTGGATCTCATGGAGCTATCTCATCAACTGAGGCTCTTTGCTCTCTGATGACTCTAGCTTGTGTCAAGTCGACACACAAAACCATTCAGGATAGCTGTAATTTTATGTTGCTAGTCACATCAAAGAACTATTTTCTCATAATTTTCATAAATAAGAATTTTAAAACTGATATTACTTTGACAGAGTTACATTTTAGCACATATAGTTTCAACATCTGATGAAAAATATGATTGTGTAGAAACAGACCATCATTTTAGGGAGTGTGAATGTATCCATACAATTTCAAGATATATTTTCAGCATAATTTTAATACATTTTACTAATGGCATGTTTTACAGTAATGGAACAAATTTTATAAATCAAGCTTGTATCTAGAATACTTTTTTGTCGAATAACTATTAATTCCACATTTCAAATGTGTGTGTGTTATTTATAATAGGTATCAAGCTAAAGGCAATAAGAGCTCATTTATAGATTAAGAGGGGCTTAAGAGACAGAATAGACTAAAATATGTTTTGGGTATGCTAACTAATAATATAGAAAGAGTGAGTACATGTTCCCCATTGCTTCTACCACATAACCTGACAGAGAGCACACAGAAGTACTCAGCTAGTGTAGGAACTTATTGTTTTGTGTGAAATGTCTTTTAATAGGAGATGCATAATTTAGAATTGACAATAGTATGATGGCAGAGATATTATGTGTAGGTTTAGTGTACTTAAAGAAAAGTTCCAGTGATATATATTCCTTTCCAGATTTCACAAACCCAGTAGAATCATAGGAGTCACATTCTATGCCTCAAGAATGGGATCTCTTCAGACTTCAAGTTAATTTTTATCTACAAATTTCCCTTAAACTGAAATTAAAAGTAATGAAATCCATTTTTTTTACAAAGCTACTTGACAATTTTATTTTGGTATAGCATCTTTGGAAACATTTTAAAAAATTTCCATTAATTATAAACATAAATGAGCATTGTACTATTTAAGTTTCAAAATTCAATTATTTAAACCACGTACACTTGTAAAATTGTATTTGTGCTGGGAGTGGTGACACATGCTTTTAATCCCAGTCCTCAGGAGGCAGAGGCAGGCAGATATCTGTGAGTTTGAGGCCAGCCTTGTTATTTTTTTTGCTCATTTTTGTCTTAGTTAGGTTTTTTAATTGATTTTTATTGAGCTCTACATTTTTCTCTGCTCCCCTCACTTCCTCTTTCCTCCCCCTTCAATTCTTCCCCCAAGGTCCCAATGCTCCCACTTTAGTCAAGAGATCTTGGCTTTTTCTACTTCCCATGTAGATTAGATCTATGTAAGTCTCTCTTAGTGTCCTCATTGTACTCTAAATTCTCTGGTATTATGGTTTCTACGCTGGTTTTCTTTGCTTTATGGTTAAAAACTTCCTATTAGTGAATACATGTGATAATTGTTTTTCTGTGTCTGGTTTACCTCACTCAAAATAATGTGTTCTAGCTCCATCCATTTTCCTGCAAAATTCAAGATGTCATTATTTTTTCTTCTGTGTAGTAAGTACTTCATTGTGTAAATGTATCACATTCTGCTTATCCGTTCTTCAGGTGAGGGGCTTTTAGGTTGTTTCCAGGTTCCGACTATAACAAACAATGCTGCTTTGAACATAGTTGAGCACATGTCCTTGTGGCATGATTGAGCATCCTTTGGTTATGTATCCAAAAGTGGTATTACTGGCCCATTTTGTCTGTAGGCTGTCATTTTGTCTTGTTGACCGTGTCCTTTGCTTTACAGAAGCTTTTCAGTTTCAGGAGGTCCCATTTATTAATTGTTTCTCTCAGTGTCTGTGCTGCTGGGATTATATTTAGGAAATGGTCTCCTGTGCCAATGTGTTCAAATGTACTTCCCACTTTCTCTTCTATAAGCTTCAGTGTGGCTGGCTTTATGTTGAGATCTTTGATCCATTTGTACTTGAGTTTTGTGCATGATGATAGATATGGGTCTATTTTCATTCTTCTACATCTTGATATCATTATGACTGCACCATTTGTTAAATAAGCTTTTTCCATTTGATAATTTTTTGCTTCCTTTTCAAAAATCAGGTGTTCGAATGTGTGTGAATTAATATCTGGGTCTTCTATTCAGTTCCATTGGTCCTCCTGTATGTTCTTAATATCAATACCAGAGTGTCTTCAATATTGTAGCTCTGTAGTAGAATTTGAAGTCAGGGATTGTGATACCTCCAAAAGTTCTTTTATTGTACAGGAATGTTTCGGCTATCCTTGGCTTTTTGCTTTTCCATATGAAGTTGAGTGGGGTTTCAAAAATAAGGACAAGGGCTAAAACAAAGAATTTCAGGCATTAAAGGTAATATAAAGAAATTAATACATTTGTGAAAGAAAATGCTAAGGTACAAAAATTCCTGACACAAACCATCTGGGAAATCTGGCACACTATGAAAATAGCAAACCTATGAATAATAGGAATGAAGAAAGGAGAAGAGCATCAGTTCAAATGCCCAGAAAACATTTTCAACAAAATCAAAGAAGAAAATTTTCCTAACCTAAAGAAAGAGACACCTGCAAGTCATGAGTATACAGTGTCATTGTTTTTGTTTGTTTTCCCACTTTTGTTTTCATTGGGTGTGCACCCCTAGCTCTCAAATTAATCACACAAGGAGGCTGACTCTTTTCTATAAATACCTGGCCTTAGCTTGACTTGTTTCTAACCACCTTTTCTTCATTTAAATCATCCCATCTATCTTTGTCTTTGTTCTTGTACCTTTTTCTATTTCTGTATATCTTTTCTGCCCTTTTTATTCACTTTAAGGTTGTGAGTCTGAGTGACTGGCTACGAGAGTCCTCCTCTCCTCATTTTTTTTGCTCTCGATCCTCCTCAATCCCCCTTTTTCTTCTTTTCCTAATTCTTTCTGCCTGCCAGCCCTGACTATCATTTTTTCTACGCAGTTATCAGCCATTTGGTTCTTTATTAAATCAATCAGTTTTTAAACAGGCAAAGTAACATAGCATCACACATTTAAAACAGATGCCACATAAAAGGATGTAACACATCTCTGCATCATTAAAACAAACGTTTGATAGCAAAAATACATGTAGCACATTTCAAAATAATATTCTACAAAAATGTAGAACATTCAATAGAACCTGTAAATAAAGTCACCTCTCCGCATTATAACCAAAACACTAAACGTACAGAATAAAGAAAGACTGTAAGGGGAAAATACAAAGTAATATGTGATACTAGACCTTTCTGAATTACAACTGACTTGTAATTCTAAACTCAATGGATACACTAAGGTCCAGAATGGCTTACATATAAGTTTTGGAGATTCAAAGAGACCACAGATGCCATCCTAGATTACTATACAAGAAAAAAACATTCAGTCACCATACATGGAGAAAATAGAATACTACATACATGAAAACATGTTAAATAATCTCACATCACTAAAACAAAGGAAGGAAACCACTGAAATACACACACACATATGCACACACAAAAATACACACACACACAAAATCACCATCACCACCAATATCAAATTAACAGGAAATAACAAATATTATTTTTTAATGTCTATCAATATCAATCTCCAAAATTTCACGATAAGAAGACACACATTAAAAGAATTGATACAAAACAGGACCCATTCTTCTACTACATATGAGAACACACCAGAACATAAAGGACAGATATTTTCTTTGAGTAAAGGCTTTGAATATGTTACTCAAAACAAAGGGACCTAAGATGAAAGCTTTTGCAGCCATTTTAATATGTAACAAAACAGACTTCAAACAAAAACTAATCAAAAGAATGGGGAAGGGCATTACATATTCATCAAAGCAAAATTCCACTAAAACATGTTAACTCTTAACATTAGTCCCCAAACACAAATGTTCTCACCTTTGTTAAAAAAAAAATCTACTACAGCTTTAATTACAAAGTCTTACATACTGGATAGTAGGAAACCTCAGTACACCCATTCTCAACAATGAACATGTCATCCGGACAAAAACTAAATAAAAAAATTTTGGTGCTAACTATCTTTATAAGCAAAAAGAAAATAAGACATATTTGCACAGCATTCTCCCAAAACATAAAAGAATATACCTTCTTCTCACAACCTCATGAAACTTTTTTCAAGTTTACACAAATATTTGAACACAAAGCAAATCTCAACAGTGTCTTAGAATTACTATTGCTATGTAGAGATACCATGACAACATGAACTCTTATAAAGAAAATTATTTTAATTAGGCGGCTTGCAGTTCAGAGGTCCAGTTTATTTTCATCACGGTGGGCCATGTAGGCATACAGACAGACATGATGTTGAACAAGGAGGTGAGAATTCTACTTTTTTGATTTACAGGCAACAGGAAGTTTACTGGGATACTGGGCATGGCTTGAGCATATATGAGACCTCAAAGCTCATATATTTTGGAGATCAGTCCTCTGTCTCATGTGGGGTTGTTGAATATCTTTTCCCATTCAGTAGTCTGCCTTTTTGTCTTATTGACTTCATTTATAAATTTTAAGGGATTTATTTCATTTCCCTTTCAATGACTACTATCTTCATAATGGCAATTTTGATATCTTTTTCTTGTGTTTCAGCTATGATTGTTATTTTAATATGGCTGGGCTCTGGTGATGTCATTTTGCCTTTTCTGTTCTTGTGTTCTTATACTGGCATTTATGTATTAGAATTTGGAATGATGATAGGTCTATGTGTTAATTCCTGCATAGGACTTTGTTGAATGTGTGTTTATTTCCTTAGTTTTTCCTTTCTTGTTTGTCTTCTTGCCATTGTCTTATTCTAAATGTATAGATCAGGATCTGGAATGGGGGAGGGAAAGGGAGGTGTGGGGGGTGAGAGATAAGAAGGTAGGATAGCGGGAGGGATAGGAATGCAGTCTATGGTTCTTAGATCTGTTTTGGCCTCTGTGGTCCCAAGGACCAGCCTGGCCTCCTGTACAGCTTCCAGGACTGAGGTACCTAGATCTGACCTGTCTTCTGGTAAAGCTGATGTCAGCTTCTGAAGTTGTAGGCCTGGGTATGGAGCGCTGAGGAAGGGGTGAAGGTATTGTGTGTGTGTGTGTGTGTGTGTGTGTGTGTGTGTGTGTGTGTGTGTGTGTGTGTGTGTAAATGGGTTGTTGCGCAAGCTTACAGGACATTGGTGGGTGGTGGACAGTGTCTTATCTAGCGTTAATAGTACCTGGAAAACTGTAGAGGCTAGTTGCCCTATGTTAGAGCCCAGGGATGGGGTCCATTCTAGGGTTATTGAGTGTATTTTATGGATTCTTTGATGGCAGAGGATGGTGTCTTACCTTGAGTCCCTACATCCTGCCTTGTTTCTCATAAAGTCGAAAGATGTCTTCGAAAGTAATAGGATGGGTTATGGAGCAAGCGACAGCGGTGCAGTTTAGTTTTATTGTACAAACTTAACATCTTTTAGTGGGCAGTGGGAGATGTTACCATGAGGTTTCTAGGACCACGCTGGCCTCCAGTAAAGTTGCCAGGGCTGTGGGTCCTAATATGGAGCCCAGGGAAGGAGTGCAATCTGGGATTGCTAAGTAGGCACCAAGGAATGTTGGTGGACTGTGGTCAGTGTCTCACCTGGGCTTCATAGATCATTTCCAGTCTGTGATAAAACAAAAGTCTTCTTCTGAAGCTTTCAAGATATGAAGCACGGGTCGGGGGCGTGGGGGAGTAGGGTTGAGAAAAGGGACGTGCAGTTTGTGGTTGTTAGGATAGTTGTAAAAGTTTTGGTGGTCACTGGTGTCTTCCCTCAGATTTCCAAAAATTACTGTCAGAATTGAAAATTTAATGCAACATTATCAGTACTGTTTCTGTAGCCATTATATGAGTATATGTAAGAACAATATCATTATTGCAATCATAATGATATTTTCTATAAAAGAATCAAAATGATAATAAACTTTACTAAGGCAAATAAATCTTTTCAATAACTTTGGACCTCAAGTAAATATATTTTTTGAACGAAGATGATAAAATAGCTAGGTAATTTTTTGCAGTTTGACCAAATATTGTTTCTATAACTAACTGTTACCTGCAAGAAATACAGTAGCCCAAATTGTTATTATTCAATGTTTGTTTGGCCTTTTAAGAGGTTGAGTGAAAATCGAAAGAGTAGGAATACATTTAAAGGGAAATAGTCACTAAAAAATTTATCGAGATTGTGCCTTTCCATAACTCACTTTAATTGAAGATTTATTCAAATTAGAAGGTAGTAATAAAATAAATTAGACAATAAAATCTTAGAAAAAATTGGGTTCTCAGATTCCAAGGGTTTTATAACCTTTATTAGTTTTTCATTATTTTAAGGGTTTCTAATACTTTTTAAATAATTTCATGAGTCTAAAAGAACACATAATGAAAGAACACAAATGTCATTTGCAAACAGAAAAGTAATTATGAATTATACAAATTAATATTAAGTTAATTGTTAAGAATTTTCAATCCTCTTTTTTAGTTTGTACTTATCAGTAAGGATTTATTTCTCTGAGGCTTCAACAGATTCAGGTGTTGTTTCATATATATGAGCATTAAACTCATGCTGATAATGCAGATGATTTTAAGTATCACTACAAACTAAAACTCCATTTTAAAGTTCTGATAATTATTACAAAGGCCTTTTTCAATTTAAAATGACTTTATGGTTTTAAAATTTAACAATATTTCATCACAAAATTTACTGATATTGTTAAATAATAATATCATGTATGTATATATATATGTACATATATATGTTAGATTGCATATTATCCATTCATAATCACCATAGCTAACAATTTCAAAGATTAATAGGTATTGTCTTCCAAATAACATTAATAATTTTGCCTGACTAATACTGGAAAATATCAATAGCATCAGGCATAGCTCAGTCTTTACCTGTGTCTGTACAGATGTTTGCTTCCTCTTAGAGCTGGTGTAGATTATTTTACTTCCTGAGAGATACAACAATCAAGAGAATAAATGTATGACTAAATTAAGTAATGTGTTATAATTAATATTGAAATATACTTTAAAACTGGAAGCTCATTTAAATACTTCAATTTCATTTAATATTTTTACAGCTTGGACAGTTGTATCTTGATTGATTTTATTTTGTTAGTGGTTTCTGTATTAGTTGTAGTTCATAAACCCGGAACCCAAGAAAAATATTCTTATGCATGTGACTTGTAGGTTAAAACCTTATAGGAGATAGCTGCAAGACAGTAAACCAAACATAATAAGGTCTTCGAGGAAGCAAACACCTAAATAGACCCAGCTGAACACTGTCCTTTGCTAATCCCAGGAGGATTTCGACAGTATTTATGGTGCCAGATTTTTCTTATCATGAAACATGAGGGCTAGAATTTGTACTGCTGTATCAGTAATTGGCAGTAAAAGTCCTTGAAATTCCCACTAGAAAACATAATCTCCCAAGTGGAGTGATTACAGTCACTAAAGCCAATTCCCTAGAAATTTTCTAAGTTGTTGTAAATTGTAAGCAGTTAGCCAACCAAGCTCACAAAAGTAGGCATCCATTTTTCTGAGTGCCAAAAGTAATTTCAGAGTAATATCTAAAAGATGAATAAGCACAAAAACTCCATTAGGAATAAAGAAATACATTCTACTGCACAGCATGAGAATCTGTCTGTATTTTAACTGTGTAATGAGATTTCGGTTTTGTTCTTATTTGGCAAGGAACATCTCAAAATTTTGTACACACTTAAAATTGTAAATAAGTCATATTGAGAAAATTAAACATTTGCAAATAGGTGTTGAGAACAGTAAAACCCAGGGGTTTCTGTAATGTAGCTTTTTTTATTAGCAGTCATTAACGTGTCTTCCAGAATGAATACTGGGTGATGTTAAAACTCAATTGTCTCCATAAATTCGCCAGTCAGCACCAAATTGTCAGCCCTAAAACACACACACACACACACAAACACACACACGTAACATTATACAGACCGAGCAAGCTTTATTTATCTATTTAGGAGCGTGTGTGTGTTTATCTGTGTGTGTGTGTGTGTAAAAATAAATAATTTTAAAATAAGCCATGAATTTGAAAGAGAGTAAGAGGGGGAATATAAGAGGTTTTGAAGGTAAGTAAAGAAAGGGAGAAATGCTGCAATATTGGTATGATCTCAAAAACTAAATTAAATATTTTTGAAACATATCAAAATTTTAACACAATTCTTCACATAAAATGATAAAATTCATATACAAGGGCCAAATAACTAAGTTTAGCTAAAACAATTATAGTGAATAAAAGAATGGCTAGAGGTATCACCATCATAGGTTCCAAGTTGTTCTACAGACATGTAGTAATAAAAACAGAATGGAATTAACACAAAAAAGAGTTTCTAAGATAGAATAAATTTGAAAATTTTGAGACAATTTTATATACCTATTTGATTTTTAATAAAGAACTTCAAATATATACTGAAGAAAGACAGAATCATCAACAAATGCTGTTAGTCAACAGGAATAACGGCAGGAGAATGAAAAGAGATCCACACACTTCCTATCTGGCTCAGAAATAATCCCCAAATGAACAAAGGATCTCAATATTAAACTTGATTGTTACCCTGAATATCATAATAGAGAAATGGTTGAAATAATTGATACAAAAATATAACTTTCTGAACAGAAACTTGATAAAGTAGCCACTAAAAGAAACAATTAGTGAGTGAGATTTCATGAAGCTAAAAAGTTTTTGCACAGCAAAACACTCCATCAGTTAGGCAAAGGCACAGCCTAGAGATTGTAAAAAATACTTATCAATTATATTTCTGATAGAGGGTTAATCTCTAGAATACACAGAAATTTAAAAATAAAACCTATTATCAAGAAAACAACTCAATTCCAAAATGTGGTTTAGATTAACTAGAGTTCTCAAAAGATGAAATAATGGCTCCCTTAATTAAGATATTTCTTCCCTACTCCCATATCAACTCTTCTTCCATCTCAACCATCCCACTCCCCAAAGATCTTCCCAACCCTCCCCTTCTCCCTTCTCTCTCCCCCTCTCCCATTCTTCCATCCCAACCCCAGCCCCATGCTTCCAACTTTTGCCTTGCTATTTTGTCTGCTTCCAATTTTTAGTAGGATGTATATATGTTTTTCTTTGGGGTCACCTTATTACTTAGGTTATCTACGATCACAAACCACAGGCTCAATGCTTGTTTATGGCTAGAATCCACTAATGAGTGAGCACATACCATATTCATATTTTTGGGTCTGGGTTATCTCACTTAGGATAGTGTTTTCTACTTCCATCCATTTGCAAGCAAGATGTCATTGTTTTTTACCACTGAGTAGTACTGTAATGTGTAGATGTGCCACACTTTCTTTATCCATTCTTCCATTGAGGGACATTTAAGTTGTTTCCAGGTTCTGGCTATTACAAATAATGCTGCTGTGAATATAGTTGAACAAATGCTTTTGTAATATGAATGGGCATATCTCGGGTATATTCCCAAGAGTGGTATTGCTGGATTCTGAAAAACCACTACACTGATCTCCAGTTTGCATTCCCACGAGCAATGTATGAGTGTTCTCCTTACTCCACATCCTCTCCAGCACAGGTTATCATTGGTGTTTTTTATTTTCAGTCATTCTGACAAGCGTAAGATGGTATCTCAAAGTTGTTTTGATTTACATTTCCCTGATAGCTAAGGAAGTTGAACATGTCCTTAAGTATCTTTTGGCTATTTGAAATTCTTCTGTTCAGAATTCTCTGTTTAGTAGAGGCTTGACTCCAGACGGGGTCCCATATGTCAACAGGGATGTTTCCAGCTAGGACCCTAGGCAGTGGAGGAGAGGGTGCCTGAACTGGCCTTGTTCTGTAGTCAGACTGATAAAATATCTTGAATATCACCATAGAACTTTTATCCAGAGAGAGATGGAGATAGGGACAGAGACTTACATGTGAGTGCTGGACTGAGATAGTGGGGTACAGTTGAAGAACAGAAGGAGGGAGGATATAACCAAGGAAGTCGGGACCATGAGGGTTTGATCCAACCACTGAGACAGTGTGCTTGAACTAACAGGAGCTCACCAAAGCCAGCTGGAATGGGACTGAACGAGCATAGGATTAATCTGGACCCTCTGGTTGACAATTGGGGCAGACTGAGAAGCCAATGATAATGGCACTGGGATTTGTCTCTGTGGTACATACTGGCTTTTTGGGATCCTAGTCTATTTGGATGTATACCTTCCTAAGACTGGATGGAGGGGTGAGGGTCTTGGACTTCTCACAGGGCAGGGAACCCTGCCCTCTCTTAGGACTGGACGGGGACAGGGAGGAGAGAGCTGGAGAGAAGTTGGAGGAGGGGGGGAAGAGGAAATTTTGATTCCTGCTATTAATAAAGTAACAAAAAAAAAGGAGGAAAAAAGAGCTAGCTAGGAATATGCCTAAGTCATTGGCCAAATAGTGTTGTAGTTTATTTCGTTTGTGTGCTTATTCGTGTCTGGGCAGCTGGGAAACATACGAGTGGACTCTAGTTACATCAGATTGACAAGGTGTGGATTTGTGAAGGTTAGACTTCCTTGTACTCTAACTAATTTGGAAAAATCTAGGAGACGCACATTTAAGGTGTTTGAGTGGGCACTTCCAGTAAGTTCTAAAATCATGAGAAACTCGGTCTGAAAGTGAGTGACAACATACTACAGGCTGGCATCCCTGGGTTATTACATGGGAGACATGGGGGCACAGGGAGAAAAAGAGAGGGGAGCTAAGCTTGGCAAGAGAATGAAAGCATCAGGTGATGAATGATGATGCTTCCTTTAAATGCAATATGAAACATTAATAATATGCCTCTTACATTACTCCCTATCATCACGAACTAGATTCTATATTAACCCAAGGGGCATAGTTCTTGATTTAATTTGTAAGGCAATTTGTCACAGCAATGAACAAATTTTTTTTAAAAAATCATGGTAAGAGGCCAAGTAGCTATAGAAAAAAAAAACTGGAGTAGTGCACTTATGATTGAGTGTTCTTACAGACAGGTATACCAGGAAAATGTAAGAAAGAAGAAACCAGTGTCTAGTGCTTATCATTATGTAAACAACATTGCAGTTTTACAAAGGGGCTTTTAAGCAGGACAAACAAAATAAGTCTGAAACATGTACACATACAATGACTTTGAGTGTATCCAGATTAAAAAAAAAAAAGACTTAAGATACTTAGAAATTAGAAGCAGTATCAACCCTATTCCTTGTGCTGTGTTTTTGTTCTTTCATGAATACATAGCAATTATTGAGATAGATGATCTAAATATCATACATGAAAATTATCAAAAGCATAGAAAGATTATTGGTATTCTAGAAGGTTTCTCTCCAGGTTTCAGTTTAGTATAATTACTGAATTTAGTTTAAAATACATATTCTCTCTATATATTTATAGATGAATATCCAGTGATGTTATAAAAGATGAGATATATTGTTAATGTTTTTGTTTTTTTAATGGTACATTAATGTTAAGGTGCTGGAGCTTATTCTACTAAGTAAAATGTGTATTTGTTTGAATGTGTTAATTGGATATAACAATTTCTGAAGTTAAAGTTATCTTTATGTCCCAGAAAACTGGTCATTAAAATGCATTTCCTATATATTTTCTCATTATTTAAATAAGAGAAAAATAATAAGTGTCTCCTCATTTCTTTTCATATATTTGAATGTATGTACCAAATAGTTAAAAAACTTAATAGCAATGTTACTTGTGCTTTCATTATTGGTGTACCTTAGTCATTTTCTACTTTTCTATGACTTTGAAAATGATCTTGTACAGTGGTGGCTTCTTATTATCCAGAAATGTACTAGGAATAGGTGTAATCTCATTATACTCACAACCACTCAGTAGAAAATATGTAATATTCATTTGAATATCTCTGAGAGAGCTGAATACAGTTGAATGGCTTCATTTTCTCTGCTAGAAAATGGTACAATTACATTTATTTTTTAAATGAATATTTCATAAAATTATGCAGTAACAACCAGTTCAAATGCAGTTGCCATTTGCTTAGGAGAAATCTGTGATGAGATAAACCTCCAATTTAGAGAATGGAAATTTAAGGTGCTGCTCATACCAAAGTGAAATCAGGCACAATGGTGTTACTTATCTCAATTTGATAATCACATTTTTATTGCTGTTTCACCCAATTGAACTCAAATATAAATATGTCATTAGATTTTAATAACTTAGGCAAGGGTTATAAAATATATCAAATTTCACAAACTAAGAGAAAAAATTTTATTTTTAATAATTCTGAAACATATTTTTGAAATTACAATTTCTAATGATAGTTTCAACTGTAAATATTTGGAAACCTCATAGCATTATATTAAATCTATACTTACTATTTACTTTCTAAAACATGACTTATTTTCTTACAGAAAGAGCAATAAAGAATAATTGTAAAAATGTCTTTTGATAGGACAATATGCACATATTGTACAATTAAAATTTTAAACATTAAAGTAATGTTTCAACATATGAAGTAGTTATATAATAAAATAATTACTGAAAATATTAACACACCAAATTACTAAATAAATAACATTTCCAAACTATGTGAAACTTTAGAATAATCAAATTTGTTGATTATTGTCAGATCTTGGAACTTACACTTTTGCTTACAAATATTAAAGTATTTATGGCAACCATGGAAATAACATGATGAGAATCTATATACCCCTTTAAAAATCAAATTTGAGGAACTTAATTTTTTAAAACTTCAAAGGAACTAATGGGTCAATAATAGGTAGGCTTACTGGCATTGCTATTCTAGGAATTATTACAGTGAATACATGATGTATACTGGGTAAATTTAACCATTTTTCGCAATCTTATCCTTGTATTTACTAATATTGCCTACACATTAGAGCTTAGAAACCATTTCTCCGAATTTTAGAGTGTATTTCATTGCAAAGGTAACTGGATCCTTTCACTTATCAGAATCAAGAGAACTCAATTATGCTTCTGTTCAATGTTTTCATGAGACAGTGATTTCACATAGTTTTATAATAGAATATATTTTAAAAGAATATGAGCTACTATGTAATCCATTTAGAAACAATCATACTATTTGCTTTAATTATGAAGTCAAACCTGTTGCAAGGAAGATATCTCTTTTAAAATCCATAGATACTTCAGTTTATTTCTCAATGCTACTGAGTTGTATTTACTTATATACCCTGAAAACAATCGTTGCATAGTAATTTATATTTTTCTAGTAACAATCATCAATGATTCAGACCACCAACACCCTATAGCTCTTTGTTTCTTTTCTTTTTTTATATTCTGCCCACAGTTACCCTTTTCTTCTCTCTTCCTAGTCTCTCTCCCAAGTCTTCCTCTGTTTCTACCTTTTCCAGTTTTTGTTCATGAAAGTGTAGATCTCTCATGGATATCATCAAACCATGCCATATCAAATAAGGCTGAGCAGCTTTCCATGTATTAAAGCTGGCCAAGGTGACCCAGAATGAGGTATAGAGTCACAAAAGCCAGAGAAAGAGTCGGCTTCTACTGTTAAGTGTCGCAAAAGAGGACTAAGCCACAGAACTTTAAAGTATCTGTAAAGTACTAATGTCTTTCCCATGCATTGTCCCTTGTTGGTTATCAATCTCCTTGAGCCCCTATGAGTTCAGGTTAGTTGATTCTGTGGGTTTCTTGTGGTGTCCTTCACCCACTGTGGCTCATGCAATCTTTGCTCCCACTGTTCTTCAGGATTCCCTGAGCTCTGCCCAAAGTCTCCCTATGGATCTTTGGTGTGTTTCCACCTGTTGCAGGATGAAGCTTCTCTGAGGACTACAGGGCGAGGCAGCCATCTATAAGTACAGCATTTAGACATCATTACATTGACATTTTTTTCCTCCAGTCACGTTTGGTTCTATTGTAGGTTTCTGGGTCATCAAATCTGAGGGTCTTGGTGCTCCAGGCAAGGTCAGTGGTGAGCTTGATCTCCTGGCATGGCTTTTAGGCTTGATTGGATATTTGTTGGCCAGTCCTTCAATCTCTAGGTTGAATATATTTTAATAAAAATAAAAATCTTAGGGTTTTTTACTTTATTGATTTATTTATTCATATATTTTGAGACAGAGTTTCTCAGTAGTTTTTGGAGGTTGTCCTGGAACTAGGTATTATAGACCAAGCTGGCCTCAAACTCACAGAGATCTGCCTACCTCTGCCTCCTTAGTGCTAGGATTAAAGTTGTGCACCACCACTGCCTGATTTTAGTTTTATATATCTTGAGAGTGTTTCTAGTCATCATTTTCAATGGAATAAGGATATCATAAATTATGTGTCTTAATATTCTATTGCTGGGAAGAGACACCATTACATGGCAGCACTTATAAAGGATAACATAGTAGAGCTGGTTTGTAGTTCATTGACATCATGGTAGGAATCATGGGTTGCTGCAGGCAGACATGATGCTAGAGAAGTAGCTTCATGGTTCCACAACCAGATCTGCAAGCATCAGGCAAAGAGAGGCACTGGATTGGTGTGAAACCCAAAAGCCTATGCCCAGTGACACGTTATCTCCAACACGGCCACACCTCAAAATCCCTATCAAGTCGTGCCACTCCCTAATGAATAATCTTTTAAACATATGAGCCAATGGGGGCCATTCCTATTCATACCATCACAATATTACTTAGAGATTCTTACAATTTATAATTATTAAAATTATAACTATTTTGCCTTTTAATATAGTTACTAAAAATTACAATTTCTCCAGATTACCCCTGTAGGTGAACTCTCTCCCCCGGACATAATGTGGCCACTGACATTTTAAAATTAGAGCAGTCATAATTCCATGAAAACTTTACAGGTTTGGCCCCACTAACATCCACTAAGAGGCCTTTCCATCATGGAGGATAAGAAAAAAAATTAATGGGTACCAGAGACAATGATTACCCCCCCGCTCCATTTTGTAGCTGCTTGTAAGCTGTCCATGTTTTTGCAAATAACCACTCATCTATGCTTCTCGAAACCATGTCATTCGACAGTTTAGACATGGATATAATTATTTTTTCACTGTCATTGCTAGCTTCTCTAGGATAAATAGACATTTGTGAATATCTATCCAGAAAATGTCATGTTACATCAACACTAAATTCTTTTCTTAGAAATAAGGGCAAGTAACTGTTGGGGATTTATAGATCTCTGGAGAACATAAAGAATTGGATAATTAAATATATAATATAGTTATAAATTTTTCTAAAGTTACAGCATAAAAATTTATAATAGATAAATTTATACAAATGGTGTTTTATTACCATTGAAGAAATTTCTAAGGTTTTCATTTTGTATATAAATATAAATACCTATATATATTTGTGCTTCTCTATTTCTTAACATTTTAGCTTCTCACTAAGGAGTCAATAATTAAGAGCTCATTAATGATCCCAGTTTCTTGAAATGTGACTATCCTAAAATCAAAACAATCTTAACTTACCTCTTGAGTTGATCATTTTGGTGGCAAATAATTTTTTGTTATTTGCTGTTACCCACAATATTGAAAGTTATCTGAAGTTTCAGTTCTTGGGAAGTAAGGTTTAAGGGAAAAATTTAACTACTCTTCTCTGTTCTCAAAGGGACTTATTTTGGGATACCACATTCTACCTTCTGCAAAATAGATCACCATAGATGATCATTTTAATTAGCCAAAGGGGCATACATATCCACCCAAAGTATAATTTTTTATAAATCTGCCATTGAACAATTCTCCTAACCCAGTGCAGTACTCAATATAAATAAAATGCTTAGTGAGCAGAATTTGTTTAATATTTTCTCATTTTCTAAGTCCCCAAAATTTTGTCATACTTCAGTTTAGTTCATATCCCTTAAAATAAAAGTAATCCCATACATAAAGAGGCAAGCCCCAAAGGAAACTGTGCTTTGATTTACTGTCCCACCACACAACTGTCCATTTCAGTGTCTGAGTGGGGTTTTTATACTGTTGTTCACTGTTTTCTCTAAAATAGAATCATTTTGAATGATTTGACACATGAGCTATAGGAAAATATTTTTCTCAGCTGCAGTCCACTGTTCAGTCCACCTTCAAAATCAATCTTTCTAACAAAATCTGTCCTAACTAACATTGCACATTAGATATTTGGTATTGTTCTTATTTAAAATAAGAAAAAGCCATTTTACTTGGTGTGTTAAAAACTGAAAAATTTCAATGATTTAGCAAATGATTATCAACTAATGAGAGGTATGACTATTGTCAAATACCCCACTCTTCTAAAAATAACTTTTGCATTTATCACAAATACCACAACACATTGCTTTTATTGCTTTTGGTTTTCAGCTTTCTGAAAATTTCTATTCAGATAAAAAGTTTGACTCCAAATTTATAGTGTAAACTTATAGTGAAAATTGTCACACTTATAAGAGAACTTCTGAAAAATGAAATCATGCCTCATGCTTATATCTGCTCACTCAACTAATTTTTGCTTCCTTTGTAAGAAATAAGATGCTAGGTTGTTTTATCTCATTTTTCATGAAAATGACATAAAACTTAATTACCCTGGCTACCATCAGCTTTGTTATCTAATTGTCAACTCTATGTGTCAATAGATGTTTCTTGTTGGTCATACTATGTTTCAAAAATGTGTTCTCTCGCCGGGCGGTGGTGGCGCACGCCTTTAATCCCAGCACTCGGGAGGCAGAGGCAGGCGGATCTCTGTGAGTTCGAGACCAGCCTGGTCTACAGAGCTAGTTCCAGGACAGGCTCCAAAGCCACAGAGAAACCCTGTCTCGAAAAACCAAAAAAAAAAAAAAATGTGTTTTCTCTTTTGTCCTTTCAAGTTATTGCTTTATGTTTCTTATCTTCCATCAAATCGTAGAGTCGCTGATAAATTTCTGTTCAAATATCAAGTTTGGCTCCAAATTTATAGAGAAAATTGTCACACAAGAGAATATCTCAAAAATGGCATCATGTCTCATTCTTATATCTTCGACTCAGCTGATTTTTCCTTCCTTTGTAGGAAATTAGATGCCTGTCTCCTAGTATCATCTATTATGCTCACATACATATACATACATATACATACATTATACTCACCTTACTTTTTCAGTACATTATTAAAAATTATTTTTCTAACCACAATCAATAATAACTTCCCTACAATACATAATCTATTTAGACCAACAATTTACAATTCTTCTCTTATGCCAAGTAAGACCTTCTCCTTTTATGCTATTGATATAATGACTATTTATACAAATGTCTCTATTTGTACATTTATTTTATTTTCAACTTTCTAAAAAATTATTTATCTGTAAAACCACTAGAATACCACTTTATAAATATAATATTGTTTGTTAATGTACCATCAATCCTGTTCTTTATAAATCAATTTAGCTATCCTTCATTTTTCTCTAACTTGGTTATCAGCAGTTTTTCTCATTGTGACTCTCTATTTTTTGTAGAAGATTCTTTGTATTCTGATATCAAATATTTTCCTGCTTACTTCCCTGAATTCCTCCCTGCCAGTTTCTGCTCACTCCATGCCTTCACAGTGGAATGTTCTAGTACTCTGTCTTTGAATTTCTTCCCTTTCATGTCTGCATCCACTAGCATCTGCCTATTGGCTTTAAATAAATAATTGTATTTTTATGACTTCCAAGTTCATACTTATAACCTGACCTGTGGATTTCCTATATCACTGCTTATTCTGAATTTCAACATGGACACATTTCAGATCTATGGCAGTGGTGGTATTCATACTAGTACAATTTTACCCTCAGGCTAACTTCAAGTTATGTGTTTGTATTATTTAATTCTTACTGGTCTCTATGCTCCTATCTACTCATTCCAACCACTCCCTTTGTATAAAACATTGAGTTATCACTATCACTTTTTGCTGTCATTGGCATTATATTCACTGGAAAATATACTGGTTCTTAATTTAAAATAAAAATTGACTTGTAAAACTACACAAAGTTTAATCATATGATAAAAAATTGGTTTTTTTTTGTTTGCTTGCTTGTGAGTGTGTGTGGGAATGTCCTTGTGGTCATATGTGCATTCAAGTTTGTGTTTGTATATATAGCTTTTATATATAGTTATAGTATATGTATATGGCAGAGAGCCTCAGATTTTACTTCTCAGAAACTTTCTATATACTTTGAGATTGTACATAATAGTCATCTGGGGTTACCAGTTATGCTAGAGGTGCTAGGCAAAAAAAATTCACCACTGCTATAAATTTTATATATTGATCTTAGGTTCTTATGCTTTTATAACAAGCATTTTACCAACAGTGTCATTTACCTTACCACAAAAGGGCATTTATATGACCCCGAATAAAGAATGGCAAACTACATCTAATATGCCTTAATAGATTTAACATGGTTGTAGAACTGAGAAAATATCAAATATAATTTCAAATATTATTTTAATATATTTTATTCATTGTTCCTGGTACAGAGTCCCATGGGGACATTTTCATACAAGTGTTTAATGCATTTTGAGATTTGTTTTTTTTTTCTGTATATGATGAATGGAATTAACCCCAGTGTCTTGTAGAAACAAGTGAAAATACATTTTAAAGAGTATAATATATGTGACTGTTAACAGTTACAAATGAAACTTTTTGAACATCAGCTAAAACAAGCAGGTAATATAAACAACAGAAGTTGCATGCATTGAAGAATCAACAATCATGGTATGAGCACTGAAGTATATTTATATATATGGTAGAATATTTAGATGGTAGAAACCCTTTTGATTTTACAATAGAGACTACAAATGTAAAAATGGCATATTTTCTCCTATGACTCATATAGACATTTTTACCTAAGATATGAGAGACGCTGGGTTTGATTCCCAGTACTACCAAGAAATGTAAAAATCAATCAAACAAACAAAATACTTACTTATTCTAAAAATCCATTAGAATGTGGAAGTGGAAAAAAGAAAACATGTTTAAATAAATAAAAGAGACATATATAATATGGTCTGAATCCCAAATTTGTCTGTTCAAAAACTGAATTAGAATGTGGGAGTGGCAAGCAAACACGTTGAAATAAGGAAAAGAGACATACATAATAATATGGTCTGAATCCCTCAGCCATCATTACATATGATTTGCCAAGAAAATGAAAGGCCACTCTTTATCCCATTCCTCCTGGACATTGCCTGAATTGCTCACCTTATGAATATTTCCATTTAGAACAATCCAGCGAATTAGCAATAAGTTTGTAACTTCTACAACGTGAAATATAAAATTAATCTGTAGGAACGCCTTATGATTCCCCACATAGAAATTTGGTTGTTGACCTGTGAGCCCTACACATGGAGTTCTGATTTGAGTAAAATTACAAACTTTCAAAAACTATGCCATATCCTTTCTGTATAAGCAGTTTGGTCTTTACTAATTTGGGGTTCATCTGGGAAACTCATCTCCCCTGAACTATTATTCTTTGTTGCTGCATTATACACTTACAAAGTTTTTTTTTCCAGGTTGTCTTTTTATACCAATGTCCTTTATCATATCTGAGCTGAGATTTTTGAGAAAAAACCCACTAAACTCAACACTTCTAAAACTGAAGACACAACAGAAATAACAAGAGAATCAAGAATACAGCAGACTAATTCTGCACTCTAACCAGGACTTGAAGGGCCCTCCCTGAAACTCACAAGCTGTTAGAGCAAGGAAGAGATAAGTCTTCCCAAGAGCCACTTAGTAAAAGTACCACAATATGTGTAGTTGATATGTGGCAGATTCTTCAAGAAGCTAACATTATGAAGTCAGCAAAAGTATTATGAGGTTGAAAAGTAGTATAAAATCTAAGAATGCACAACTGTAGAAACTGTGAAGAGCTAAATGTATGATCTAAGGTTGATGTTGTGGAGAATATGGTAAAGATCCTGAATACCCTATATTCTAAGATTCTGTTTTTACTGTACTTCATTCGATAGTGATACAGGACTATTTTATACTCTGTATTAAAAGAGCATATTTATACTTCATTTTATAGGAAGGAATCTATGTACAGAGTATGTATATATATATATATACATACATATATATATATATATAAACACAAATTGATAAACTTTTTTCAGAAATAACTTTAAATCTAGATTCGATACAAAGTTGTAGTTTAGGAGAAAGGGAATACCCAAAGAAACTGGTGGTTATGAATGTTTCATTTGTAACAAAAATGCTAAAGAGATGCATAGGGGGACAATGAGAAGAAATTCAGAATCTCAGCGATAAGATGAAACTTTTTGTTTTGTCTTTTTATCGCTTTCTAAAATGGATGGTATCAATAGATCAAAAGCCACAACAGACTGAGAGAAATGTATTAAATGTGATACTTCATAACTTAGAAATGAAAACTTTGAGGATTGTGTGATTCATGTTTTATTTTGAAGGGATTACATGCTTATCTTTTTCTGGGAAGTGATATTCTCTTTCTCTCATCCTTCTTTACTTCTCTCCCTCTTTGTCATTTTGAGAAAACAATTGAATGTTCATATTGTGCTAGCGGCAAACTTGCTATGTATTCCATACTGAATAAAGAACAAGATAAGATGAAAATGCTACCACACCCAAATCACTAAACATTATTTAAGTAATTATAAAGTTTTTTTATCAGAATACAATATCAACATACTGTGATTATATCACAACATTTAAATGCTCTTCAATATCACGCCCATGACCCATTTAGGCAGTAAATTCACCAATTAAGAAAAACATAAATGTCATTCTAAGAGATTAAGTTTTTAAAGACCCGTGATTAGAATAATAGTTGAGACAAAAAAGACAAAGCTTGTCCCATGCAGGGAATATATGTACTGAGTGTTTCATGCTACTGAAGCTCTACTCAGGAAACAAAAGACTATAAAAGCAAAAGATCATGGCTAACTATTAGTAAAATTAGGCAGAGAAATATGCTTGTAGATATGGACTTAAAATAGCAAGAATTAATTATATTTATAGTGTGGGAATGTTATAATTTTATGTACATAAAACACAGCTATGATGTTTAAGCATGTGGCTTTATAATACACACATGATTAGAATTTTCTTCTTTCTGTGATACTATAACTCTCATTTACCCATAAAGACAACAAAACATTAACATAATGAACATGTATTAATACTACTAGCATGATTATTGACATTGCCAGGAAGTTGTTTTTTTTCTTTCTTTTTTTTTTTTTTGTTATCAATATGCTGTTTATACTCTGAGGAAAACCTTTTGTTTCTCTGCCATCATCCTGTATGAGTTCAATAATAAAACCCCTGAAAGCTAAAAGGAGTCAATTTGGAAGTGAAAGGAGACGTGGAAGCATTTTAATTTTTAATAGCTTTACAATGGGAGATTGGCATTGTTCAGCGACTCTATTATTAACAGGTCACACTCTATTCACCTTTTAACTTATGGGTAGACAACTGAAAAAGCGAGTTTAATCTACCAGTTACATAGTAGAAAGGTATATCACAATGTTGCATAATACTATTTGCAGTAAGTTGTTAGATAATACTAGGATATTAGAGTGATTAGAAAGGAAAAATGCCACATATGTGTATACTTGTATTTACACAAGGGTCATGAATTATCATGTGGAAATAATTTGAAATTAATGCATTAACGAAAGTATCCCGTGAAAGGGTTATATCCCCGTTCTTGCTTTTATGCCTAGCAATTTTATTGAAAATCATTCAGTGAGGAAATGCCTTTATGGAGTACTTGAATGCAGTTTCAAACGAATACTTTTTATCTTTTAAATATTTTCTTCAGGATTGACATGTGTGAACTGGGTGCTGTTGTGGTTGTGGAGCTGAACTGTGTGTTCAGGACCTTAAAGCACTAGGCATGTACTACACGAGTGTGGTATATTTCAAACAAACTCTCTGTTAATTTTGCATTAAGATGTTCTTCATTTCAAAGTGTAGGTTCCTTGAATTTTTAATTAAATATTTAAGATACAAAAATAATTCTTTTAGGAGATATTTAATTTTACTATTTTGGGGTTTTTCTTATTTTTATTGATTTTTATTGAGCTCTACATTTTTCTCTGCTCCCCTCCCTATCTCTCCCCTTCCTCTTTCAACCCTCCCCCAAGATCCCTGTGCTTCCAATTTACTAGTAGATCTTGTCCTTCTACTTCCCATGTAGATTAGATCTATGTAAGTCTCTCTTTCATTGAATATTATGTGACTGTATAACATACACATATATGCATAATATGATGACATCAAATCAGAAATACTGATAAATTATTCACTTCAAATGTTTAGCTTAAGATAAATTGTTCTTATTGTTGTACAGAACATTGGAGGTTATTATTTCTTCCCTTTCAGCTAAACAGATGTTTAATAATATTTCAACATATCATTTACTACATTTAATTTAATTCATTACATTTAAACTGTGTTGTGAAATAATTAGGTGAGGAATTATGCTAAAGACAAAGAGAGACAAATACATACATACGTACGTACATACATACGTACATATGTACATACATACGTACATACATATGTACATACATACGTACATGCATGCATACGCACAAACATACATACACACATACATACATACACTCACGGGGAGAGAGAGAGAAGAGAGAGCTAAGTCCTGATGTGTTTAAGAAACAGCAAATAGGAAGGCAGCATAGAGTAATATTTAAAGAAATTTCCAAACATATTTAAAACAAAATAAAATGAATAATAAAATGAATCCTTAGCCACCAAGGAAAGAACAAAAGGACAGAGAAACAAATGCAAAGCTAAACAAAAACTTGAAAATGTGTTCGCAAAAGAAAATGTTAAGATGGTAAACAAACATAGAAAATGTGTTCAAAAAGTTAAAGGCCATCCAGGTCTCCAGACTGAATGAATGCATTTTACTTCTCCTGCCAAGGAGATATTGTGTGAGAAGCTACAAAGGGAAAAACTAGAAGGTGCAGGAAAATAAGCGATGTAATACATTACTGCAACGTTTTGCTGTGCCCTGACAATGTAGTGCCACTACTTTACTAAAGTAAACTTCAAGACCATGCATCAGTAAACAATGGCAGAAGGTTTATGGTGATGTTTTTCAAATTTGATGAGAAACGTAACTGGGCCAGGTGTCATTTGGGAGTAGAATGGATTGTTTATTGTGGTGCAGTTACCTAATGTTATGCTACTAAACAGTGAGAAATTCCTGTAATCCTGTATCTGGAAGATTAATGTATCAAGGATGAAGGTATTAAACAAAAGATATCAAAAGCAAAATAGTAACCAGTGGATCATTCTAATCACATAAAGTCGAGAAACAGATGTGACTGACATGTTGATAACCATCAGATTATTACCTTTGAGGAAGATAAACATAGAAAAGTATAAAACTTGTTTGCTTTGGGTGCTGCATTTTTTATATTTAAAACCATCATAACGTTCTTATTATACAATAATATTCTTAATATCTTTCATTTTGTAAATTTTTACTTTCATAAATTCAATAATTCACTCTATACTTTATAGTGACTGTAGACTTTTATACTTAGAAGGAGAGCTGATTCTTAATAGTAGCACGATTGTCTAAATTTAGATATATTAAAGGTAAGATGAATGAGTCATTGACATTCACAAAAATGCACCTTGCCTCCAGACCTTCAACAAGATATTAGTTAAATGGATTTTGAGAAGGTCATGATTGGATGAGTCTCTGAAATTTACTATTCCACACATTATTTTTCTATCAAACTGGTTATCTGTTTTATAAAACCTTCCATCTATGTGATTATATACTAAGTATCTGGAATTATTACAGTTACAATTGACTACATGGTCACTGACCTGACCAGCGACCAATCACTCTTAGCCATATTATGTTGTCAGGATTCTAACTATGGAGGTCAAACAGCTTCTTCTTTGATCTCAACCAGGTTGTGAGTTATACTTGGACTTCTGTTCTGTTATAGCCTGCAGGGATTTTCTAAAATTTTTCCTTACTTTCTAATACAGATATTAAGAAAAAATTAAAACCTTTTTATTTTTCTTAGGAAATATTCTTTAAGAAACAATAAAAGGGAAGAAAATAGTCCAGGTTAAATAGTGTAGTCTGAGATACATATCTGTGTTTGAGTATGTTTCTACGTGTTTGTGTGTACGTGTGTGTAAGAGAGAAAGAAAGAAGCAGAGAGAGAGTCAGTCATAGAGACACAGAGAGAAAGGGATTGATATTTTATGATGCTGTCTTTAATCCCTAAGTACAAAGATTAATTCCCCATTAAATCTTCAAATATATAATTTGAATTATGTAATTTAAGGCAAAAATCACACATTCATTCTATTTACTACAAATTCTATCGTATTTAAATAGTGTATTCACCCATCAAGTATGCTTACTTGACAGACAAGAAGTACACGAAGGGCTTCATGACACAAAATCTGGTCTCATGTGATAAAGAAGTGATATAAAGATATGTGAAAAGTAAAATAAATTCCATTATTTCAGTGAGCAGTAACATTTATTCTTTGAATGACACATATTCTACAATTAGATACTTTGCAAATATGATGGAGAGTTAGAATGTCAATTATGTTATGGTAACTAATTCCCTGATACATATCCCTTAAACTGTGAGAACTGTGCTGGAAATTCAGGAGAGAAAACACACATATCAAACAGAATTGTTAATATTAGTTACAGATACGGATCAACAAAGAACAAAAGACTGAAATTCATAACCAGAGGGTTCACAAGTGAAAGTTTCCAAAAGCTAGGGACCATTATTGACCACACACTGAAACAATAAGAATTACTGAGCTAAAGTATTCAACTTTAGGTTTTTTTTTTATTATTTTTATTATTTCCTGAGGAGAATAGAACAGATTCTAAGTTGTTTCAGCTAGCTCCTCCAAACTAGGACTTCACAGGTCTAGCACATTCTCAAATTACTATTAATAAATCCAAAGTGAAAAAGAGGAGAAATTAAACCCTTCTATGGTAATATGTAAAACTGGCCCCAAAGTAGTTATTTATTCATCCATTTTAAATAATAAGGCAAAGTTCAAAGGCAGATTAATCTGCAAGCATTTTTTTAGCACCTTTGATGTACTTGTTCTGGAAGAATTATTTAAAATATAACTTCTCTTTAAACCAAATATTGTTATGAGATTGTTTTCTTTTTTTCTTATTTTTCAAAAGAAAACAGACTATTTATTTTACATACCAAGCCCAGTTCCCACTACCTCCCCTCCTCCCATACCCTCCAACTTCCACTCCACCCCACCCCCACCCACTTCTCAGAGAGGGTAAGGAATATTGCTTTGAGGAAAGACCAAGGCCCTCGCTACTATATCTAGGTTGTGCAAGATATCCATTCAAAGAGAATGGATTCCAAAGGCCAGTACAAGCAGTAAGGATAAATCCTAGTGCCTATTCCAGTAGCCCGGCAGTCTGCCCCAATCATACAATTGTCACACAAATTCAGAGGATCTAGTTCGGTCCTATGCTGGTGCCTTCCCTGTCCAGCTGGAGTTGGTGATATACCCCTAGCACAGGTAACCTGATATAATGGGTGACTTCATCATGGTCTTGACCTCTTTGCTCATATTCTCACTCCTCACACTCTTTGACTGGACTTTGGTAGCTCAGCCCAGTGCTCTGCTGTGAGTCTCCGTCTCTGTTTCCATCAGTTGTTGGATGAAGTTTCTATGGTGACATTTAAGATACTCCCCTATCTGACTACTTGGCAAGGCCAGTTCATGCATCCTCTTCTTGATTGCTTAGGGTCTTAGCCGGTGTGATCCTTGTGGGTTCCTGGTAAATAAGAGCTAATACTTATATTCCTCAAAGTGTTCCACATCATAGACACATAAGGAACATTGTCTAACTCTTAATGGAGTTACAGTTCCGCTGATACTAAACCACTCAAAAATTCAACCAAGAAAGAGAATTACAGAACAATCTCACTCATGAACTTAGATGCAAACATACTCAATAAAATATTGGCAAACTGAATCCAAGAATGCATCAAAAAAATTCATCCACCATTGCCGCACACTGCCCCACCCCACCCCCGTCTGCACTCTATCTGCTAGAACCCAGTTCATGAGCTTCAGGTAAGGGGCTGGAGGTTGAGGAAACAAACAGAGACGGACCAACACACGGACCTCCAATCACTGGTACAAAAGCCCTTCTTTAATAGCACCATGGAGGCTTAAATACACAGCTGTCAATGGCCAACAGGTGAAAATCCCATCCTCTGTTCCTCTAGTTAAAGTACAGCTTTTAGTAACTTTAATTAGAAGGCTCTAGCAGGGAAGAGCAGCTGAAGACCAGGACTCAATTAGTCTCAACATACCATAATCAAATCAGCTTCATCCCAGAGATAGTTCAACATACAAAGATCCATCAATGTAATCCAACATATAAAGAAATTGAAAGAAAAAAAGTGTGATCATTTCATTAGATACTGAAAAAGCATTCAACAAAACACAATACTCCTTCATGATAAATATCTTGTTATGAAATTTCTAAGGTGATTATTTTCCATAGTTTACTGATTAAGTTTGAAGTAGGAATTGATATATGATTTTGGTTCTGAAATTTTTCAAAAAGAAAGCAAAACACTTATTTTTTAAGACAATTGGAGTAGTGAAGTTGTCTAGTTCCTAAGTCACAGTGGTGATTCTCATTACTTATAAAAAGTCTTTTGAATATTTGATTTTCTAATAAGGTTAATGTTTATGTGTGAACAGTAAATATATTTCATAATCTTCATGGAAAGCACTTTATAAAATAATCATTAACACTGGGGTTGTTTCATGCTTTCTAGACTTTTATAGTTAGATTTTAAAATAAATTAAGACAAACACAAGAGAAAAACATTCAAATTTTTCTTTTATTATAGGTTTTTATTGAGCTCTACAATTTTCTAGACTCCCCTCCCTGCCTCTCTCTTCCTCTTCAAGCCTCCTGCAAGTTCCCCATGCTCCTAATTTAGTCAGGAGATCTTGTCTTCTTCTACTTCCCATAAAGATTAGATCTATGTATGTCTCTCTTAGTGTCCTCATTGTTGTCTAAGTTCTCTGGGATTGTGATTTGTAGGCTGGTTTTCTTTGTTTCATGTTTTAAAAAACACTTATGAGTGAGTACATGTAATGTGTTTTTTTTTTTCTGGGTTTGTGTTACTTCACTCAAAATGGTGTTTTCTAGCTTCATCCATTTGCCTGCAAAATTCAAGACGTCATTATTTTTTTCTGCTGTGTAGTACTCCATTGTGTAAATATACCACATTTTCCTTATCCATTCTTTGGTCGAGGGGGATTTAGGTTGTTTCCATGTTCTGCCTCTGACGAACAATGCTGCTATAAACATCATTGAACACATGTCCTTGTGGCATGATTGAGCATCCTTTGGATATATACCCAAAAGGGATATTACTGGGTCTTGAGGAAGGTTGTTTTTTAATTTTCTGAGAAATCACCACACTGACATCCAAGGGAGCTGTACCAGCTTGCATTCTCACTAGCAATGCAGAAGTGTTCCCTTTACCCCACAACCTCTCCAGCATAAGTTGTCATCAGTGTTTTTGATCTTGGCCATTCTTACAGGTGTAAGATGGAATCTCAGAGTTGTTTTGATTTGCATTTCTTTGATGACTAAGGATGTTGAACATTTCCTTAAGTGTCTTTAGCCATTTTAGATTTCACTGTTGAGAGTTCTCTGTTTAGGTCTATACTCCATTTTTTATTGGATTATCTGTTCTCTTGATTATGAATTTCTGAGTTCTTTGTATAATTTGGAGATGTGGGGTTAGTGAAGATCTTTTCCCATTCTATAGGCTGCCATTTTGTCTTGTTGACTGTGTCTTTTGTTTTACAGAAGCTGGTCAATTTCATGTAGTCACATTTATTAATTGTTTATCTCAGTGTCTGTGCTGCTGGGGATATATTTAGGAAGTGGTCTCCTGTGCCAATGCGTTCAAGTGTACGCTTTGTATTAAATAATTATATAATCACCTTGTATTATATAAGGTTCAGTGTGGTTGGCCTTATGTTGAGATCTTTCATCAATTGGACTTGAATTTTATGCATGGTGATAGATATGGGTCTATTTTCATTCTTCTAAATGTTGATACCCAGTTATGCCAGCACCATTTGTTAAATATGGTGTTTTTCCATTTGATATTTTTTGATTATTTGTCAAAAATTAGGTGTTCAAAGGTGTGTGGATAAATATCCAGGCCTTCGATTTGGTTCCATTGGTCCTCCTGACTGATAAAATGTGATTGATTGGGCTGGAGAGATAGCTCAGAGGTTAAGAGGACTGGCTGCTCTTCCAGAGGTCCTGAGTTCAATTCCCAGCAACCACATGGTGGCTCACAACCATCTGTACTGAGATCTGGCGCCCTGCTCTGGCGTGCGGGCATACATCGAGGTAGAATGTTGTATACATAATAAATAAATAAATAAATAAATAAACAAATAAATAAATAAAATGTGATTGATTATTGCCTTTAAGAATTTCACTATAGAGGTAATTGGCATATTTTAGTGCATTTGTCTATAGCAGAAATATACATGGATTAACTTAAATAACCTGCATATATATCAGAAAATTACTGTAGGGAAATGCATTGTAACCTGAGTGGGCTGTTAAATGGGTAGTGATGAATGTTGGAAGTTTATCATTGTGGAATAACATTTATTAAATATGTGCATAAAGTTAAGTAGTTTGAATGATAAAAGATGTTTTTATTCCCTAGCCTTAGTTAAACAAATGCATATATCCACTGTGCAGAAGTGGAGCAAATTTAGTATGTACTTTTAAGCTTTGGAAGCATAGTATTTATCACTTTTTAATTTATCATTTTTTCACAAGGATTGAAATAAATAAAAATATGAGAAATTTCTAGGGATCTACCTCTTTGTGTATCAAAGTACCATAGTGTACCTTAGAAAACTCACAGAAACCCAGTGTAGCTTTTAAAATATTTATAGTAATCAAAGAAGTGTTTCATTACTGCCAGAAACACTGGGAATGTTAATTGAAGGCAGTTTTTAAATATTCTACATAGATGTAATATTTTAGCTTGGCATCCTATGTGTAAAAGGCTGGATTTTCAGGATGTGCTGTGATTTAAAAATAAATGTGAGTTTCATGTGAAAGTTAGTATGTATGGGAAGTTAGGGTGTGGTGCTTTGTTTGACTGAGAATAGTCTCAACTTCCAAACAGCACAAGTTATCCATAATTATTTAAGATTATTTAATAATGGTTCAAGACATATTTTAACTGAATAAGTATACTTTTTTTTTCAAATGGCAACTAAGTGTTTAAACATAAATGTAGTATAAGTAGTATAACCCTGTATATGGAAAATCAGTATTTTAGGCATTTGTTTTGGAGAATAACCTAATGAGAAAATGTTTGCATAGCAAACATGTTGTAAACTACTAAAAATTGGAAATTTCTTCAACAAAATAAAGAACTATAGCTAAATTGCTGGAGATGTGAAAGGAGCCACCTGCTCCATTCACATGGTATCTGCATTTGTAAGACATCACTGATGAGTCTAAGGCAATTCTATACACTCAGATAAACTTATGATCATTTTAAACATGCAGCCCTACACATACAACCTAATGAAGGCTAAAGTATAGTCGTTGTTGCTGCAGCATGCAGACAGAGATGCCTTATGACTGTAGGAAGAGTGTGACTGCTTCTGAGTCCCTGTGCTGCATCTAATATCCTTCCACTTTCAATGCCTCAGCATAACAAAGGTCTGTCAACGTGAAGGGCGCATAGTCACATCAGGACCTGTGCAGGAGATGAAATATCAGTAAATAATCATTTTATTTTTCTGGAAATAGTTAAATATGACACTGGCTGATAAGGCATCCTACCTAATTGCAAAGCAGATGATAAAGTAATTAGATTATTAGTTCATGTTTTTCTTATATGTACCAAACTAAGAATTTAGTATTTTAATCTACTAATGTACTAGTATTTTGATCCTTTTGATCTGCTCTATGTACTCTTGATAATTCAAAAATCTCATTTATGCATCAGTTATTGTGAAAATTTTTATTTATATATTTGTTCATTTATCATGCATGCATTTTTTTTTTTTTTGTCGAGACAGGGTTTCTCTCTGGCTTTGGAGCCTGTCCTGGAACTAGCTCTGTAGACCAGGCTGGTCTTGTACTCACAGAGATCCGCCTGCCTCTGCCTCCCGTGTGCTGGGATAAAAGGTGCGCACCACCACCGCCCGGCTTCATGCATGCATTTCTGCATTTAGTTGGTTCCATAACTTTTACTTCAAAAATGGACATTGTTGACATCAGAATTTTTGTTGGGGACAAAACATTGTGGTAAATTCATGTTTTTCATCTGAAAAGTTTATAGACTATATTTTCTATTTAATCTTTTATTTAACTTTGTAACATTAGAACAAGAAGTAGCAAGCTTCGTTTTAACATTTTCATAAATATATGTCATTATGCTTTTTTCTTATAAATCCCCTTCTCCCATTTCTTTTTTCTTATCCTCATCTTATTGGCTCCATGCTTCTTAGAAAGCAACTTCACCATCTGTTTTTCCATTATGTGTATTCCAGTACTTTCTCATTTATTCTTCCACGCATATCCCTTCAGGTCTTATTCTACCTTCTGTTCTTGCCCGTAACCCTGTCATTATAAACTAGAATACCCATGTCCATTTTTACCCATGATATTTGGAAGAGTTTATCTAGAAAAGATGTGAGATGCAAAGTTTAAACTTATATACATATAAGAAAGGGAATAGACAAACAGAGCAAAGACTGAAGTCATTTAATTTATCATGAATATCATGAAGTCAATACTACAACCATTAGAGGCTATTTTAAGCTAAATTAAATAAAGGAAAACGTAAAGTAGAGAACAAGAACAAAACCTGACATGTCCCTTTGGCTTTTCTTCTCCTGGGAAGGGTTTCTCTGATAAAACAGTGCAATTAGCTTCAGATACTTTGAAAGTGACAACCCAGGCCTAGTTAAAACTCCCCTTTAGGCAATAGTTCTGAGCTGTGACACAACCAGTTAAATCAGATCCATTCCAGGGACTCTTAGACAATGAGTGATTATTTTTGAGTTTTTTTTTAAACCTTTATGCTAAATGTGTTAAATTGGGAAGCTTTAGAGGTTTGTCTCAATCTGTTTTGTTTCTTTTTTTATATTATATTTTTTGTTTTTTTGTTATATAATTCTTAGAGTCATGGAATTTGAAATTTATATTCCTATTTGAACACACATAAAATTCATCCAATAAATTACTTTAAAAATCATTTAAATTAAAGTGAATTTGTAAGAAGTTTAATAAAATTTGTTATTAAACAAATCCCATAATTAGGAATATATACTTATATATTTTTAAATATAAACTTATTACTAAATAGCTTTAATTTTATAAACTCAGTAATTTTAATTTTCATTTGAAAGTGTTTCATTCCATCATGCTTCTCTTGCAATTCTATCACATTTCTCTACTCAGGGAGCTGTGATAGAATACAACTGAGGCAGTATCATAAAATGAAAGGCTCATTTGCACTTAGTGTCTCAGGCAAAGTGCTGTCAGGGTTTACTTTTGGTAAGGTATGTCTTATACCTTGAATAAGGCTAATTTGTCCTTCACTGTACATATAATTTTTCACCTAGGCTTGTGAACTCACGGTACTCCTAATTCTTTTTAGGTTGCTAGTTTTGTAGGATTAAACTCCCATAGTTTTTGACATTTAACCTCAGTTACTTCCTTAATAGACTCATGTCCAAATGATTCACATTTGAGTGAAATCATCAAATATGATCTATCAAGGCACAAAATTCAGTCACTGACATGCATACTTTATTTTAATTTAAATATATCACCATAGCATTTTGTACAAATACTTTAAAAAAAGAAGTTTTCTGTGAGCAAATGAAATCTAATAAACTTCATCAGGGAAATGCAAATCAAAACAATTCTGAGATACCATTTTCCACCTTTCAGAATGGTTAAGATAAAAAAGTCTGAGGGCAGGTTATGTTGGTGAGGATGTGGAGTAAGGGAAGCACTGCTGCATTGCTGATGGGGTAGAAACTAGTACAGACAATTTGGATACTAGTATGGTTTCTCAGAAAATTGAGAATCAATATACCTCAAGATCAATAATACCACTCGTAGACAAATACCCAGAGGATATTCAATCCTACCACCAGGACACTTGCACAACTATGCTTCTACCATCATTATTCATTATAGCCAGAACCTAGAAACAACCTAGATCCCCCTCAACCAATGAATAGATAAAAATAAGTGGTACGTTTATACATTGAAACATTTACTCAGCTGTAAAAAAATAGCTTGAAATTCTCAGACAAATGGACAGAACTAGAAAAAAATCATCCAGATTGAGGTAACCCAAGCCCAGAAAGACAAACACGGCATCCTTTTGCTCATAAGTGAATATTAGATATAAAGTAAAGGTTAACCAGATTGCAATCTCCAGCTCCAGAGAAGCCATGTAACAAGGAAGACATTAAGAAAGACCCATGGTTCACCTTAGGAAGGTGAAATTTATCACCTGAGTAAACCAGAGGGAAGGGGTAGAGGGGGAGGGATGGATGATTTGAACATTAGTATATGGGACAGGCAAAAGTTTTGGGAGGAACAGGATGGAAAGGAATGAAAGAGAGATCTTGATAGAAGGAAACATTATGGGGCAAGGGAGAAACCTGGTACCTACGGAAATTCCCAAGAATCAACCAGAATGAATTAAATCTGAACTTAAATTGCTTGTAGTTCTGAAGAGAAGCAAAATTGTGGGACATTGAGAGAAAAATTCCAGAATAATTATATGTAGCGTGAGTCAATAGAATTTCTGGGATTTAGAGAGGAGTTTTGAAGAGAGCATAATAGATACAGAGCAAACACAGTCAGTCCATCTTAAACATGCATGAGAATACTGCAATTAATGCATTTCTTTGCACAAATAATAAACACAATTAAAACAATGTGTAAATTATATCAATTTTTTATGAAAACCTACTGCAGTTATTTATATACATTTTAACTTTCATTTTGTTTAAATACATTTCTGAGCAACGAAATTGATCAATATATCTAAAATCACACAGTGATGTTAAATTGACCTTGGGAAGTTACACTAATGATATTAAGTGGAAATAGATAGTCCTAGGAAATATTTGAAACTAATTTTGCAGAGCAACGCTAATTGAGTAAGTTCACCAAGGGACAAAAATTATATTAGGAGAACAGCTTCTAACCTGAGCATTGAAAACACTAATTACACAATGATATTTTAGTACAGAGCCAGATACAAGATCAATGATGTTGGAGCACAAGGAAGGTAATGAAGACAGCCAAGGACTAATGAAAAACACTGACCCATAATCTGGTATTAAAGAAAATACATGGCAAATATATACTTATTAGACTATTTATAGTAATGGAAAATTTAAAATTATACTTCAAATATTAACATATATTCTTTTTTTTTTTTTTTTTTGATTTTCAAGTCAGGATTTCTCTGTAGCTTTTTGGTTCCTGTCCTGGAACCAGCTCTTGTAGACCAGGCTGGCCTTGAACTCACAGAGATCTGCCTCCTCTGCCTCCCGAGTGCTGGGATTAAAGGAGTGTGCCACCACCGTCCAGCAAACATATATTCTTTTAAAAAATACAATCATTGAAAATTTAGAAAAATCTTGATGAGAAATATTGACGATATGAAAACTAAAGGCTATTTTCTCACTTGGGTATGTTCCTGTATACATTAGTGCCACTCTTTCCTTTACACCTAGCATACAAAAACAAAATACACAAATGAGTTGTATGGAGGAAACTGCATCTTCATCAAAAAATCCTTCTTTCACAAAAGATATACAAAATAACCTGAAGTTCTATTTTAAGGATTTTTTTTAAAGTGAGATAAGAATGACTTAAGATACAAATGAAAGACAGGAAAATCAAGATGACTTAGTTAGCATTTATATTGCTTTGCTGAAACACCATGACCAAAAACCAAATAGTTTATACTTACACAGAATGTCTCAACATTGTAAAAAATAAAGACAGGAACTCAAACACATCAGGTACCTGGAGGCTGGAACTGATTCAAAGACTATTGATGGTTGCTGCTTAATGATTTGCTCATCATGGCTTGTTCAGCCTTCCTTCTTCCAAAACCCAGGGCTACCAACATAGAGATGGTACCACCTACAATGAGTTGGGCCCTCTTGCATCAATCACTAAATAAAATATTTGACAGCCAAATCTTATGGAAGTATTTTCTCAATTGTGGTGACTTCCTTTCAGGTAACTCCAGCTTGTGCCAAGAAGATATAAAACTAGCCAACAGAAAAGGCAAGATATCAGTAATAGTTTTCAAAAATTGCATAAAATTGAGTAGAAAATGATGAGTTGAAAAATCAGTGAGAATATTTACCAATTAGAGTTTAGTATTCTTCATCCTGTGATTTTTAAATAAAACTGTCTCAATGTACATTAAAATTAAGGATATGCAGAAAGTTTCAGAATATAAAATAAAAATATTCTTATTCCTATATTTTTCAAAAAGAAGTACATTGTGATGTTTAAATTAATTGACAATTTAAAAAAGATATAGAATAATTTAGGTAGGGAATCTATGTGCATGTCTGTGAGAGAGTTTCTATATTAAATATTTTGAAATGAGAAGATTTATTTTAATGGTGAGTTGCAATATTCCATGGAATAGAGTTCTTTGTCAAATTAAAAAGGAGAATGTAAGTTGAGCACAATTATCCATTTCAATCTGTTTCCTGACTATGGACCCAATGTGACCTCCTAACTCTTGATCAGAAGACCACTCATCCTTACTCTGCTGAACTGTACATTCAAAGTGTGAGCCAACGTACATACTGCATTCAAGCTACTTTTTCAGCTCTTCTTCTTTTCTTGTTATGCCACAAAATTGAGAAAATCAATTAATAATAATATTGTAGATCTTTGAAACTGATTTATTGGTGGAATGTGGAGAAATTTGAGCTTTGGAATAGAATACTGGCTCAATGGGTAATTCTCTTGGGATATTGGAAGACAATAATGTTATGTGATAGAGAGCAAAATGCTGAGTAATTATTTTGCACTGAGAACCAAGAATACTATTAAGAACTGGATTGAGGAACACATAAAGCATTTTGTATAAAGATATAGCAGAATGTTCCCTATGTCCTGAGAACGCAGGTGAGGTTGAATTATAATGTAGGTAACTTGTTTATGAGGCAAAGACATTTTAAAACACATTTCAATTCAAGATATGTCATAGCTCCTGCTCACTGGTCTCATTGAGATCTTTAGTTGCAAAACGGAAAAAGAGGAAAAAAATAAATGTCAGGTTTTGAAAGGTTTGCATGAGAAATCAAGGAGAGTACTGGTAACAAAGCCTCTGAAATTGTTAAAGTGTTCAGCATTTTTTACAGAGGTATCTAAAACTCTTCACTGGGGCAATAAAAAGGTTTATGTGCAAGACCCCAACTCTTCATTCTGAAAATATAAATTCATTTTAATAGAAAAACCTGACCAAGATGTCACTGAACATTTTACCTGAACAATAATTAACTGACTGGGAAAAAAGTTCCCCAGGGAAACCACACAAAGGCAAATAGAGTTGTATTTCAGGAAGGCAGGCTATATTATAAGGTGACAGAAGAATGTGATTGCCTCTTTACATGGTTCTGGCATCTGTATTTGTACAAATGAAAAATGCATGGCTATAGTGAGCTTGTGGGACCAGGGGATGCTTGTTGGGGCATGAGTCTCTGCAGAATTCCCCAACTTGTGTATCTCTCTATTGCCCAATAGACTTCACTTTCCTCACTTTTTAAACTGCATTGTGGGGATGCCAAAAATGTGAAATATGCATAGAGGAAAGTGGGATTGTGGCCATCACAAAAGATGGATTACAGGTATTGCAGGTAGGCGAGCCCATGTCATTAGGAGCCTAGAACATCTTGCTATGTATACCTGATTCCAGATTAGTGATTAAAAGTTTTGATGTTCTCCTACCAGAATTTTTGTTATAATTTAGATCTACTTACGTATATAACAATTAGTGTTGGTTATCATTAAAAGTCAGTGAAGTGTAGAAAGTCATGGTATAACTAATACCTGAGCCATCTAAAATACAAATAAGTCAGAAGATGAAAAGTATGCATTATCGGATCTCAATAAAATACCAAATAATATTTACATGATAAACTACATAATTTCTGTAGAAAAAACTATGATATAAAGAATAAGCATATCATTAACAGTTAGTTGGTCTACTTGATCTTTTTTGATTAATTTTAATCTGAAGAATGCAATTAGATTCATATGAACAGGACTCAAGTCCAAATGGATCAAAAATATCAACATAAATCCAAACACATTGAACCTCAAAGAAGAGAAAGAGAGAAGTAGTCTTGAATGCATGAAAAATAGAAAACCACTTCCTAAATATAGCACCAGTAACACACATATTGAGAGCAACAATAAATAAATGGGACCTCCTGAAAGTGAGAAGCTTCCTTAAAGCAAAGGACACAGTCAATAAGATAAAATGGGAGCCTACTGAATGAGAAAATACCTTCACCAACTCCATATCAGACAGAGGAGAAATCTCCAAAAATATATAAAATATGGAAGAAATTACACATCAAAATGCAAGATAGACCAATTCAAAAATATGGTGCAAAAAAATCTTAAGGAATTGCTCAATATCCATAGGCATCAGGGAAAGTCAAATCAAAATGAATCTGAGATATTATATCAGTCAGTATGACTAACATCAAAAACACCCATGATAGTTTATGCTGCAGAAGATGTAGTGTAAGGAGAACACTCCTTTATTGATAGTAAAAGTGCAAACTTGTAAAGCCACTTTGGAAATCAGTATGGCAATTTCTCAGAAAACCGGTAATCAATCTACATGAAGATCCAGCAATACAAGTCTTGAGCATACACCCAAAGAATATACACTCATACCACCAGGACAATTGCTCAGAATTCATTACAGCATTATTCATAATAGTCAGAACCTGGGAACCACCTAGATGCCCCTCAATCAAAGAACTGATAAAGAAAATGTGGTACATTTACACAATGGAGTATTACTCAGTTGTAAAAACCAGTGACATCAAGAAATTTGCAGGCAAATGGATAAAATCATTCTGAGTGAGATTATCCAAGCCCAGAATGTACTCACTCATAAGTGAACATTAGACATAAAGCAAAGGAAAACCACCCAATAGTCCACAACTCCAGACAAACTAAGTAACAAAGAGATTCCTAAGAGAGACAAATGTAAACTTCCCTTGAAAGGTGTAATAGACAAGCCCTCCTGAGTTAATTGTCAGCATTGGAGGAGGTAGACAAAGGGGAGGGGAGAGGAAGGGAGCAGGGGAGGGTGAGGAGGAAAGGGATGAGGGTGAAGAGAATATGAGGGAATGGGATGGTTGAGATAGAGGAAGGACAGAGAGGAAGAACAAGGAAAGAGATATCTTGATTTAGGGAGTCATTATATGGCTAGCAAGCCTGGCACTAGGGAAATTCCCAGAAATCCACCAGGTTGACCCCAGCTAAAATCCTAGGCAATAGTGGAGAGGGTGCTAAAACCGGCCTTCTCTTGTAATCAGATTAATGACTACCTTAATTGTTATCATAGAACCTTCATCCAGCAACTGATGGAAGCAGGTGCGGAGAGCTGCATTCAATCACTGGATCGCGCTCCCAGAGTACATTAGAATGCAGGGATGAGCAATAATATAAGGAAAGAGGTCAAGACTATGTTGAGGATACCCATAGAAACAGCTGAACTGAGCTAATGGGAGCTCACAGACTCCAAAATGAGAGTGGAGAAACTTGCATGGGACTGAAATAGGACCTCTGAATGTGTGTTACAGTTGTGTGGCTTGGACAATCTGTGGAGCCACTGGCAGTGGTTGCAGGATTTAGTCCTAGTGCATAAACTGGCTTTTTAGGGCACATTCTCTGTGAAGGGATGCCATGCTCAGTCTAGATACATGAGGTCAGGCCTCGTTCTGTCCTGCCTCAAAGTGGTATGCCCTACTTTGTTGACTCCCCATGGGGGCCTTATTCTCACTGAGGAGTGGATCGGAAGTGGGGTCCAGGAAATGTTGGCTTAGTGAGAGGAGTGTAGTGAGTGGAAACTGGGATAGTATGTAAAAAAAAAAAAATGATCACTTTAATAAATTAAATTTAAAAAAAAAGATGTTAGTTGGTCAAGTTACCAAAAAGATTTGAAACTGTCATCATTCATTGTTTTTTATTTATTAATTTTTCAAGGTATAATTTCTTTGTGTAGCTTCAGAGTCTGTCCTGGAACTTGCTCTGTAGAGCAGTCTGGCTTCAAACTCACAGAGATCCTCATGCCTCTGTCTCCTGAGTGCTGGGATTAAAGGTGTGAGCCACCAATGTCTGGCAGCTATCATCATTCTTGTTGAGGGAAACATGTAAGTGGAAGAAAAACGATCAGATTCTGCATTTGCTAAGTGAAGCTTTAGTTTAAGAGTTATAAGGGGAAGAAAAAATAAATATGAATATTAAACACATTGCTAATGACTGTTGCAAATTTGTGTAGGAAGAGAAAGAGATAGTTTTATATAAACGTAGTAGAAAGCAAGGACATTGTTAAAGTTTGTTCTCATACTAAGTTCTGAGAAATAAGGTAGAATTGTCTATTCTCACAACTGAAAATAAAGCTGTTGGAGCTGAGCCAGATTCAATGTTCTGTAATTAGAGGCAAGGAAAAATGTGTAGAGCACAATGAATTTGTTATGTTTGGAGTAACAATAGCAGAAGGCATGTTAGGAGAAAAGAGATTAGAAAATTAAATATTGCTGTGTATCTACATTTTCTTAAGTCCCTATTACTGAATCCCTACAAAGCCATCACACCAGCATCCAAACTAGAGATCTGGCCTATTCTTGAATATGAAAACAGTAATAATTCTACATTAATATGTTCTGTACCAAGGAATCTGAGAACAGAAACCCATTTTGCTGTTAGAATACATTGTCATCCACTTAGCCACATAAGAGTAGACACAATTTTTGTTAATCCACCATGGATTAATAATGAGGAGCTTTAATCAGGAATTCTTATTTTCATAGTTAGACAAATTGGAGAGTCTATGAATTTCTGATGTTCAAGACTGCTGAGCAGAATGTTACTTTACTGCATAAAGAACAAATTGGGCAGAATTCCATCACTGTGGAATCAGAAGAACTGTGAAACCTCTAAGGGTCAAATATTTACTACTCCTTAGTGCTCAATTGATGAGGCATCCAACTTCCATCTGTTTGTATTTGTCATCAAAATTTTGTTGAGTATTTAGTATATTAAAGGAAGTGCTAATTGATTCCACTCCTCTGAGCAAGGAAACGTTTCCTCATGCATCACAGAGGCCTAGAAATACTGCCTAGAGAGACGAGTGGATTATTCCATCTTCAAACTAATTCACGAAAATATTAACAGGGTAATTATCTTAATACAAATGCATTTTCTCATGGGTGATTATCTGGGTTTATTTTAAATAAAAAGTATGAAACATCACGGCAGATTTGATCTAGTCAAATGGATTGAGAATGCTTCACCCGAAATTATCTTCTAATTTTATTTAAATTTTCTGGATAAGGAAACACTGATGTGTCTTTGGTTGATGAGCCCTTATTTGTTTAGAAATGAGCAATGGCACCCCCACAGGGTCACAGCGCTCCCTTTATCAGAAGCAGCCTTTAGGCCACAGTTTGCAATCAGTGAATATTTGTATTAGTAGCAATTTCACCAGACAGTAATTATCTTATCACAGAGAAAAAGGTTAAAAAGAAGCTTCTCCATTGGACACCTACTGTGTGGATAATTAAGTAGCTCCATGGCTTCTTTCATTGCTGTTTTCGATAATACTTAAATACTAGGAAACCGAGCTATAATCAGACATGATTTGATGAGACAAAGAAAAAGACAGGGGAAAAAATGACTTTCATCCTTAGTTTTACTTGCTAAATTACTTAATATGATAGACAATGGTTACTATTTTAATGATATCTTCTAGTTACTCGTTGTTGTTCACTAAACAAAACGATTATGTACAAACATCAAATTGCAACTTGTGATATCCATGAAAATATATTAGGATATCTACAGCATTTTTCCTTTGAAGATCATGTTGAAGAGTATGATTCTTAAAGACAATCTAATTTTGACATATCTAAATGCTGTTTTAAAAAGTTATTGCATCAAATTTGAAGGAAGAACTTCTCTGTGCTAATTCATCTCTTTAGTCCATCTGCCAAATAAGTCTAAGCACTTTCTCATGTGATGGTACTAAATATTATTTAGAAAATAGTAAAATTGGGTTATTATAGTAAGCTTTTATATATCAAAAATTTAGTGTGGGCTTTTAAATGCAGTTAAACATTAATAGTATTAAGAAAATATTGATTTTAAATGTGAGCTCAAAAGCATTTTAAAATAATGCTTTGCTAATTTAGTAAATTCAAAAAATATTAATAGCATTTTTACCTATGGATCTATATTACTCATGATTTAAATTTCATCCAAATGAAAAATGAACATATTCTATAAATCCTTCTCTCTCTCTCTCTCTCTCTCTCTCTCTCTCTCTCTCTCTCTCTCTCAAGATCTCACTTCAGAACACCTGCTTCTACAATATGAGAACATCAAGTAAATACAGGTAATTCTCAGTATTGATCAGTTCAGAAAGATTTTGAATAGCCATTATTCCTTTGTAATGATCCCAAATATGAAGTTAGCATTTAAATTTTTGTAACTAATAGAACCGATTCAATACAAAATATAAGGTCCCATTAAATAGAAAATAAAGATTTACCTTTATCACACATACATACAGTAACCTCCCTATTAACTACCTCAAATATAAAATTCATAATTTTAGCCTATGTTATTTACAAGTCACAACTTAGGGAACTAATATGTACAAATCTCAGTATTTCACAAAGTCCCCTTCATGGCAGTTTGAGTGAGGACTCAAGCTTCTGCTTGTATATTAAAACTGCTGAGTATAAAATATATTTGGCATGCATGCTTATGATGTTTGGCTGAAAAATTTTAGGAGATAGGGATTTAAATAAAAATCACCTAATCAAAATTAGAACAAGGGGATTCTAATAAACTAAAGAAACAATGAACTGAATTTAAAAAGAGGTAAGATGTAAAATTGGAGAAAATATTTACTCAAAAAGGCTCTGGGAAAGAATATCTCAAAAATTCAATGAATCCAAACAAAAAAAACAAATATTATTATTAAGAAACGCTGACAATTTATACTATGGAAACCATACAGACTTGTCTCCTCTTTGAAGAAGATGTACACCCATTTTGCATTTGAAAATCCAAGAATGGAAATAGTTAATCTGCAAGACAAGGTCTCACCTAAGTCCTCTTGACTCTTACTTTTGTTCTAGGCTCTTTCCCTCTTAACCATGTTTCTTGGTCAATAAAACCCGTGTTAGGTAACAACTGTGCCAACTCTAGTGACATTCTACCCTTGACTCCTACATAACCTATGTTCATCTCACTCATTCACCTTAGACCCTTCTCTTTATTATATACTCTGACTCAGCAGAACCCAGCTTTAGGAAACAGGCCACACACATTTTGTAAAGAGTTTCTATGAAAAAGTGTCTTAAGCTTTACCATACACACAGGAATTAGTTATTTATCATCATCTGCCACACCCAGAAGTGTGGACCCTGTATCTCACCTTGGTACAGTTGTCTTGCCCAGTTGGCAGGGAAAAGATAAACCAGCACTGAGTTCCCGAGAGTGGGACAGCTAGCCTAGCACCCCTATTCTGCTATGTGGTGGCAAGTAAAATATGTCTTCCACCCTCACCATTTGCCAGTCATTGCAGGTGAGTTAACTGACCTGACCCTCATCAGATGCAGCATTCAGGAGAGCAGGTCCTTCACCTCACTTAGGCAAAAAAATAAAGATGACCCAGTTGATAAGGGTGTTGGGAACCAGCCAGGAGAAGATAAGCAAGAGAGATCTTGTCCCTCCCCTAATCTGTTATATAGTGGTATGAAGGCATCACCACCTTTTGAAACCTTGTGGCAGGTGAGAAACTTGTCATTAAGATAAAATGAGCGACAGAGTTGGCCCTACTTCTCACCAGCTGCATCACTCTGCAGATCTGCCCCTATACCTCACCCAGCCAACACAATAGAGCTGGTCCTGGTGCTGTAGATGTGGCCAAGTTGGCTCCAAGGACATAGAGCATAAGAATTTGCCCCATGCCTTGCTGCTTATTAAAAGGGTGAGCTAGCCAGGGCAATGCTTGCAGAAACTCCATTATACAGTACAACAGGATATCCGAGAGAAACCCCAGTGAGAACCCAGTATCTAGTGTATCAAAAACCAAAGGCCTGATGAACCAGACCAATTGTCAATTGCAATAAACATTTGTAAGTAATGCTATATGAATTAAAGAGTATACTGTGTGAGTCACTGTGTCACACCATATCTTCCAGCACGAGACTTTTCTTTTCTTTTTTCCTTTTCTTTTGAATTTTATTTGGACTTATCCTGTGTGTGTGTGTGGGGGGGGGGGTGTTGGGTGTTGTAACAATAGAGGGTGAATGGGAAGGGAGGGTGAGAGGAGGGGGATTGAGATGCATGATGTGATAGCCACAAAAATTTTAAAATTTAAAATAATTGATCTCATAGAAATTGATGGGAAAATAGTTCTTAAACTTTGGTTCACAAACTCTTTGGTGGAGTCAAACGACTCTTTAACAGGAGATGCATATCAGATATTGTGAATTTCTTATATTTACAGTACCGTTCAAAAATTACAGGTATGAAGTAACAATGAACTAATTTTATGGTTGGGGGTCACCACAACATGAGAAATTCATTAAAGATTTGCAGCATTAACCACTGAAGCAGAATGCAAATTGAGAGACTCTAAAGAATGGAAAATTTGAGAAAATGAAAAGTCAGCCAACTGGTGCTGTATTAGAATTAAGTAGGATCAATGAATTCTAATATACACTTATAAAGTAAAGAGACTGCAGATTATAATAACATATAGTACACTCCAATAGCTTAGAATGAATAATTTTTGAAAATGTTTACCAGTACCTGTGCCCATGATTAAGAATCATTAAGAATAAGGGGTGGAGAAATATTATAAAAGTCAGTTAGTGGACTTTGGCACTATATACAAATATATAGTTTGCATATATTTGTATATATTTGATAATGGCAGGACCTTTGTATACATGAACGCACACTGGTTGTGGCTGCATGCACAAAACCTGCAATAGATCAAGTCAGCCAAAAATTCCCACATGAAAAACAAAGATAAATGACATACAACCCTACTGAGAAGCTACTGAAATGTCTGCATTCCTTTGAGTACTTATGTTTTTCCCATGCTTCAACATAATTTAAAATTCTCATCTTCATAGACCCTTTATCATAGTTCCATGAGATTTTCTCACTACTGTCGCAACCATAGGAAGAGAAAAGGGGGAGATGGGGAGAGAGGAGGGAAATAATATTTTCATGAGAAAAATGTACAGAAATTGAAGATGACATTATCAGAGACACACAAATACACAAACAGACATACACAGAAAAGAACAAGGATGAGTGATAGGTAAATGATGTGGCGATAGATGATAGATAGATAGATAGATATACCAATAAAACCAGGTAGCTGAAAGAATGCCAAAACTTATACAGTGGTTATATCTTTATTATTTTGAATAGATATGTATGTATTTCTTAAGTAATATTGTTCAGCTACTGAGAATTTTTTTTTGAGTAAAACTGGAAGTTACAAGAAAAGGTAGTAAGACTACAAAGTTTTCCTAACTTGCCTTCCATATAAAATTTAAACTTATGTTTAATGGCACTAATTAAAGTCTTCCCTATTTATAAGCCTTAGCCATGCGATAGTAATTAGCATGGAGGTGTTATTCACTCTTGTCCTAATACAGGCTTCCTTTTAACCTTTCTCAGAGGTCTCACTATTTTTTGCTTCACTGCTTTGCTTTATTGAACATTATACAACATGGCAAGCAATTATGTATGATTGTGTCGGAAATTAAATCAGCAAAAGTGTGTTAATGGTCAGGTTTAAATACATAAGCAACAAAATTGAAGTAAAGGTTGCAGTTCTATATTTAGCTTTTCATATTGTGCTTGGGTATTAAAGAGTGTAAAATGTGTTAAATCATTCAGGCTTTGAAGAACATTAAAACGTTTCTTCACAGTGGATTTATTTGGTGGCAGGATTTAAAGTCCTGCCAGAAAATATCATTATTATCCTTGCTTATTAGCACAGGCAGAGTGAATTTTGTTTTGTTGTTCTCATCTTGGCAAACAGGAGATACATTTGAATGATAGAGTTCTAGAACACACACAGTGTGTGCTGGGGTATTAGCTTACAACCTGTGGAATTACTCAAGCTGAATAGTCTGTGAACTGTTCAATATTCTTTTCCTTTAAAGAACAGTTCCAAAGAAAACATGCTGCATTGGTGAAATTAAGCCATGGTATGAACCTTACTCGAGAGATTACTGGGATTTTTTTCCTTTGGCAGATAACATTTTGTGAAAGAATTAGCCAGTCATACAATTAAAGCACTGTATCCTAGACATGGAAATTTCAATGATATCTTTTCTCCGCTAGCATAGAAAATAATATCTCTTCTTTATTTTCTCTTCAAACTTTTTACATTCATACTTCTGTTGTTTGTTAGCAGGAGGGTAAATTTTTTTTTGGGTGGGGAGAGATTGGTTTTCTTTTTGTTTGAGGTGGCTGTTTGTTTTGGAGTTTTTCTGTTTGTTTGTTTTGGTTGACACAACAGCTCACTCTGTAGTCCACCTTGGCCAGGAAATTGCTGTCGGGACCACACTTGTCCTTGGGTCTGCCTCCCAAGTGCTTGCCTTGGCGGGATTCATCATGCAAATCAACAGCTCATGCCTTCATAGCACATGACAATTAAACCTAATTCAGCAAATTGAAACAATTGGAAGGGAATTTGCATAATCCCCATCTCTGCAGAGCCCTCTCCATCTGTTTCTGTCACCCTAATATTAGCCGTGTTAAATTATAAAGAAATATATTGACTTTTTGTTAGCATACAATCTTTCCTTTTATAGAAGATAACCAGAAAAGATGTGAATGTTTTCTCCTTTGTAAAATGATGATTTCATTTTACTGTTTTCTAATTCAATCGGTCCACAACGTTCAAATTCACTCAGAAGGATAAAATGAAATTGGTTTGGTATGGCCTACTTCAAATATGTATTTAATTAATTTTTTAAATTTCATTTTAGAATCCAACCACATTTCTCCCTTCCACCCTTCCTACCCCCGTCCCCATCACCTTCCCTGCAGCCTAGCTCCCATCCATTTGTCCCAATGGGTAAGGATTCTGGATGCCAAGAATCCACAAGGATGACTCCAGCTAAGACTCCTAGCAATAGTGGAGAGGGTGCCTGAACTGGCCTTCGCCTGTAGTCAGGTTGATGAGTACTCCAACTATTATCATAGAGTCTTCATCCAGTAGCTGGAGGAATGAGATGCAGAGATCCACAACCTACCTTCAAATGTTACTTAGGTGACAAACTCTCCATTTTTCTCCTCTCTAGCCTATCAGAAAAGGTAGCTTTCTCATAATTCTTTAGCTTTAAATCACATATTCCCATATAGCAGCACACTGGAATAATCCCATCTTAGATTTATGCAATAGTGAAGTCTAAAAACTTGCATGCTTCCGTTTTATGACAGGATTCTAATGTAATATATAAAATATGCTACAACATGTCAATCATTAAAATGATTGACAATTTTAGTTATTTAATTTCAAGACTTGTCACAAGTTTAAAATATCAGGAGTGCAGGGCTGAGGGAAATGGTTGAGCTTTTATAATACTTTGGGCTCTTACAAAGGACCCCGCTTTAGGTACCAGTACCCAACAGGTAGCTAGCAGCTACACCATCAGTTTGACGGGATTTAACACCATCTTCTGGCTTCAAAGGCCCTGAATTCAGATGGTGTACACGCAGACAAAACACCGGTACGTATATTTATTTATTTTTATTAAAAATTTCTGCCTCCTCCCTGCCTCCCTTTTCCTTCCATTTCCCCCCACTCCCAACGCCCCACTCTCCTCCCCCTCCCTCTCCAGTCTGAAGAGCAGTCAGAGTTCCCTGCCCTGTGGACAGTCCAAGGTTCTCCCCCCCCCTTCCATCCAGGTGTAGGAAGGTGAGCATCCAAACAGGTTAGGCTCCCACAAAGCCAGTACATGCAGTAGGATCAAAACCCAGTGCCATTGTCCTTGGCTTCTCAGCAGCCCTCTTTGTCCACCATATTCAGAGAGTCCATTTTTTTCCCCATGCTTTTTCAGTCACAGTCCAGCTGGCCTTGGTGAGCTCCCAATAGATCAGCAGCATCTCTCAGCTCCGATAGTGCACCCCTCACGGTCTTGACTTCCTTGCTCATGTTCTCCCTCCTTCTGCTCCTCATTTGGACCTTGGGAGCTCAGTCCATTGCTCCAATGTGGGTCTCTGTCTCTATCTCCATCCATCGCTAGGTGAAGGTTCTATGGTGATATGCAAGATATTCATTAGCATGGCTATAGGATCGGGCCATGTCAGGCTCTCTCTCCTCAGCTAGGAGACCTAGTTGGGGACATCTCTCAGGACCCCTGGAAACCCCTCTAGAGTCAAGGCTCTTGCCAACCCTAAAATGGCTCCCTTAAATAAGAAGGTAAACCCAAAGAAAAACGTTTAAGTATTTTAATCTAAAAGAAATATTTAACAAACAAGCAATCAACAAACAAACAAAAAAGCGCTCAAGAAAAAAAAAAAAAAACTAAACAAAGCAGGGAACCCACATCTGGGCTCCTATGTTCACTGCTGGTTGAATTTTCCCCAGGTAAAGCTGTGGTAAAGACTCAGTTGTTTTGTACCCAGAAACATGTATCAGGAGAATGGTTTATATAACATTAAAGGTCTGACTGTCTTCTTCACCGTTTTCAACTGGTCTAGTGAAAAGGCAGATTTTTTTTTTTTAAACCAGGAAATTACTGCAGATTTTTTTTTCGAAACCAGGAAAATACTAGTAGAAAAATAGACATAAGGGACCACCTGCCACTGGGATGAAAAAATATACACTCACTTCAACTATGTATATATTTGGGAAGCAAATCTAACCCTAATCCTTTTGTTCCCTAGCAACCTTGTATTCTTCTTGATATTGTATAATTGTGTTAAAACCCATTCATGTCCTAATGATGCATTCTCAGTCACACCACAATTGCTTCCTTGCAATTATTCTGTCCACAAACAAGTGCTCACAAATTACATCAGAACAACTGGAGTTTATGAAAATATCTAAATGCTATCCTTGAAGGAACCAGAGACATGGATTTTCCAATTTTCGATTTCCTTAAAAGATGGCTTCTTTTAACACAGAGGAAAATCTTAGAGCTTTTAACTCCAAATTAAAGAGCCAGGTGAAATTACTCAATGTTAAGAACAATTGAGGACCAAGGTAGGTTTTATTCCCACTACCTACAGGGTTGCTCACAACCATCTTTAACTCTAGTTCCACTAAACAGTATACCCTCTCTGACCTCTATGGGCAAAAGGCACACATGGAGTGCAAAGACACATATGTAAAACATGCATACACATAAAATAAATACATTTAAGACTACAGAATTTAAAGATGAAAATATTTTGATTAAAAGAAATATTTTTAAAATGCTTTTTGAAAATAAAACATTTTAACTGGTATAAAATCAAAGTAAGTCTGCATAAAAATGATAAAAAATCTCTATGAGAAATAATGTCATAGAAGAAAATCATGCAGACACATAAAAAAATCTAAAAACTGTTCATTGTAACAATGAATTTTTAAATAATTATATAAATAATATGTATATATGTCAATACATCATTCTTTCAATAGGTTACATGACATTCATTTGAGAATAATTTGGGAATCAGAGAGGAATTAGGCTATATTAAAGTAATAAGGAAACAGTAAACAATAACTTAAATGGAGAAAGGAATTAGTGAAGAGAATGATGAGAACCTGAAATAATAGGTTAATAAAATGTTATAAATATATAATTAACATTTTCATACATTTTTTGTTTTTAATTTGTTCAATTTTCCCTTTAAATGTATTCTTCACCTAGAAGCCACTTGTTTGAGCCCCATGAAAACTTATGAACACAGTAAATGATCAGAAATGAAGCTAACCTGGGTGGTAATGGAGCACAACTTTAATTCCAGCACTCAGAAGGCATAGACAGGTGGATCTCTGTGAGTTCAAGGCCAGCCTCATCTACAAAGCTAGTTGTAGGATAACTAAGGTTGTTACACAGAGAAACCCTGTTTCAAAAAACCAAAAATCAAACAAACAAAAAGAATCAAAGCTAATGTGAAATAAATTCCTTAAGGCCATTTTTCTTTTGGGTAACCAATGATTTGTGTTTCAAGCAATCTGGGAGTGAGTGGCAAATTTTCAATAGTATAAAGTAATAGAATAACAACTGGATATATATGATAGGTTAATTAATAAAGCTTATTTAAAAATATTACCATTGAATAGCAAATATTTTGTACAGAGAAAAATTAAACACTATACCTTATCTGAATATTAAACTCACAGGTGCACATTATTAAATAGTTGTTCCAGTATTTACATTTTTTAAAATTTTGTTTTGTTTTGTTTTGTTTTTCAAGACGGGGTTTCTCTGTAGATTTGGAGCCTGTTCTGGAACTAGCTCCTGTAGACTAGGTTGGCCTCAAACTCACAGAGATCTGCCTGCCTCTGCTTCCCCAGTGCTGCAACTTAAAGCGTACACAACCACTGCCTAGCTAAAGAAATATTTTATTTTAATTGAAAAGGAAGTTTTACCATACACTATATTCTGATTACGGTTTTCCTACCACCTAGATCACTCCTCTTTTCCACCAATTCAAATCTACTCTTTTTTTCTCTCTCATTAGAAAGAAACAAGCATTTGAAAATAATAATAATAATGATGATGAAATCAACTAAGATAAAACAAAAACTATCATAAATAGTATGTAAAAACAAACAAAAGCAAAGTGTCGAAAAGTGTAAGAAAATCATATAGACACACATGTTCACAAAACATATATTCTAAGGAAACATATAATCAGAAAATCATAGCATGTACTCATAGGACCTATACAGTTAAAAGAAAGAAAACGCAGAAAGAGGAAGAGGAGAAGGAAAAAAATAGAGAAAGGAAAGAAAAAGTCCTGACTATGCTTCAAATTTGTCAATGTTTTCAGTTTCTGTTGGCCATCTACTACAGGACATGACATTTCTGTTAAGTATAGGACTTCTCTTAAGTATAGCTTATATACCCAATGATATTTTGTAGGAGAAAAACACTTTTTTTCTTGGTGAGGGGTTATCAGTTGGAGACAGATTCTTGGTTAGGGCTGGAGCATCTTTCCATATTTTTCAGCACTAGGACTCTATCTCACCTGTGCAGGCCCCAGAAATGCAACTTCAGTATTGTGAGTTTGTGTATCATCTTAGGGTTTTGCTGGAAGGCCTTGTTTTTCTTTGTTTGTTTGGTTGGTTGGTTGACTGGCTGGTTTTTGGTATCCTCCATTACCTATGGTTCTAACAATCTTTCCATCTCTTTTCTCATTCCATCTCTTTTTCTTTGCTTGAACACTAGGGGAGGAATTTGATGGAGACATTCCATTTAGAGATTAGTTTTCCAAGGTCTCTCATACTCTCTGCATTCTTTTCATCTGTGGGTTCCTGTTGCTCACAGCTGCTACAGGAGGAAGCTTCTCTAGTGAGGCCTGAGAAATGCAGTGATCTATGACAATATCAGAAAGTCAGGAGGAGTCATTTTATATCACCTTTCATTAACATAGAAATAGCATTTGCTTTTCTTCTAGGTAAGTGTCCTATCAGTCTCAGTTTGTTGGCCACCCAGCAGTACTGTGGATGGGCGGGTGGGTTCTACCTCTTAAAGGGGGTTTTAAGTATAGTCACATTTTGTTTAGTTGTTACCACAAAGTATGTAACTTTGGATTAGCATAATTTACATTTTGACCATTGTAGATTGAAGCACTTCTTCCTTGGTTAGAGATTCTCCTTTGGTAGCAATCAGAGGACCTTATAGTATCATGAACTATAGTCAGAGGAGAAGAAGTTTCTAGTCAAGCACCAGCTTGATTATTTCTTGTTCAATGAGTTGTGTGGATATTATCTGAAAATATGATATGGTTACACAATGGAATATTACTCAGCAGTTAAAAAATACTGAAATTTGCAGTTAAACAGATGGAGACAGAAAAAAGATTATTCTGAGTGAGTAAGCCAGAAACCAAAAGACAAATATAATATTATTCACTTATATGTAAAAGCTAACTATTATATCTTGTATGGTTCATGTAAATATGGAGGTGAAAAAAAGAGTAAGAGATGAAAGAGAAGGTTTGGATCTTCCTAGGAAGGGGAAATACAATAAATACTCATGAACAGACTGCAGAGAGGTATTGGAGGAGTGAAGGATCAAATGGGAAGGGATAACACAGAAGGAATGAAAAATAGAATACAGGAAAGGACAGGTAAAGTAAGAGCCATTAGGGGAGGCTTATGGCAACCTTACACAGCAGAAGGTCATTCAAACTGAGTCATAAAACAACAATGGAGTAGGATTCCCAACTTAGAATATTTAATAACCAAGTGAAGTGTCTGTCCTGGGAATGGGTTATAATCTAAGCAAGTTGTTGGCCATGGGACACCACAGGGAATCCCAAACAACATAGGCCATTGGCTGCTCTCTACAGACTGATACGAAGACCCTATTGTTTCAAACAAAAGCTAGAAAACTCATTACTTCTGCATTTTAATAAGTTAATCTTATTTTTCATATATCACACCACAGGAAATTTTAGAAAAATAGCTTTGCTTAGTAGCATTAATGTCTCAATGACATTCCACTCAAGGTTGTTCTAAAGTTAGAAAAAAAATGTACGTCCTTAATTGGTCATTTTATAGAGATTATAAAATTCTGAATTGAAAAGTTATTTTTTTCCATAACACTTACTTTGGTTTGCTCATTAAATTTATCTACTAGGATGACACTATTAAATCAAGTAATCTCTTACATTAACAAGATAACTATTTTGTAAATATTTCAGAAAATATTAATCTTCAATATTAATCTGTCAAAGATGTTTTATGTGATAAAGTTATTGAAGTAAATAACCGTGACTTTTAAACAGTTTTCTTAAAATTTATTTTTACACTGTTTTTGACATTCTCAATTTTATTTTGTCTTTGAACAAAAGAAAAATGCTACAATTAGCATTTTTTGTGGTGTTTAAATCATAGATTTCTCAACATTTAATTTTCGCAATTTCGTCAATTATTTAATTTATTCATTTTTCCTTCACTTGATATCAAAGAATATATCTAACTTATGGTCAAAGATACTCTGAGTAGCTTATATTTGAGAATTTAATGTGACAAGAAGCTGTTTTTAATATACTGTTTTTTAAGCTCAAAATTTCTATATAATTTTAAAATAAAGCAGCCACAGTTAGAAGGATGGTGTTTAGAATAGTAAAACACTTATAGGGTACCTAAGTCATATGTTAATAGATCTTCAAAGGCCTACACTATTGAAAATCAAAATAAAAGTAAAAGAGGGGGATGAAAGAAGAGAAAGTGGGGGAAAGAGAACATTTATTTTAATATAAGAAGCAGAACATACTTTCATTTGTGAGTGAAAGAGGTTGTTTTGGGGCAACAACTGTAGTTTATGAAACTTTGGAGTCATCTATTTTAATAAAATTTTAATAAAATAGATGACTATTTGAATGGTGACCATTTTAAGTGAATTTACAATAGAGGCCACAAAAAGTTAAATTACTCTTTTTATAAATTGTATTTCTAATATGTCTATTTGACTAACATGACTGGGTTTTAAAACATATCCTTATTTTGCTATATGTGGTATGCATGCATGTGTGCATGCACGTTTGCATATGTGTGTGGAGCCTGGAGGTTAGCATCACATATCTTGTTCAGTTTCTCTCCAGTTTAGTTACTGATGCAGCATCTCTTGCTGAACCCAGAGCTCCAGCATACATGAGTGTTCTGATCGCAGGTGACGACCATGGCTGTCTAGCTTTCCTATGAGTGATCAACAAGAGCTTCCTAATCCTGAAGATCTCCCCAGTTCTGCATGTAGTTGATTTCCTCTATGGAAGACTAAGAAAGGACCATATAGAGAAACAACAACCAAAAGAGGCTCTCTTTCGGTCTGCAGAGAATTCTTTTTTTTTTCTTTTCTTTCTTTTTTTTTTTCTTTTTTCTTTCGAGACAGGGTTTCTCTGTGGCTTTGGAGCCTGTCCTAGAACTAGCTCTGTAGACCAGGCTGGTCTCGAACTCACAGAGATCCACCTGCCTCTGCCTCCCGAGTGCTGGGATTAAAGGCGTGCACCACCATCGCCCGGCTCTGCAGAAAATTCTTACAAGAATAATAAATTATCAAAGGCTCCAACAAAATCCAGAGCCAAACACCTGTGCTCAAATGATATGTTTTAAAACAATCTTATTTTACATACCATCCCAGTTCTGTCTCCCTCCTATCCTCCTGCATCTCCCACTTTCTCCCCATTCCACCTCCACCCATAAGAAAGGATGAGGCCTCCCATGGAGAGTCAACAAAATCTGTCATATTACTTGAGGCAGGACCAAGCCGCGCCCCACCCCACCTCCCCAGACGTGTCTAGCCTGAACAAAGCATCCTGTCGTAAGGAATGGTTTCCAAAGAGCCAGTTCATGTACTAAGGATAAATACTATTTCCACTGTAAGTGACCCCACAAACTGCCCAAGTCGAACAACTCTCACCCACATTCAGTGTTATACAGTATAGGCCTAGTTCAGTCCTATACAGGTTCCCCAAGTGTCAGTATGGAGTCAGTGAGCTCCAACTTGCTCAAGCCTCTTGCTTCTGTGAGTTTTCCCATCATGGTTTTGGGTCCGTTGCTCATAATATCACTCCTCCCTCTCTACCGCTGGAATACAGGAATTCGCCCCAGTGCTTAGCTATGGTTTTCTGCATCTGCTTCCATCAGTTACTGGGTGAAGGTTCTATGACGACAATTAAGATAATCATTAATTGGATTACAGAGGAAGGGTAATTTAGGTACTCTCTCCAGTATCCCTTAGATTTTTACCTGGAGTCATCCTTGTGGATTCCTGGGAATTTCCCTAGTGCCAGGTTTCCTGCCGGCCCCACAATGGTTCCCTCAGTCAAGATATCTTTATCCTTGCTCTCCCTCTCTGTCCTTTTCCATCTTGACCACCCTGTTCACTCATGTTCTCCTTTCCCCTTCCTTTCCCCCTCCCCTGTCCCTTCTAGCCCTTGAGAAGATTTGTATAACAAATTGAAAGCACCTCCTTCTTGCGGGCAGCGGAGTTAACACATCTCATAATACATACCAGGTTATCACAATTGTTCCATTTTTTTTTTTTGGAGGTGGAAAACTCCAGTAAAAGTTCATGTGCAACAAATAATTCAACAGAACAAGATACATTTAAATTGTATTTTTTCTTATCTAGAAACTTAGTTTTCTGTCCTAGAATAACATGCTTAGATTTACTATATTACTGTTATGGAAAAAGGTACATTTGTTAACACTCATTTGGATCTTTTCTTAATAGCTATAATTAAGTTATTTATTTATTGTGGCATGAGGAAACTGCTTTGCAACTGCAAGGATGTTTGTCTTGCGAAGAGGATCGGGCCTCCTTTCTAAGGCAGTAAACTACTGAGTACAATGTTTTTTTCAAAGTAAGATGTCATTGTCCAAAATTTCCAGACTTGAAACAAAAGCCTTCTGAGTAATGTGAATATGAGTTTAACTTAAAACTATAGTCTCAAAGTACTGTTTTAAAAAGTTCCTTTGTGATGGACCAGCTAAAGGGACCTTAACTGTCCTGCTTCATGTAAAGATCACTTGTTTCGTGGAAACCCTATTTTAACAAGCGGTTAAGTTGTCAGCGTTAAAGGGTGAGTTGTAGAAGTTTTCAAAGAAATTAAAGGTCATATTTTCCTGAGCACTTTGAAGATGAGGAATAACTAGAAAAGTGAATGCAATTAGCAGAAAACTCAGATTACTGGAGCCATTTTATACATGACTTTGAGAGCGTGGAGAAGTGTGCTAAAGCCCTTGATGAGGTTCTTGAACTTAAAAGGTAAGGACACCTAAAAAAAAAAAAGTTAGAGCAATGACTAGAAAGCAAAGTTTCTCTAGAATTTTAGTTTGAAATATTGTAAAGGAAATTAGGTACTATGAAGCCACATCACAGATTACCTAGAAAATAAAAAGAACAGAATCAAGCATAACATCCTTCTCCTGCCAAAACATGAGTGACTGAGGATCAACTCATTGTCTAAAGCTTCCCTTTTATCACCTGTCTTTTTTAAAAAAGCAGATACTCGTAAGATTCATGTTCAATATTTTTTCTATGAAACAAAAGTGTCTAATATTTTCAATTAGAGATAAATTATTTAGTTTATAAGGACAGTCTGAGTCTGTGGTCTCAAATGAGAGAGTAGAATATCCAGGGAGAAAAAAAAAAAGTGCTATTTTTTTTTTAAAAAAAAAGTCTTGTATTTGTAAAGGAAAATCACCCCCCCATACACATTTAAAAACCAAGTATTTTAAATATTTTTATAGTTTACTTAATTTTTTCATTTTGTTTTAAATTTTCAAAACATTGCATGCAATTATATTTAGGGATTTGTGGTTATTGAGGAATGAATATTTGGCTTGCTTTCTATTTACGTAATGTTGAATATTCTCTTGCAACATAGCTAATCACTTTATGTCTTATTCATAGAAAGTGATTGGGAAAAGAAAAGTGACAGAATGTGATGAATAATTTCTATATGTTGATTATATAATTTAATCTATGTATATAAGAGAATATATATAGTTTATATATATGAGCATACAATTTATATAGAAGGCAGATATATTTTAATGACTGCATCAGTAAAGAGTATTTTATAAACATGTTTTGAAAATCAGTTATTTTAATTGATCAACAAAAAAGTGAACTTGACACCTCAGAAGCAGACATGTTTTGATCTGATCTGCTTTGTTTCCAATAGGATTCTTTTGTTCTTTAGCAGATTTCATCTTGGAAATACAAAAAGTGAGAAAGAAGACTACTAAGTGCCAATTTGCTAAGCTAACATCTGATTGTTTTAAAGTACTTTGCATTTTAGAGTGGTGGGTGATGGTTTTCCAAACCTGGTAAGGAGAGATTTTGGATATCCTTTAGAAAAACATTGGATCAAACTAAGATGGAATCACCTCTCTCAATTCTTTCATTGTATATGTCATAAATAGTTTCAAGTTTTTGTAGAAAAAGATTCTATAAGTGTTTTTCAGAAATCAGAAAGAATAAATAACTCTACCTACTTATCTCCTATTTATCATGTATTTATATGTATAATTTATCATGTAGGCTTCATTATCTATTAATGCATGCATGAATATATCTATTTGTATCATCTAACTTTTATGTATTATTTACCATTTATTCTATCTATAACATTCACTTTGATCATAGTATCTTATCTAATAATTTTATCTGATTATTAATGAGATATTAACAATGATAGAGATATTTTGTCTTGGAATTTAATTAAGTATATTATGAACATTTGGTGACATCTGTGTTACTATGTAAAGCTGTAGCTAATATAATCAAAGTTATCAAGAAGAGAAAATATTTATTTATGTAGGGAATAAGAGTTTATTTGTCTCAAATGATTTTTTTATTTTTTTATGACATGAATAATTATAAATTCTAGTTTTTCCTCATACTCTAATTGCTTGGTCTTTATTTAAATTTATGCTATAAAAAGACTTCTTAACTTTTGTATTTTTACTTTTTTTCTCTGATTAAATTGTGAAAATTGTATATTTATAAACCAATTCAAATCTCCACCTTAGAAAACAAGTGGCTTTGATCCACAAAAAACTTGATAAATACAAAACAAAAATGCTATTTTTTTCAGAAATTACTTATAAGCCAGTTATTCTGGGCATATTGTTTGTTCAGTGGAAAGAGAACCCTTTTGGGGCAACAACCAGACTCCACTGTCCTACTTTAGGTGTCTAAATAATGAAGCACGTTGGCATGCCTCTCATGGGAAAATATGTCTGCAGCACTAATCATTCCCCTGCAAAATTGCTGCTTAATTTGCTCAGTTCCGTGTCAAGAGAGATGTGCCAACAGGGTCTAAAACTCTTAATTTTCATCTAATACATTAACATAGTTTATAATAATCATTTTCTAAGAATCCGCTAAATTATAACCTGCAAAATTTTGTTCGTTCCTTAAAGGTAAATATTCTTTAATTAAACATGCTAAGTATCAACTGATTTTCTCTCTGAGCTTATATTTCTGAACTATGACATGGAGTTTATTTATATTTCAGGAATTTAAGAGCAGGACATAAACTCTACTAAATATCACATGTTGTATTTGAAGTAGAAACCAAATTCCAGTAAACTTTTATTTCACCTTTTCCTAAGTTTGTGGGTGTGGGTGTATGTGTGAATTCCATGCCACAAGTGTGGACATCAGAGAAGAAACTGCAGAAGAAAGTTCACTCTTTGTATCATATATTTCTTGTATAATAAATACTTCAAATTCCTACTGGGCAACACCACACAAAGTCCCAAAACACTTTAAACTGTACAAATATATTGGCAGGTACATGAGGTTTATTTCTGAAAACTAAATTGCCCAAGAATTTAGCAGCTAAATAATATACTCTTCTTCCCTTAAAAGCTTACTTTTCTGCACTAATCACTCAACGTTTCTGAGAAGATACCAAATAACAAATATGGTTATAGGAGCTAAAGTTTATCACTGTATAATTAGAAACAGATCGTTCACAATTACTCAGATATATTTTTTTTTTTGCTTTCTAAAGAAGACATAAATTTCTTGATAAGGTTGCCTGTTCTCATTATTTTTATAACAAAATGAGTTATTTGCATTGCTACTATCTGTTCAAATAGGATCTCAAATATATAATCAGATCAGAATATGACACACTGATTCATATTTAAAAATATCAATCTAATTAATAATTAGATTAATCTAAGCTACAGAGCAACCCTGTCTCAAAAAATTTGAAAAAAAAATCTAGTTTCTTTTATTTCATATGTTATATGCTTCTGAAGTTGTTCATATCACCGTTGGAAAAATTTAAGGTGCGTATGTCTTTATAAATTTTACCAAGAAAACTGTGGCCTAAATTCTAAAGGCTTATTTTACAAGACAAGTAAAAATAAATTATGAATTACAAGATTTATTGTCTTTGTGTATCACTAGCTTTCTATTTTTAATTTATGAAAATATACTTTAATCATAACATAATCACAATATACACATTTTGAATATATGAGTATAAGTATATGTTGATTTATCATTGAAATAAACTAGAATGGTAAGTCTAAGAAGCTGTTCCAAAAATAATAAATGCAAATTGTTTTAGGATCTTGGGTAAAAATTCTGAAACTATATTTGCTATGCTGAAAGATAATAATATGAGAACATATAACTCACAGAGGAGACAAAAGGAAAAAGGAGAAAAGTTATCTCAAACACCAAAACATGATTAAAATTCATAAAAAGAAAATATCTAGTTACAATAAAAGAAAAAGTAAATTTCCAAAGCATTAAAATATACCCATTTTATTTTTATGTGTGTGTGCATGCTTTTGTGTGTGTGTTTCTGTATGTGTGTATGTGTGTGTGTGTGTGTGTGTGTGTGTGTGTGTGTCTGTCTGTGTGATTATAGTGCCCACAAAATCCAGGAGAAGGCATTAAGCCACTCTATCCCTTCTCCATAAGGGTGCTGCGAAACTTCAGTCCTCTGTGAGAAGAGGAAGTTCTCACTTTAATCACTGGCCAACCTCTCTCCAGGTATCTACTCTAAATAGAGCACACACACAGGCAGAGACATAACCTAAATATCACTTGTCTTAGTGAAGAGTTTCTACTGAACTATCTGACAAATTTACAGCTTTGAATTCAGGAAGGTAAAATTAAATTTCCCATTTGTCTCTGTTACAAAATATGATCAATGTAAAAATAAGTAAATGAATGATTTGAAAGTTCTCCTTAACAATGATTATGAATCATTTATGCCTTCTCCCAAGAGTATTGCTTCTAAGCTTCCACAGGAAAGTCTTTAGCGTGCTTTTCTTTCCACTTTTGGGTAGATATCCTTATTCACTTGAAGGTCTTCTGAAGCATTGGAGGTTATGGCACACATAAAAATTCCAAAGAACTCTCTATTGGGCTCTGAGATATTGTTGAAACTCCTGATCCTGTACTTACTCATGAACAAGATAATCAGAATAGGCTCAGGTGATTGCCTAGCATATAAAGGCAGCAAACTTTGATTGGCTATAGTTACTTCTATCATACACAGAAACTTATGTTGATGGACAAAAATGAGACAGAAAAAAAGAGTAAAAGAAAGAGATGTTAGAATCTCCATTTCATATAAACATTACCTTATGCAAAGGCACTGTGGTATCATATGAACAAAGACCAAAAGAATTGTCAGGCTTAGGCATATAAAAAAATTCTATAAAGATATATATGCAAACATTAGATTATGCCAGAAATTGTATAATAAGTGCAGCAACTTTGGCCTGAGGAATTTTCTTGGGCACTATGACCCCTGAAAGTTATCAATACATGGTTTGGGACTTGGCAATCTGCCTGGACTGACTGTGAGAATTTGTTCTGTCTTACATTCTTAAAGCCTCAAAATCTGGCAACCTAAATATGTCTCTATATATTTAAAAATTAGGTAATGGCTTGATGAATAAAAATGATTATAAAAATAACTATATCAATGATGCTAAACTTGTGGGAAAATGATTATAAAAATAACTCTGTCCTGTCATGGATTATCAAAGATGATAAGCTTTATGATCCTATATTTGCAAAATATAGAAAAATTTAAACACATACTAGGAAACAATAATGATATGACCTATGTTTTGGAACAAAATCAATCTCCCCGTGATTACTCAATTTTGTATAAATAAAGAAACACTCGTAGGTAATCAGTCACAGAAGTTCTTTCTAACAATAATGTTCTGGCTCACTCACTCCCTCACCCTCCTGACCTCATCTCTGAGACCTGGTCACAGCTGGGACTGGCCCCTGGCAGAAATATATTCCATAGTCCAGGCCAAAAACTTTATTCCAGCACAGTTATGCTAGTCTGTAATCACAGAGCTAGAGAACCTGAGGCTTGACAATTGGATTGCTGCCTGGGATATATAGTGAGGTCCTCTCTCAAAAACGTGAAACAAAGCCCCAAAATTGACACATCCATTCCAGGAAAATCAACACCACATCCTGGCCACCATGATCACTACTCACGGTGCCACACAAGTATGCATGCATACAAAGCAGGCATATACATAAAAATACAGAATTAAATAAAAATTAAAAATAGAATCTATGTTGAAATCTATCTCATTGATGGAAGACATTTGCAAGATTTAATTTATTTTATTTATTAATATTAATTTAATTAATTTAACATATAATTAATATGTTAAATAAATATTTAACATATTAATTATACACACTCCGGTCATCAGATCTCCAAGGACTGGTTTTGAACGTTCTTAGTACTTGGAAAATGTGCTTCCCTATGATAACTAAGTGCTCCATATGAAAAAAACATGACATAAACATAGTCAATGAATCTAAATCTGAATTTGGAGGCTGAATGATATTCACATATAACTGTTAGCTTTCAAAATAATGTAATAAATACTACCACCATTTAAGAATATATGACAATAATTCTAAATGACTCTCAACTTAATAACAATTAAGAGTAACTTTTATGCATACACTGGAGTAGAATATAGGACTATTGATTTTGAATTAGCTGAATATTCATATTGTAAGAAATAATTTTGAAGTGTGTAAGCACAATTTAAAGCAACTCATGCAATATTTTCTTGCATAAGTAAATTAACTTTGTACATGTTTTATTTTAGTCTTTACTTACATTGGCTTAAATAGATGCCTATGTAAATTTAAACATTTTGGAGTATGAGATTGTGAAGTGTGGGTTATAGTTTGGTTGGTGGTGTTCTTTGGGCAGTATGATATTTCTGTTTTTAAAAAGTATACTTAAATATATTCTGACACAGAATGCACTAATGGAACAAACTAAACAAAAACAAATTTTGATTTGCTCATGATCTTTTAAGACTTACTCTTGCAGTTACAAAGATTTTGACTTGCAAAATAAATTGCAATGATAAATCTCATCAGAAAGTTATATTTATGTATTGTAGACTACTATTACATATACTAACAAACTTTTGAAAAGCTTGTCATTTCTTTTGTAAAAGCATATAACAATCTTTATTCATAAAATTTACTCATAAATAAACTATTTATAGATGATCTTGTAAAAATAAATCCCCCAAAATTACAATTTCTTGAATATGAATATATTATATTCATAATTATTTTTATATTTTGAAACCCATGATAATCAACAAAACTTTCTTTACAAAGGGAGAGTTAATCCATGAGTCATAATTTGTAGTTAAGTCTAAACATTATGTTGAATTTTTCCATTTCAATGTCTGAAGTTTCCTAAAGTAAATTTGCATTCCTATTTATTTATTGCTGAATATGTTGGATAGTATATAGTATTGTGTATAAGGCTTCATTCAAAATGCAATATTGCATTTAATTTGTTCTCTCACAATTATAAGCTTAATATGTGTGGCTACCTTGAATTTGCTCCATTAGAATTTATAAATTTATATTTTATAGCATTAATTGACCAGAGAGTACCAATTTTTCATATTTTATTTCAGTTGGGATTTTAAAATTCACTTTGGAATATTAATACAAATCTCTAAAATAGAACATTGTCTGGGGGATTAATTAATTTCCTATTTTTATCTTATATGCCAAAAGGTGATTTAAAAAAAATGCAGTAAAAGATATATTTAAGCTTCAAAAATTACATTTGGATTATCTCTACAGGGTTGTGCTGTGGACAGTTATCTGTTATTTGAAATTATATAAATGACAATTTGAAACCATTATTTCTGATTTCTTAAGCAATTCTCCATTTCCTGTTCTGCTCTCTTTTTATCTATTTTATCCTTATGCTTTCAGATTTTTACATTATAATATTTGTGTATGATTTTCTACTTTTGGTAACGGAAAAAAATGCCCTTAACTATGCAATGCTTGAATAAACTTTGAAGACACTTTTATTCTGAAGATAGCTATTGGCCTTAACCCACATCATTTATTGTTAGCCTTCAACATAGAAAATCTGTGACTCTTCAATGCTTGTCTCTTCCTATTATATTAATCTTATCCTAGCCTCTCCCTATGTTGATAATCCAAGAATGTATGTCTTAAGGACATAAACTTTTCTTTGAATTAAATTCAAAACACTATGTACTATTCCATATAGGAGTCGGATCTTTGTTGGAGTAGGGGAATATAACAAATAAAGAAGAAAAGAAACACAATAATAAGGCTATCCTTCGAAATTTTATCCTCACAACCTATCACTATTCCATAATTTAAAATTTGTCCCAAATTTGTTTTAATAGTGCCCAATTGGAGTTATCTCTTCTCTTTTGTAGTATTTGTGGAAGGACTTGTCAAAAGTGGCTTACAGACATAAGAAAACACATCCTTACCATATTATTGATAAAATTTAGTGGCACATATAAATCTTTCCCAGGTAATTGTCTTCAAAGTCAATGATCTTACCAAACTGTTTTGAAAATAAATACATTGTTATGCTTGTCACCATCATTTATTAAAAAGTTCACCATTGTACCAGTAATTTTGAGAACCCTGTTTCACTGAATATCTTATTTGTGGGAGTGTCATATATCAATCTGTTGATTTCATTGGTTAAGCAATAAAGAAACTGCTTGGCCCTCATAGGTTAAAACATAGGTGGGAGGAGTAAACAGAACAGAATGCTGGGAGAAAGAAGCTGAGTCAGGGAGTCGCCATGATTCTTCCATTCCAGACAGACGCAGGTTAAGATCTTCTCCGGTAAGCCACCTCGTGGGCTACAGCAGATTATTAGAAATGGGCTAGTCCAGGTGCGAGAGTTAGCCAAGAAAAGGCTAGATATAATGGGCCAAGCAGTGTTTAAAAGAATACAGTTTCCGTGTAATTATTTCAGGTAAAGCTAGCCATGGGGGCAGTCAGGTGCTGGGAACGCAGCCCGCCGCTCCTACTACCACACTTATTTCCACATTTATTTAACTTTCTTGCCACAGTTTTCTCTCACAATATTTTTAATGTAGCCACATGTTGATGTGTTCCTCATGTACCTGTGACATCATCTTTTTATTTATTCTTCCATTTCTTTCTGCCAAAAATTATTTTCTTTCTTGTTGTTTTTATCCTAAGGTTTCATTTGACCTCCACTTTTTATTACCTAAATTTCTCATGACTTTTATGACTGTAATACTTGACAATTTGGAAATGATTTTTCAATGACTTAATATTTCTTAATTTTTATTTATTATATTTAAAAATACAGATACAAATTCCCACTCCCTCCTTTCCTCCCATTCCCTCCACACACCCTCCCACCCCACTTCCTCATCTAATCTTCAGAGAGGGTAAGGCACATTGCTTTGTGGAAAGTTCAAGGTCCTTCCTACTATATCTAGGCTGAGCAAAGTATACATCCAAAGAGAATAGGATCCCAAAAAGCCAGTACATGCAGTAAACATAAATCCCAGTGCCACTGCCAGTGCCCTCTCAGTCTGCCCTAGCCATGCATCTGTCAACCACCATCAGAGGGACTCATTTGGTCCAATGTTTGTTGCTTCCCAGTCCATCTGGAGTTGGTGAGCTCCTATTAGCTCAGCTAAACTGTTTTAGTGGAAGAACCTTTCATGACTTCTTTGCTCATATTCTCATTCCTTCTATTCTTCAACTGAACCTTGGGAGCTAAGAGTAGTGCTCTGATGTGCGTCTCTGGCTCTGTTTCCATCTGTTTTTGAAGTCATCCTTGTGGATTCCTGGGACTTTAGATCTTGGATGTATTTTTCTCATTTTTTATTTGTTTCTAGCCAAGTGATTAAACCAAATCTTATGACTCCAGTCTTTAACTTATCTGAGATTTAAATGTTTTTTTAAGACAGGTTACATCTGACTCAATTTGAATTATGTGCTTACAAAATAAATTTGATATGATGACTAGTCAAAGGTAGACTAGTTGAAGTAATGAGATAATACAGACTTCACTCTCAATTTGTTCTTAAAACACTCTTATGTACATAGATAATTCTTACTTATACTGTATGTGCTGGCAAATTCCAGAATGTTTCCACTCATATTGGAGGATTAGAGGGAATGGAGAGAACCAGGAGCATATGGTCCACCAAATTAACTGAACAGGGATAACACGGGCTCACAGAGACTGAAATGCCAAGCACTGGGCAAGGTTAAGGTAAGATGTAAGTATTAGCTAGAAATACGCTTAAGCTATTGGCCAAACAGTGTTGTAATTAATAAACTGAGGACTTTTTATCACAGTGAGACATATTTGCTCCTGGTAGCACCAACCTACTTCAAGAGAATGATGGACATTGAAGAGGTTCCTTATCCAGTTTCTTAGCCAATTGGCTGGGGATAGACAACCATGCACACATCTAGATTTTTCTTAATATATTTTTAGGTGTGTATCAAAAAATACACAGTTTTTGCAGTATAAAGTGATGAAAGATTACCGTAACTATTTTTGTGACAAATATTCTTCATTATTAAAAAAATAAAATAGTCATGTAATCATCACCAGATTATTATGGGTAATATTTTATAGAAGTATTATCTTAAGAAAAATATGCACTATATCTGATCTGAAGTTATGGTTGATTGTTAGCAGTGGCTGCATTCCTTTTAAAACTAGAAAGAATAAAATGTATATCATCTATCTATCAAGTTCTTGGGAGGTTGTACTGTTAGCAGTGAGCAATATCAATAGCCAATATCAGGATAAACAGTCACTCACAAAACCTCTCTAAAATATTAAGACTTCTTTAGATGATGATGATTTTTCTATGGTTAAAAATTGCATTGGTTAGCATAAAAATTTAGTCAATTCTCCATACAACTAAGGAAAGGCTCTTTTGCACTTTTAGACCAGTTTTACAAAATTACATCAGGAAATCTCTATAGGACTCCATTGACCTAAGAAGTGAAAAAAATACCCAATATGAACTGTTCAAATTTCTCTGAATGAAGATGATACAGAATTCTGCTTTCAATGATGATAAAGTCAAAGACTTTCCACTGTTTCTTTTTATCAAACACAGACAAGACTGTAGAATGATATGTTAGGGTTATCTAAAATGAACCATTTAGAGAATTTACAATTAGAATATGGCAAACTGACTTTGAGTTCATGCTCTTGCATTTAAATAGAGTGAAATTTGCACAACAATTGTTTTAAAATGAATAGCACTTGAGACTGACCATGACCTCACCATGACCTTGTCGTATAGGTTCTAAAAATGTTGGTAAAAATGTTTTTAAATGTCATATTAAAACATAAATTATATAAATTACAAGGCATTTGGCCAAGAAAAATTCTAACCATTGTTACAATAAAGTGTCCAAAAATATATTAGTTATTGAGAATATATAGTCATATCCAAGAGAAAAATATTGCCTAAATTTTATTAAGAAGCTTCAATTTATAAAGCACAAATGTAGAGAATATTAAAAACAACACAAATAAACTCAGAAACATCTAAGTAGTAAAAAGTCATGAAGTGAGTCAGCTTCTTAAAAATTAATGACATTATTATGACAAAATAAAGAACTTAATGACAAGATCAATCTAAGTATTTCAGTACCATAAATATTGTAAACAATATTCAACTCATAATAGCAACACATACAGAAAGTAAGCACTTATAGCAATGCTCAATGGATCTCTAGATAGTAACAATCCTGTATAGTAACGATTTTAATGAAATTGAGCTAATGTTTTATTTTAAACAAAAAAATCTAAATATGTTTTTTTCTACTACTTAGGTTGCATTCTCCTTGGTGAAATGTACACAGTCCTAATAAATGTTTCTAAGATCTTGCCTTTCCTCCCAACTCTTCTACAGTGTTATTTACAGGAGTTAAATGATTTTACTTGTTTTAGCGTTCTTTATCTCCAGGTTTCTTTTAGTGAGATTTTTAACTAAATTATACCTGTTGTTTGGGTCATACATTATCTTCTTTAACATTCCTAAAACTTTGTTTTTTATACTTGAAGTTGGGGTGAAGTGCCACTCCACGGAGTTTCCATGGCAACCTGCACAAGTGCCCACAGTTACACCATGCCTTTCTAAACTACCCTACCACTGTTAAAAGAGGAAAACTTCAAGTTCTTATTGCAGACTTCTTAAACAACACAGCCTATCATTTTAAACTATGTACTTTTTGCTATTTTTATAAGGTCATAGTTGTAAATGCTTTTCTGTGAATGTTACAGATAATATTCTAAGTCCCAGATTGTGATCAGAATGTTAAATGATAAACCACAAAGATACTCCATTTATATTGGTTCATATCTTGCATAAAAATTCAACATCCTTTATTATCTGTTACTGCACATCATATATCCAATATATATCACATTATATATAATTATACATATATAAATATCTGTCATCTCTTTGAAAGAAAATTGAAAGTACTTGTTTATCATTGTGTATCTTATTCATCAAATTATTTCTCCAAATAATAGGCCCTATGCCTTCATTTGGCATTCAGTGAATATTTTTTGAACTGAATCGAACTGAGTGTGGGCCAGCTGTCAGTTTTTATAATAACACTCTTCCATCCAGAAAAAGCTCATATACACAGTCCAGAAGTCTCACATTTGTCCTCATAAATGTTATGAAGATAAAGAAAATAATGACAGTTCTATAAAAATGCAGCTTTTTATCTTACCCATATGGACTTGTTCTACAGAAAATCTCAAAACAAAGATTTAAAAAGATTTTAATCTGAGCCCGCTCTCTGTGATATCCATCTGAAGTTTTACAAGTTTGTGTTATACAAATTTGGCATTAAATCAAATCTCCATTTTCTATTACCTTATCTACAACTGTGAGCAGCAAAATGATCATTCTTCAGAAGGGTCCACAACAGGTCAAGACTTTCCAAAATATTGCACTGAAACAAATTTCTGACTGGAACAATACACTCTCCATAAAAACCATTGTCTATTATTTTTAACATAATTTTGCTTATACTACAGGACTAACATGTTACCCACAAGAGAAAACTTTAAAAGTCCTGTGGCTTTATAATTCATCTTTAATCTTTGAGCGGATTAGCAATTTACTACTCTCAACTAATTAGTTGTACTAAAAGGATTGATTCCATTTAAATTTAAGTACTATAATCAAGGGATTACATTTTCTAAAGGTATTTCTGATGTCAAAACCAATAATTAATCCTATATCATAAGAGCATTTTTCAATAACTACAGGCAAATATTCTAGTCATTCCTTTGTATATGTAAGTGAAGATACTTAAACAATATGTTTATTTTAACATTATACCCCTTTGCAAAAGTAAATTACTTTACTTAGTTCTAGTTATGGAAAGGGTTTTTTTTTTTGTTCGTTTGCTCATTTGTTGTTTTTAATATGATGGACCATGATATTCTGCTCTTATAAGAAATAAGTATAGGCACATTGACTTTGAATATACTGAATTAAGATAAATTACATTCTTTATTTTTATATACCTAATTTTCTTATTTTTATTTGCAAGTGAATTGATATAACCTTTTTAATGTAAAATTGTGAAAGTAACAAGACATTTGATAAATTGGAAATGAAATAAAATTAGAGAGTAATATAAGAAATGTAAAGGAACTGCCTTGGCCCATTTCATTGGTTAGAAGATAGGTAGGAGGAGTAAACAGAACAAAACGCTGAGAGGAAGAGGAAGTGAGGTCAGACTCGACAGCTCTCCTCTCGGGAGCAGACGCCTGAGAGAGACGCCATGCCCCGCTCCCGGGCAGACACACGCGATGAAGCTCTGACCTAGAATCTTCCCGGTAAGACCGGTGCTCACAGATTATTAGAGATGGGTTGATCGGTATATCAGAATTAGCCAGTAAGGGAAAAAGCTAAAGGGCCAGGCAGTGATTAAATGAATACAGTTTGTGTGTTGTTATTTCGGGGCATAAGCTAGCCGAGCAGGCAGCTGGGGTGTTGGGGACGCAGCCCCGCCGCCCTTATTACTACACAAAAACAATACATTTTTCATAATAAAATACAGATATGAGACTGCAAATTAGTTGTTTCAACTAGCCATACAAGTTGTGGAAGTAAATCAAAAAGTAAATCACTTAGCCTTCCTTTTATTTTGCACTGCCATCTATTGCTTAATATAATTTACTTGTTTTTTTTAATTGATTTTTATTGAGCTCTACATTTTCTCTGTTCCCCTTCCTGCCTTCCCCCCCCCCCTTCAGTCCTTTCCTAAGGTCCCCATGCTCCCAATTTACTCAGGAGATCTTGTATTTTTCTACTTCCTATGTAGATTAGATTCATGTAAGTCTCTCTTGGCGTCCTCATTGTTGCTCATTGTTGTCTAGGATCTCTGAGATTGTGATTTGTGGACTGTTTTTCTTTGTTTTATGTTTAAGAACCACTTATGAGTGAGTACATATTATATTTGTCTGTCTGTGACTGGGTTACCTCATTCAAAATGATGTTTTCTGGTTCCATCCAAAATTCAAGATGTCATTATTTTTTCTGCTATGTAGTACTCCATTGTGTAAATGTACCACATTTTCCTTATCCATTCTTTGGTAGAGGGGAATTTAGGTTGTTTTCGGGTTCTGGCTATGACAAACAGTGCTGCTATGAACATACTTGAACACATGTCCTTATGGTACAATTGAGCATCCTTTGGATAAATACCCAAAGGTGGTATTACTGGGTCTTGAGGAAGGTTGTTTCCTAATTTTCTGAGTAATCTGCCACACTGAATCCAAAGGGGCTGTGACAGGCCTGACCATGGTTTTGCCTGCAGGGATTTGGATTCTGGTACCGTGTGCTACGAATGCAGTAGAATTTTAATGAGCCGTACTAGTAATAGCATGAAAAATAATGGTGCTGAATTTTATTTGATAAACTATGAGAATCAAGAGGTTTTAGAAGATAATAATGATGCTATGTGGCCTAGAGACTTGTCTTGTGATATTTTGTTAAGAAAATGGCTACTTTTTCCATTGTACAAAAAGTCTGTCTAAAGACAAAGTTAAGAGTTTTGGATTAATTCTACGTGCAAAGGAAATATCAAAACAGCCGAGTATAGACTCTTTTGTATTTACTAGTGTTAAAGCTAGTGAAGATTATATAATGAAAAGAAGCAAGTATAGCCAGAAAAAAAAAATATTTGTGGAGTAAAAGAGCACCAGGATGTGGATTGGAGCTAAGTCCTGTGTTCATAGAAAAACAGATTAAGAAATTGAGTAAAGAAAAGGGGGAGAGAAATGGGAGGCTGGGAGGAGGCGGAATTTTTTTTTCAATAAAAAAATTTTAAAAAAAGAAAGAAAAAAGATTTTATTTTCCCATTGTTTAAGCATAACATGAATCTAAATGTTTGGGAATAGTGATACAAACCCATATATTGTTTATAACTGTAAAGTATATATTAAGTAAATACCCATTTGTTACAATTAATAAAAAAGTGGTGACTTTAGGATAAGATGCTACACAGATAAATTTACTAATTGTGAAAGAGAATTTATGAAAGGCTTAGATCAGGGTGTGGTATTTCATGCATTTAATCCCAGTTCTTGAGAGACAAAGGCTAGCCAATCTCCGAGTTCTAGGGCAGACTGGTCTACAGTGAAAGATTTATGAAATCATGTTTAGGAAGTGAAAGAAAGAAAGCTGGTGAAGATTTATTTGAATGAGAGGGCCATATTCTATGCCCAACAAGCAGCAGAACTTGGCACATGGTTTTGGCTCTAGTGTTCAAGATAGCAGGAAACTATTATAGATAAAACTGATGAGAATAGACAAGTATCATGGGTGTTCTTGAATGGAGGATTAGTAGAGATGCCATTTCATAAAACCGAATTTTTAGGCAAGCCTAGATTGCCTTGAAGAACCTTAGTTATTAGAAATTCTGGCGACATTTTTTTTTACCTGCTGAAAGGTTATAGAGCCCAACCAAGAAATAAACGTATGTTCAGTTAACAAAGCTGAACAGAGTTGGAGATCTGAAGAGTATTTTGACATTGTATAAGGAGATATAGGAGTTTGTGGTTTTGGTCTTCCTTTCTTCCAGTATTTCTTCACTATGCCTCTTCCCTACATTTTGGAATGGCAATGTATATTCTGTGTTATTATATGTTGAAGGTTTGTGATCTGTTTTATTTTTATTTTACAAGGAATTACACTTAAGAGATTACTGAATCATTGAAGAGACTTTGAACCCTGGACTTTTAAACATTGTTGAGACTGTGATAGATTTTGGGACATTTGAATTTGGACTAAATGCATTTTGCATTATGATGTTGTCACTAGCTTATTGGGGCCAGGAATTGGAATGTGGCAGTTTGCATGTATGAAAAGTGGCTTTGTTGAGTGGTATGGCCTTGTTGGCAGAATTATGTCACTGAAAGGGTAGACTTTGAAGTTTCCTATGTGACAGATATGGACCAATGTCTCAGTTGACATCCTGCTGTCTGCAAGAAATAGGTTCATCAGCTGCTACTCCAGCACCATTTCAATCTACGTAAATACATGTTTCTACCATGATGATAATAGACTGAATCTCTGAAAGTGTAAGTCAGGCAACCTTAATTAAAGTTTTTATTTTATAAGCGTTGTCATGATCTAGGTGTCTCTTCACAGCAATAGAAACCCTAAGACACCATATGTTACCTTTCATTTGTGCCTCCTAATTTTCAGATGTGAGTATACATCATGAAGTAACTACAAAAACCAAGAAACTATAATGGGACCATAGAAGCATGGACAGAGTTTGAGAAGGCAATAACAGAATATAGATCATATGTGGAAATTAAAATATTGAGAGGCCTGTCTAACTGGAAAGGTATGTGGTTTGTTCCATTCAGATGGACACAGAGGGATAAAAGCAAATATCACTTAGGTTGATTGCTTAAGACTTAAGGATTCATGCAATTTTATATTTATCTAAAATTATGCTTTCTATCTATATATAATTATATAGAATTATTCCCCTTCTCTCTGCATATATATGTACTTATATATGTATATATGTATATTTGTGTGTATGTATGTATATGTGTATATGTATACATATATAGGAAGTTATATACAGAGGCTATGCTACTTTTCTATAATGTTCCCTCAAGAAATATGGTGTATAACATAAACCCTAGTAACAGGCACAAGAAATCACATTTTCAATTGTTTGTTAGGGTAGACTAAGTTATTCCTTAAATATGTACATGGTTGAAACAGTTTCTCAGAGTTTGTAGGCAAGCCTCTGTTGCTGAAGTCACTATTCATTCATGACACAGGATTGGGATGATTTGATTTGGATCTATCCTGAAAATTTCTTTCCTGTGGTCTATTTTCTATGATACCGAAAAAATAAAAACGAGTACAAAAAAAGTAACGAAAAATAAATTTCAAGCTGACAAGAGAGGGAATCAACTAACAGTTCTACATAGCAGTATCAATGAACAACAACAATAATCAATATGGTAAGATATTTATAAGTCACTCCCACATAGTTGAGGTGAAAAAACACATATTTTTGATTGATTTTTTTAATCTTAATTTGCATGACATAACAGAATGTTCTGAAATGTCCTAACCCTAGAGACCTTGTCTGTTCTGGTAGCCATAAAAGAAATATTTGCAAAGTAGGAAACTTGCAACACATTGCCTACTATGAGGAGAGGATGAAAAAAATACCTTTGCATTTAATATTAGTGTTTTAAAAGAATCATTTTGAAACTTTATCAATACCATAAATGGCTGTGCATGTTGGAGACACTTTTATTGTACAGAATCCTTAGGGTTAAGTATTAAAGAACTTTAATATTTGGATACAATGAAAAAGACATTGTTTAGATTTGTTTTTGACACATTCTATGTAGCCATAAGTATTTTGAAATTTGCTATGTAGAAAAGACTGGCCAGAAACTCAGGGACATCCTTCTACCTTTAACTCCCAAGGTTGGGAATGAAAGCATAAACCAGCACGCCTGACCTCGGTTTTAGCTTCTTTGAAACAAGTTTCAATATGGATGCTTGGTGAACCTGAGAGTTGTTGAGGAGAGTAGGTTGCAAGTTCAGATATCTGCTTTCCTCTTGATACCTAGGATTAAAGTATGTGCCACCACACATGGCTGAGAGCTTTTATTTATGACCACTAAATGACAATGTTGGTTGTACTGTGAAAAAGTAGAATAACTTATGTGGGCTCAAATTTACTTAGACCAGATTTACTTATTTTGAGACCTGGTCTTTTCTGGGCCAGGGTGGCCTTAAATTTCTTATTCATCTAAGGCATTATCTTGACACTTTTAATTACACAATTACAAGCTATTGACCAGCTTATGATTTAAACTTGTAAAATGTGAAAATATTGCTTCATCATTAATAGTGCATATTTTTCCTCTACATATTTTCCTCTTTTTATTAACTAAATTTTCTACTTCTTTTACATCCTGACCACAGTTTCCTCTCACTCCTCTTACATTTTGGTTAAACATAACAGATTATTATTTCTAAAAGTCTGATTGGCCAATAGCTGGGCAGGAAGAGATTGGATGGGAGAGCCCGAATAGGAGGATGTTGGGAAGGAGAAGAGAATCACAAGAGACAGATAGAGAAGCAAGATGAAATACCATGTTCAAAGAAAGTACTGCAACATGGCAGAGGGTAGATAAAAAATATGGGTTAAGTTAAAATATAAGAGTTAGCTAATAACAAGTGTCAGCTATGGGCAAGCATATATAATTAATATTAACTCTCCATGTAGGTTACTAGACATATATCAGGTAAGAAAGAAAAGTCCACCTACATTAATTAACAACTTTTATATTTATAGTCAAGCTATTATAAATTATCAATTATTATTATACTTTTTAATTAGTATGGTGTCTAGAATTTTACGTTTTAGCCAGGTGCCTTTCCTAGTTTATCTGCTTCAGGGTAAGGGAGTTCCTCACTTTTACTTCCCCCATAGAAAAGTTATTCTGAAAACTCTATATAAATAGTACCTGATATTTTATGGATTTTTTTTTATAAGAGTCTGCATAATTATAGTGGCGATATTGTCTTAGAGCATTTAGTGTAGCACTTCCTGTAAGGTTTCTCAACCCCACATATTAGACTTCCTTTTATTACTAGTTGCTATTTTGAGGATGGTTATTTTGTGAAAGTAGAAATGTTTCCTCTGTCATAATGTGTTGCCCATCTGATCAACATCTGGAAATGGAATTTACAAAGAATTACTCAATTCTAACCAATACTTTCATTTTCTGGGACCTAATTTTCACAACATCTATCAGTAAGAAAATTAATCCCATATCAAACAGTTACAGGAATAGTGATGAGATTTGTAACAATTTCTTTCTGTGTTGAGTTATCCTTCCATTCCAGAAAGCACATGTAGTAGTCAATTTTTGCATACATTAATATAACTTGTTACATTTTTTAAATGGATTTATATTCTGTCAAGTGTGTTTACAATTAATTTGTGACAGAATACATCATATTGAAAAATCTTTAAAAATTTTCTCTTGCTTATTGTAAATTCAAGATTCTCTAGTGTTTTGGATAAATATTTAATCATGAAATAAATTATCTAAATGTGAAGCAGATAAGAATAAAGACTCAGTAGAGAAAAATTTCCAGGCATGTTTCAGTCTCAGTATCTCTTTAATTTTTCTTCTGTTGTGTTGTTTCCACAAGTACATTCACTCCTTTTGCTTTCAACAATATCTCTACTCATCTGATTCATAAGGAAAGTGCCCCAGAATGTTGTCTATCTCAGCCACATACGTTTACTTTTCCATGCTTTTGTGTCCATATATTTTTATCGTATTGCACTTCAAGTAATTGCCTTGAAAAGGAAGGCTTTTATCTGCCTCTTCATTTACCTTTTTAATTTATAAATGATAAAGATTGCTTTCTAAACCGGAAATGATTATAAAAGATTGTGGCAAATGAATGGCTAAGAATTATTTTCTAAAACAAACAATGATACTAATTTTATGAATGAATGTCTCCTTGTTTTGAAAAACATGCATGTGTTTTAAGATACTATCTCATAGATTTCATAAACCAAATGAACAAGGCTATAACTAAAAAGCATTTTTGCTAGAACGCGACAGTAACAGATGAAATAACTGCACTGTGCTGAACTCTCCTCTGAGAAAAATATGTTTCCTGTGCTATTTGACAGGTCTGACCTTTGACAGTCAGTAACTTACTGATTCAAATAAATGATCATTACGGTTGACTTGTTAAAATGTTGGAGACTCTGTGCTACACACTTCGCTACATATTTTCAAAACCTTAGGGAAAACAAAGTTGTTGAAGCCTCAAATTTTATTTTTAACAGAATACCCTTCAAATTCTTGGTTACTTGTACCGGCTTCCCTGAATTTAGTTCTCCTAATTAACTCTGACTTACTTTACATATCAATCCACAGCCCTTTCACACAGAAGAAATAAAAATATGAATCTCTTAAAGGCCAAGAAATGGCATTATAAAAATGCCTTGGGAGTCATAAAGATAACTTGTGGTGTAATGCTGAAAACCAGTGAAGCTTTTGAAGGAATTAGATCCACAGTGCTCATTCACTGACAGGATATGATAAGCACAGACAGGATGTGAATGTGTTAGATGCAAACTCTCTTCCCCACTGTGTCTACGTATTCCCTAATCATTGAAGTCAATATGGAGCTGAAGAACCTTAAAGATTATTTTTTATTTTACTCATCCTGAGTCCTTATAGCTTATTACATAGAATTCCTTTGCAATTCAATTATCTAAAGATAGAACATATGTCACATTCATGTAGTAGAAAAATATTAAATATCAGAAGTTACATATAATGAACTTAATGGAAATGATAATAATCATTTAATATTAAAATTGATATAGAATTAATATTTAATTATGTCTGAAATTTGCTAAAATTCAATTTAAAGTTTTTATTCACCCATAAAGTATTAAAATCATTATTTAAAATTATTTTAAAATAGAAACATTCACATATTTGTAATATTAGGTGTTAATGTCTTTTTGGAGCATAAGAAATAAAACAAATTTTGTCAAATGATCCTGTCTATTTCAACTTTCCAGGTGGACCTATATATGTTTACCTAGGGTTCAACTTCTTACTTAGCTTCTCTAGGACCATGGACTCTGGGCTCAATATTTTTTGTTTATAGTTAGTGTCCACTTATGTGTGACTACATACCATATTCATCTTTTTGGGTCTCGGTTACCTCACTCAGGATAGTGTTTCCTACTTCCATCCATTTGCATGCAAAATTCAAGATGTCATTGTTTTTTACAGCTGAGTAGTACTCTAATGTGTAAATGTGTCACATTTTTTTTCAGTTCTTCATCTATTTTTCAGTTGAGGGACATCTAGGTTGTTTCCAGGTTCTGACTATTACATAATGCTGCTATGAAAATAGAAGAACAATTGCCTTTGTAGTATTATTGAACATCTTTTGGGTATATACCCAAGAGTGATGTTGCTCAATTCTGAGGTAGATTGCTTTCCAATTTCTGAGAAACCGCCACACTGATTTCCAAAGTAGTTGTACCAGTTTACATTACCACCAGCAACGGATGAGTTTTCCCCTTACTCCAAGGAGGTTCCACTTATTTATTGTTGTTCTCAGTGTCTGTGTTACTGGGGTTATATTTAGGAAGTGGTCTCCTGTCCCCATGCATTGAAGACTACTTCCCTCTTTCTCTTCTATCAGGTTCAGTGTGTTCAGATTTATATTGAGGTCTTTAATCCATTTAGACTTGAGTTTTGTGCATGAGGATAGATATGGATCTATTTTCATTCTTCTACATGTGGACATCCTGTTATGCCAGCACCATTTGTTGAAAATGCTTTCTTTTTGTTCCATTGTAAAACTTTAGCTTGTTTGTCAAAAATTATGGGTCATAGGTGTGTGGATTAATATCGGGTCTTAGATTATATTCCATTGGTCATATTCCCTGTTTTTATCCCAGTACCAAAGTTTTCATTACTGTAGCTCCGATTCCTCCAGAAGTTCCTTTATTGTATAGGGTTGTTTTGGCTATCCTAATTTTTTTTTCATATGAAGTTGATTATTGCTTTTTCAAGGTCTGTGAAGAATTGTCTTGGTATTTTTATGGGACTGCATTGAATCTCTAGATTGTTTTTTGTAGGACTGCCATTTTTACTAAGTTGATCCTACCTATACAAGAGCATGGAAGATCTTTCCATTTTCTGGTATCTTCTTCTGTTTCTTTCTTCATAGACTTGAAGGTCTTTTCGAATAGGTCTTTCATTTCTTTTGTTAGTTTTACCCCAAGATATTTTATGTTTTTTTGTGGCTATTGTAAAAGATAAGGTTTCTCTGATTTACCTCTCAGCTTCTTTATCATGCATATGTAAGAGGGCTACTGATTTTTTTTAGTTGATCTTGTATCCTGCCACATCACAGAAGGTATTTTTGATTATATAGATAAATCAGTACTTGTTTACTTCCAAAATTAATTTTTTCTCATTTTTTTAAAAATAACAACTTTATTCATGAACATACTACAGACATAGTCAAAATAAACAAAAATATTTTATATTAAAATAATTTCTTTTATAGAGTTAAAATTGTCGTATGTATAATCTATTTAAATTTTAGATCTAGGAGTGGAACCCTGACATCACATGTGCTGGGTAAGCTCTCTACCAATTTAGCTACATCATTGGTCCTACATGGTCTTTTACTAGTATTTACTTATTATAAATGACCACTTGATAGTTACAGTGATTTAGGTTTCAAAGAATCTGTCTAAAACTGATGGAATGATTTCATTTTGACATTTATCTGCACGATACAAGACATATTGGCCATGTGTACTCAAACCAAGTAGCACATAGTAACAAAAACAAAGTTGTCAAAAGTCATTCTTCTTCCACTTCAGCTTCTCGGTAAATACATTCCAACCCCTTCACCCCTTAGGAGCAATTTTGAGAATCGCGTAATTCTAATTCATACTTGTGAATTTAAAATGGCTATTTAGTCTTGTGGTAACTATTAATCAAGGACACGATTTTTATATGCCAGGGATGTCAGAGCAGGGTTTCTAATATTACTAAAGTCATGTTCAGACAGCAGCTGGGAGACAAGCAATAATTGAACATATTTAAAAATCCACTCCATGTACTGAACAGATTTCAATGTCTGCTGTGTTTAAGGTCCACTGGGTTGTGAAATGGCTGTTTCGTTCACACAGATGTTAATATCTTCAGGCTCTTCAATAGCTCAGCATCTTCTCATTTACATATCTGCAGTAAGTTTGGTGTTCATACTGCTATATGTTGCTGTTTTGTGTTATAATGGAGCATGTTAAAGACTAAATATGAATGAGTGTAATTACATCTCATTAAGGCTTAAGAAGAAAAATAACAAGGAACATAGCAATAGGTACTCAGTCACCAGTGCTTCATTAACTCTTTTGCTGTTTAAATACCTGCAGCTGATGAATACAAATTATTTTTGGAAATGTAGATTAGAAAGTTTTCCATTTTATCTGTTTTCTAGTAAAAAAGTTATTAAATGGGTGAATTGGACTATTGCTAGTATGAGAATTTAATTTTTTACTTTCAAAGAAATCAAACTGCATTTCTTATTAGTAGAGTGCATTCCATGTGACTCTGGGATGCAATTCTGAAATTGTCTGAAGTCACTTGATTGGTTACGTGGGAAATACAAGGTTTATAGATAAAAGAGACATAGCAGAGTTTCCTCCACTTCATTCACTGCTTAACAGTCTTATTTTACAATTAAACTGTTGCTTTCACATGTATAGTCATCTCTCTGTGACAATGGCTCTCATCCAAGCAACTAAGTACAAGGACCGAGAAACACTGCTTCCTTGCTTCATTGAATAAACAAAAAATGAATAAACATTCATTGCTCCATTGTATAGCTTCATAGAGAGTAGTAGAGACTGTTTATGTTGACTTTAACTTCACAGAAATATGTTAAGTGAACTTTAGAGCCCATTTGATACATTAATTGATTTTCAGTCACTTGAGAGTATTTTCCAATTTATTTTTTTAATATTGACCTAATGAGTAATTCTTTTAAAATATTTCATATGCTTCTGGTTTTAAAATTAACTAGTGTTGATTCATTCTTCCATATTCATATAGGTCTCGGAGGGAATGGTCCTTTATTAACTTTTCATGAGTACATAAAGTCAACAACTTGTCCTTAAATTAAGTACAAAGAAATTTGCTAAATAAGCTGAACATTTACGTTGCCACTGGACAAGCCAAAGTGCACAGGGAATGTTGTAAATTCTCAACCTTGCATAAAACCTGCAGGCAATTCTCTCCTGGTGTACACGGCTTTGCCTTCTCTCTCTCTCCTTTCCTCTTCCCCTCTCTCTCTCTCTCTTTTTCTCTTTCCTTTTTCTGTAATAAACATTTCACCCTTAAAAAAAACTGCAGGCAACTATGACATAATGAGAGTGAGAAGCATATTCTTTTTCATGGAAGAGCACATAAATTAGTTACCAAATACCAAATGATCAGCCCACAAAGCATACATACCAGAAACATTATACAGATTAAATAGGTTGTATTTAGGAATGTATCTGTATTTAGAAACACAAACTTGCACAAATACATACATAAATACACACATATTTGTGCAGGCATTAAAATTGATTAGTGAAAAAGAGAGCATAAATTGGCAAGAGATCCAAGAGGGGTATAGCAGAGTATTTTTTTAAAAATTGAAGAAATGATATAATTATAGCATAATTTTGAAAAGAAAAGAAAAAATAAAAATTACCAAAAAGAGCGTATTGCTCTCATATTTCATTATTTAATTTATCCAAGTATAATGTTAAATACAAATAATAAAAATATTTCCATATATTTAAAATGTATATCCTTAATCCATAAAATAGAGCAATATAATTAAATAAATCTTTTAATATGTACATACACATACATACCAGATAAACAACATACACATACAAAATCGATGTTTTTAATGAAATTATATTCTTCTCTCATATAATACATCCCAAACATAGTTTCCCCTCCATATACTCCTCCCAACTCCTCATCTCCCTTCATTTTCTCTTCTGTAAAAGAAAAGGCTCCAGGAGAAGACAGCCAAACAGGAGAAAACAAGATAAAATAAGACAAGATGAAGAAGGCTTGACTAGGCACACCAAGAGGTGAAAAGGGGACTCAAGAGCAGGCAAAAGAGGCAGAGAAACACCTGCTTGCACTGTTAGCAGTCTCACACAATCATCAAGCGAACAGTGAAAATATTGCAGAGGACCTGGTGCAGATCCAGCCTGGTTGCCTGCTTGTGGTTGCAATCTCTGTGAGTCATGCTTAGTTGATTTTGTGGACCATGTTCTCCTGGTGATCTCTATCCCCTCTGACTTATACAGTCTTTCCTCTCTGTCCTCAAATAGGATTGCCTGATTGGAGACCTACAATTTAGATTCTCTCAGCATAAAATCTGAATGTGGATCTCTGCATCTTCCCCCATCTGTTTTCTGAGGAATCTTCTCTGATGATACCTGGACAAGACACCCACCTATAAGTAAAATACAAGGAAATCCTAATATTATTAGGGATAGTTTCATTTTTGTTTTGTTTTGTTTTGCTATTTGACCAGTTGTGTTTGGCTCTATCCCTAGGTCTCTGGGATATCCAGTCTTTGGTTTCTGGACACCCAAGTAGTGTCATGCTGTTGTGCCCAAGTTGTGACCCCAGAGAGACCACCGGAATCCAGTCAAGTTCAGAATGCAAAAGCAAGGATTATTTCTTCGTGCATAATTCAAACCAGATAGTTGGGAGCTCAAAGTGGAAAGAGCTCCTGTTTCTCATTTGGGGCTGACATATATAAACTGCAAGCCAGGCTTACTCAGGGTCAAGGGGGCCGGTTTTGCTAGACACAGGGTGTAGACTACTTCTGCATACTCTCTTCTCCCTTTAAGCGGCTGCTTCTGCTTCTGTGGATGTCCCCCCTGCCATCCCTACTAGCAGTTACTCCCGCTTCTGTCTAGACCACAAAGCTGGGTGTCCATAGGTGGCTAGCTGCTAGGAACATTTTGTGGTTTAAACTTTTGCAGAGGTTACTATTTTCTAGTAGCTCTTGATGCCTTAACCAGCTTCTGATCAAGAAAAGTCTATTAAAATTTTCCATGTCCTTACAATGTGTGGACTCGCTCCTGTGAAGTGAGTCTCAAGTTAAATCAGACTGTGATTGACGTCCAACAAGTTCTGCTCCACAATTACACCAGAAGATCTTACTGCCAGGACTTATTGTAGGTGCAGAAGATTACGCCTCGGTTGGTGACCAGGTTTCTCTTTCTGTAGCCTGCAGAACATGCTCTTGTGTCAAAGAAGCTTAAAGGATAAAGGACCAAAACCTGCACCAACAACCCCCTTGAGTTCTCTACATTCAAAGATCTGCGTGGATTTTATCCTCAGCGATGGGACTGGGCTGCCAGTTTTTAGTGGGTGAACTTCTGTTCTTCATTCAACCTAGGCTGTTTAGGGATTACTATGGGATCACCTCAGCCAGCAACTCAGCCAAAAGTGTATCAGTTCCACGATTGTAAGTCTTGCCTGACTACAACTGTTGGCCAGTTTAGATTGTTTCCACATTTTCTAGACTTCTTCCCTAAGGTCATCCTCACAGATTCCAGGAAGAATCTACTACACTTGGCTTCCACACTGCCCCATTCCAATTCCTGCTGTCTCCCCATGTAGCACTCCTTTATTCCTTGCCCTCCATCTGATTTCTCCCTCTCCCATCAACACTCCACGGACAGACCACCCACAGCAAATTTCTTTTACCCTTTCCAGGGTGGCCCATACTTCACCATATAACATTTCCCTTTATCTAACTTTTGTGGGTCTGAAGCATAGGTACATACAAAATCATTTTATAAAGTGTGATTTAGATTAAGTAAGAAGTGTTTTTGATAATGATATGGCACTATCTTAAAAAGTTTATGAAAAGAAGAAATTTTCTAAATTTTTTTTAGTTTGTCTTTTTTTTTATTATTGAGAAAATGACAAAAAGAACAAGTTTCCACCTCCTCCCAGCCTCCCATTTCCCTCCCCCTCCTCCCACCCTTCTCCCCCTCCTCCCACCCTTCTCCCCCTCCCCCACTCCTTTCCCCCTCCCTCTCCAGTCCAAAGAGCAGTCAGGGTTCCCTGCCCTGTGGTAAGTCCTAGGTCCTCCCCCCTCCGTCCATATCTAGGAAGGTGAACATCCAAACTGGGTAGGCTCCCACAAAGCCAGCACATTACGTAGGATCAAAACCCCTTGCCATTGTCCTTGGCGTCTCATCAGCTCTCATTGTTCGCCATGTTCAGAGAGTCCAGTTTTATCCCATGCTTTTTCAGTCACAGTCCAGCTGGCCTTGGTGAGCTCCCAATAGATCAGCTCCACTGTCTCAGTGGGTGGGTGCACCCCTCGTGGTCCCGACTTCTTTGCTCTTGTTCTCCCTCTTTCTGCTCCTCATTGGGACCTTGGGAGCTCAGTCCAGTGCTCCAGTGTGGGTTTCTGTCTCTATCTCCATCCATCACCAGATGAAGGTTCTATGATGATATGCAAGATATTTGTCAGTATTGCTATAGGATAGGGTCATTTCAGGTTCCCTATCCCCAGCTGCCCAAGGAATCAACTGGGGACCTCGGCCTGGGCACCTGGGAGCCACTCTAGGTTCAAGTCTCTTGCCAACCCCAAGGTGTCACCCCCAACCAAGAATTGTGCTTCCGTGCTCCCCCATCCAACCTTCCCTTATCCCAATCCTCCTTTTTCCCCAAGTTCCCCCCTTCCTCCCCTTCTCCCTTTCTCTCCCCATCTTCCCCTACCCCCTCCCACCCCACCCCCAAGATCTCAATTTTCTCCCCGGCAACTTTGTCTACTTCCCATAGCCAAGAGGATAACTATATGTTTTTCCTTTGGTTCACCTTCTTACTTAGCTTCTTTAGGATCACCAATTGTAGGCTCCGTGTCCCTTATTTATGGCTAGAAACCAATTATGAGTGAGTACATCCCATATTCATCTTTTTGGGTCTGGGTTACCTCACTCAGGATAGTGTTTTCTATTTCCATCCATTTGCATGCAAAATTCGAGAAGTCATTGTTTTTTACCGCAGCATAGTACTCTAATGTGTAGATATTCCACACTTTCTTCATCCATTCTTCCATTGAAGGGCATCTAGGTTGTTTCCAGGTTCTGGCTATTACAAATAATACTGCTATGAACATAGTTGAACAAATGCTCTTGTCATATGATAGGGCATCTCTTGGGTATATTCCCAGGAGTGGTATTGCTGGGCCCAGGGGTAGGTTGATCCCAAATTTCCTGAGAAACCGAAACACTGATTTCCAAAGTGGTTGCACAAGATTGCATTCCCACCAGCAATGGATGAGGGTACCCCTTCCTCCACAGCCTCTCCAGCAAAGGCTATCACTGGAGTTTTTTATTTTAGCTATTCTGACAGGTGTAAGATGATATCTCAAAGATGTTTTGATTTGCATTTCCCTGATCGCTAAGGAGGTTGAGCATGACCTTAAGTGTCTTTTGGTCATTTGAACTTCCTCTGCTGAGAATTCTCTGTTCAGATCAGTGCCTCATTTTTTAATTGGGTTAATTAGCATTTTAAAGTCTAGTTTCCTGAGTTCTCTATATATTTTGGAGATCAGACCTGTGTCTCTTGTGGGGTTGGTGAAGATCTTCTCCCAATCAGTAGGTTGCCTTTTTGTCTTGGTGACAGTGTCCTGTTTTTGTAGACTCTTTTTTACATTTTCTAGTTTTTTAAGTTCTTATAATATTAATAAAAACAAATAAAATATAGAATACAATTATAAATATATATCTACCACAGATATATTTATATATCTCACAGAAAGTAAGCATGAAGTACTTCAAGTGAAGGAACAAATGTTAAAAATTAAATAGTTAAGGGCAGAAAAGTGATGATGAAAAACAGTTTGAGAATATAGTTCCTTAGTAAGAGGCTCTCCACATAATCCAAGACCTGTTCGTGGACCAGCACTTTATGAATAAGTCCTCTTTGCAATAGAGATTTTACAATAAGACTTCTCATTTTGATGTAGTTAAATCCTGTTTTATTCACAATTATAACTCCATTAGATTGAAGACATATGCAGTAGGCCACACCTATGGATATCTGATTCTTGACAAAGATGCTAAAAATACAGACTGCAGAAAAAAAAAATCCAAAATAAATAGTGCTGGTCAACCTTTATGAATAAGTAAGTATAGGAGAATAAAAACACATCTATATTTATCTCCCTGCACCAAATAATTTTTTTTAAAAGGAGGTACAAACTAAAGAGTCAATTCACAAATAATGGAACACAAGTGATGGAGAAACACATAAAGTCATTAGGAAAATGTAAATTAAAATTTCTTTCTTTTGTTTTCTTTTTTCTTATTTATTTTTCCATTCAAAAATTTACACTTCCTCCTGTCCTCCCATTCCCCTCCCTCTCCCGCACTCACCCTCCTCTCTCCCCCTCCCACCTTAAGAGAGGGCAGGGAATCCTGCCCTGTGGGAAGTCCAAGCTCCCCTCCTCCATCCAAGCCTAGGAAGCTTTTCATCCAAATAGACTAGGGTCCCAAAAAGCCAGTACATGCAGTAGAGACAAGTCCCAGTGTCTTTATCAATGGCTTCTCAGTCAGCCCCCATTTTCAGCCACAATCAGAGAGTCCGGTTTGATTGCATGCTCATTCAGACTCCGGTCCTGCTGAATTTGGTGAGCTCCCATTAGAACAGGTACACTGCCTCCATGGGTAAAGCCACTCCTCGCGGTCCAGACTTCCTTGCTCATCTTCTCCCTCCTTCTGCTTTTCAACTGGACCTTGGGGACTCAGTGCTTTGGTCTGATGAGGGACTTTGTCTCTATCTCCATCCATTGCCAGACGAAGACTCTATGGTGATATTCGAGAAGAAGATACCTATATTAAAATTTCTTTATCCTTTCAGCTTACCCGGATCAGAACGTACATGATCAATAAAACAAACGACAGTTAATGATGTGAGCATTTCAGTGAAAAAACAAGAGGAAAAGGGAAAAGCAAAATAAATTTCAATGCTTGTTACAGTAAAAACCAGCTGTATCACTCTTGGCTGATACTCAAATGATCTAATTTCACTACAAATTATTCTTACAACAAATAAGGAAAGGAAAACTGCTAAGTATCAAGAAACAGTTTTTCTCTATATTCTTTTCTGGTAACTATCTCCATTGTAAAAAAAAAAAAAAAAGCCCGTCCTTTTTCAGAGTTAACTATAAATCTCAATGTCTCTATAGAGTACTATAAAGGTTATATAATATTCACTAGAAATATTAAAGCAATATCAGAAAGTTTATGTTAACCGGGATACAATTTTATTGTACAGAAAAAATCAAATTAGAAGCAGTCCACGGTATAGATAAATAAGAAGGCTTAAAGATCTTTAAAGAAGAAAGTTTTGTATCTACAGGGATTTCTTTGCTGAATGACTATGTGGCAATGTGAAGGAATTAATCCTCACCCAAAGAGTCATGTGGGATTATAACTGGAGATTTAGCATTAAGACGTTTTGAAGTAGATATTGGTAATACAGTGTTTACATGCTTACATTCATTACTTACTCTTAAAATATATGAAAAAAGAAGAAGCACATGAGCAAACAAACTATGATAAATATATAATACGGTATACAAACCTAAAACTTCCAAGGCTGAGACAGCAAAGTTCACTTTATTTTGAAACTATCGAGGGCTAATTAGTAAAAAAAAAACATGTAAAATCCTATAATGTTGATGGTGGTGAAGATGATGTTGAGATCTGAAAAGTTTTAATCTTTCTGAGACATGAGTAAAATTTTGGGAAGTAAAATTTAATTAATTTCATTAGTAATGTGGATAAGATATAAAACATCCCAAACTGTGAAGTTTTAAATGAAAAATTGTGAGTAATAGCTATCCCTAAATTTTCTACATTATATGAGTCCAAATATAACAAAAAACATTACCTAATTTTCTATTTGTTTGTTTGTTTGTTTAAATGTTTATGTAGGAGTGACTTGCCTGTATGTTTGTGTATTATATGGTGTTCCTAGTGCTGGAGGGAAGAAGAGAGCATCGGATCCCTTGGAACTGGAGTTTCAGACATGTATGAGTGTTCCTCTAGGTGGAGGAAATTAAACCTGGATCCTCTGCAAAAGAAGTAAGTACTCTTATTCAAAGAGCCATTTCTTCAGTTCTAAGAAAAAACATTTTAAATAAAACTTTTGTTTTGATGTTGAATAACATGAAATCTGCTGTATGGGTTCCTTGCCTGGAGTCTGGCATTCACAGAGGAACACATATAATTTGAGAAAAACAAGACAATAACAATTATCAAACATGGAACGAAAAGGAAATAAAGGTATCTTAAATTTAAATTGCCTTTAAACATTAGAATAAGTCTGAAAAAAAGCAAATAAGATTAAGTTTAAAAGTACAACCTATATTATTGCTAGTCTGGATTAATTTTCATAACTACTCTAACACAATTCCATGGTCAGTTTATCCCAATGTTATTACAGAAGAATAAAAGCAAAAATGAGGTAAACTTAGAAGAAAAATCAATTTCTATTATACAAATGTGAAAGTAAGGGCAGCATTTTTTTATTAGATATGAAAAACATTAAAAATAGATTGTCCATAAAATACTATGATGGTGAGGTTTAAGATCACTTATTTTTATACAGTTTCTATTTAATAACATAACAATCTAGAAGGACTGCAGCACATCATTAAAATACCTAAAATTCTTTAAAGGACTTAAAACATTTGACAGAAGCTCTCCTCTTCTTTAATCCCTTAATACTTCATCATTTTATGAGAATTAATTTAACTAGCTATAAAACTTAGTATGTGATATATCACTAAAACATGTAGATAGAAATTCTAAGTGATTCTTTAGAATTTTTTTAAAAAAATGTTCATATTTATTTTTAAGTGCGTGTATGTGCACATCTCTCTCACTGTGTGTTCTGTGTCTGTATGTGTATATGTATTGTGTGTGTGTTTGTAGATGTAGATATGAATGCTATTGCAGACTGCTATGGAAACAAGAGGAATTGGTTCTCCACGGCGCTTGAGTCACAGACTGTTGTGAGCTACCTGCTGTGCTAAGAATCTTACTTGTTTCCTCTACAAGAGTAATGAACTGTTTTAATAGTTGATTCATCTCCTGTCCCTCTAAGAGTTAATTTTTATAACTGTACTTTGTCTGTTATCTCTTCATTTTCTCTCACTCCTGATTATATATTGATTAGAAGGAAAATAATCTTGGAGGGAGTAACTGTTTATAGAAATTAGATGGAAATTTTTCTGCCACACATACATCTGTGGAAATAAAGAATGTCTCATTTTTTGTATATTCTTGATTCCTGATTATCATAACTTGACCTTTTATTAGTAGTATATGTTAAATCACCATAGAAATAAAAACATATCAGATCAACAATGGCACCAACAAAATTATTTTTCAGATGTAAAATTTTACACAGGGATTATCTTTGTGTTTTAATAATGGAATTCCATATTTTCTCGACAAAGCAATATATAGCAATCATAAGAACAGTAAAACATTAACTTCATACGCTTTGGGACTTGGCTGCATCTGATAATTTAATTCTTATAATATAGATTAAAGAATAATGCCTACACATGAACTTAATAATATAATTATAACTCTGCACTAGAGACCTTCCGAGCAAATGAAGACCCAAAGAAACTGTAATAGTCAATTATTGCATACTAAATTGGAAAGATACTAGTAAATTGAGAAGCAACAATGTTACAGGTGAAAGCTCAGCAGGTAAGTAATTTTAACAAGGTCGAAGCAGCATATTTGGTTGTATTCTCTTGAGGTCAAGTCTCCCATTATTATTATAATTTTTTGATTCTTTTATTGTTCCTTTTCTTGTTTTATTTGCTTTTCTCTCATACTATACTTCCTTACCACAGCCTCTCTTCTCTTCACTCCTTCCAGTCCCTAGCCTCTCCTCTTTCACAGATCCACTGTGTGTTCTTTTCCCTTCAGAAAAGGCTATGACTCCATTGATATCAAGCAAACAAATATAAAACTACACATAAAGTCTCATATCAAGACTGGAAAAGGCAACCCCAATAAGAGAAAAAGGATCCTAAGAGCAGACAAAAGGATCAGAAACAGCCCCATTTTTTTTTGTTAGGAGACCCACAAAAATCCCAGAGCAAACAAGCACAACATGTATGTAGCAGACTAAACACACACCCGTGTTGACTCCGTGATTTCCTTTACACTTTCCTTGAGACCCTATGAGGCCTACTTAGTTCATTCTATAGATCATGTTGTATGGTTGTTCTGAGTATCCTTGCCTCCTATAGTCCTTATTTTTCCTTTTCTGTAGAGTTCTCTGAGTTCTGCCTAATGTTTGGTTTGTGTCATTTTATCTTCTTCCATCAGACGTCAGATGAAGTCTCTTTGATGATGGTTGTACATGGACCACTATATGATTATAGCAGAATATCTTTAGGAATTATTTCATTGACTTTTTTCCACTCATGTGGAACACATCCTCCATTGCTGTTGAGAATGTAAACTTATACAGTCACTATAGAAAACAATATGAAAGTTTCTCATAAAATTCAAAATTGATCTGCCACATGATCCAGCTATACACATATTAGACATAAACCCAAGAGATGCTCCATCCTACCACAAGGACTGTTGCTCAACTATGCTCATAGTGGCTTTTTCATAATGACCTGAAATTGGACTTAACCTAGATGCTCCTCAACTGAAGAATGGATAATGAAATTATAGTGTATTTACACAATGGAATATAACTCCATTTTTACAGTCAATGGCATCATAAAATTTGCAAGCAAATGGAAGAAACTAGAAAAAACTCATTCTAAGAGAGGCAGTACATATCCAACAGACAGAAATGATACATACACATTCATTAGTTGATATTAGCTGTTAAGTAAAAGATAATAAAGCTGCATTAAACAGATCCAGAAGTTAAGTAACTAGGAGAGCTCTAGAAGGGAAAAATGGATCCCCCAAGGAAGGGGAAATAGATTTTGCTGGTCAACTTGGGGAATGCAGAGATGGAAACCTGAAGGACCATTTGGGGGAAGAAGGGATGGAGTGAGATAGAGGAGAAGCAAATACAATTAAGGAACATTTAGGGGAGCAATGTAGAAACCTAATGCAGTGGAAATCTCCTGGAACCTATGAGGGTGACCTTAGCAAGAACTCATATTAGTGGATGATAGGGAGCCTGAAACAGTCACCTTCTGTAACCAGGCAATTATTCCAAAGTTGGGACTAGGACACAAAACCAGCCACAATACCTTCTGCTTTCAACCTGTACTGCCTAAGATGTACTATCCAAATAGTGGTTAGCTTAATAGTGGCTCAGAGTTTGTGGGAGTGCCCAAAATAAAGACACATATTGCCAGAGGAAGCCTATGTCAAACACTGCCTTAATGGCCAGAAATTATTATTATTATTAAATTGAGTCTTTCCATATAGGAATGTCACCCCTTGTTTTACAGAAACAGACATTTCCAGAATGATTATCTTTATATAGTATCTTAAAAGAGGACTTACTCTGAAATAGCCAATTTAAGTATAAGATACATATGTTCTTTATAATAAGCAATCCCTTAGCCCTTTCAATTTAACAGGGTATTCTAAAATATCAATCTTTTCTCACAATTATACATTTAATGCCTGCCAAGAATCCCTAGTATAATGATAAATGAAATAAGTCATCAGCTATTCTGATGAAATCAAAATATTTGTGCAAAATAATAGCTTTTAAAAAATTTCCATTTGAAAGGATGAAACCATTTGCTTTGTGAAATAGTAATAGTTATTGCTTTCATATTGAAGATCATTTATGGGAATGAAATATTAACTTCAGGAAGTCAATTATCAGGCAATCTAATATCATTCTAAGATTAAGCATTGGTGTAATAAATATCCTTCATTGATAATGAAGCCAATGTTCAAAATTTAAGAACTATGTACTTTTTACTTATCTACACTGTAATGTGTGATGTGTGTTTATTATTCATAATCCTCCTTTAGAAACTATATAAACTCATTTAGTTTGAATTTCATTAATAATGTTGATAATTTTAGGGGATGTTTTTCTATTCACTCTTTGGATAGATGTTTGTATATTATAAGGGTTTTATTATGTGTTCTAGTAAAATATTTTACTCTAAAATATTCACTAATGTATAACAAAAATTAAGATAAATATCAACTACTTAAAATTTAATTTTATATGCTAATTTATATAACAATATTTTCTGCCTAGAACAGCACAAATTTTATAAAAATTTTCTTTTATTTTATGACATTTGTATGTTTCAGTTTTCTAATGCATTTTTATACCAAGACAATAGTATTTTTATGCTATTATATGTCTGTGTAATTTTATTAAGGAAAGATAGATATTCAACACTATACTTTTCTTAATTAATTTGAGATATTCTGATTTCATTTCAAGATGAATTTCACAAACCTTATTATCAAATATCACTGTCAAAACCTATTTAAGATCATATTTTTTTTTAAAAAACACCTATGCCTGTGTATTTCTTATCTAAAATATTTGTGTCCGGTAATGTTTTTAATTTTGAATATTATTGGAATGTAAAATATTTTCACATAGATGATGAGAAAGTTTGAGGACAAGACTAAGCCTTAAACACCCAATCCATTATATTTCATGTTCATTTAATGTTTAACATTCTGAAGTATTTATACTCAGTGAGTTAAGTGAACCTAAATAGTAACTGCTGCATGAAGTAAAGAATAGAATGTTCTATTATTCCCATTCTCCAGAGTTTTCCATTTTCAATTAATATAAACTTCAAAATTTGTTTAATGTATTTTTCATCTTTACAGTATGCATCGCCATGTTTCTCTTAGTTTCTTTTTCAGGGTTTACTATATTTTTATAAGCTTTCATGTTTTATATTTATATAATTTCTGTTTGATTATAATTTTTCCAGTTTTCTTCTTATTTAATCTATGGTCTTTTAATTTTGCTTTTCATTTACAGCCACATGCGCAGCAAAGTACTTTACATTCATTCACCTCACATATTTTTATTTGGTAATCAGACTATTTGATGCATTTTTCTTTCCCTAGGCTACTACCTGGCATGTCAATATGTTTAGCATGGTATTGTTCTCTGAGGACAAAGTTATTGCTCTCTGAATAGGTTTGCTAGGTTCTCCTTGTAAACTCTCAGTTTATCTCTGTGGGTGTTAATGTATTTTTGCATACTCAAAAGAACCATAACATTCAAAATAACATCAGGACCAATTCCCACTAAGTCATTTCATCTTAAGGGATGCTTTCAGAAAGCACAGTGCTACTTTGCTATGGTTTGTTAAGTAAGTGATAATGGCTTCTGCATACCACTTACTTAGTTTTGGATGCTTTTATAGTTATGCATGACCTTTAAAAACATTCTGTTTAACATTGCTGGCTGGTTCTCCATTAGCTGAATAATGAAGGCTCAGCTTCTCTCTACATGTAGGAAACTGTATCTCTGTTAGTCCTTTTTTGAAATGGCTTTCCTGTTATACATATTTTGGAAATGCTTCCTTTTCACATTAATGTCACAGTTGATTCTCTGACTTACATGATAAATTGTGAATGAAAATAGCATAATAGTAATTTAGAACAAAAGGTTCAAGACCTACCAGCATTCTGCCAATTTCCCAACATCACAATCACCAGTATGGTTAATGTTATTCCATTACTTATGCTACCTGGGAATTAGGATAACAGGGGATAGACATATAGTAAAATTGCTTAAGTTAAATTAAATTCTGAGACTTTAAGGTCTATTATAGAAATTATAATGTTAATATTATGCATTTGTCCAGAATAATCTCACTGATTTTGAGATAAATATTTGACTTCTCAATCTGAATACAACTGATCATTAAACTGTTTCTCCAAGCATTATAGTACAGCACACTAATAGCATCAGTACTGATCATACAGAATAAGTCATTCTCAGTTCTGAAACTACTGAAATCATTTTCAAAGGACTGACTGATCTTTTGTATCCATCATTATCAAACATAAAAATTCCCACAACTTAAGTGCATCATACACCTGAGGGGTCATTCAGATCCTTCCAATTCCTTCATTCAATCAACAGAGCATTGTTCTGTTTCCTTTACTTTCAATACACCAGTTTCCGAAATATTGTGTGACAACTGTCTGGCACCACTTCCCAACATATTTCTAATCTACCATGATATCTCATCTGATCCTGTAAGCAATCAGAGTTCCTAAACAGAATACCATTATGTGTGAGGTCCCAAAGTTATTACATATAAATAAATAATGTCTTGTAGCTACATCCTCAAATTGGAAACAATAATTATCCTTTTAAGTTGTTTCATTAGTCATTTCACTCCACTGTGTGAGTATGTGATCTTTTCCAAACAAAGTATAAGTATTTATTACATATCAGGCAAAATATATTTGAGCAACTGCAGTCAATACAAAAAAATTATATGAGGACAATGATATCAAAATTATTTTGGAAAATTCTGTGATATAACTCATGTTTTTCTTCATGAAAATTCAAAATTTTGTCTAATCTGTTTTAAGAAAAAAGCCTTATTTTTAGGTAAGTTTTTTCTTCATAAAATTTAGAAAGAAATGATTACAATTACACAAGGATTATTCTTTTTTTGTTGAATTATTCCTATCTAGGAAACTAAATTTAGAGGTATACTACACAACAGAAGTTTCAAGAACCCTGTGGATAACTGAAATCTAGCATAATATGAGATATATATGCTGGTTATTTGTTATTAACTTCACTGGACTTGGGATAGCCAAGGAAAAACTTTCGGTTGTGTTTTTTTTTATAAATTGTGTGTGTGTGTGTGTGTGTGTGTGTGTGTGTGTGTGTGTGTGTGTGTGTTCCCACATACTATGAGGCACTCACAGACCTCAGATGAAAGCTTATGGGTGTCAATTTTTTCCTTTTTGACCATTTTGTTCACAGGGCTCAAGCTCAGGCCCTTTGCAGTTAGAAACTTCTCATAGATCCACTTCATACTCTCTAAAGCGTTGTTTTGTCTTTGATTGTTTAATTCCAAATAGGTGAGAGTGTCCGCATAACATAATCTGGAAATCTGAGCTGAAGAAGAATGGGGAAATAATAAGCAGATAAGGAGATTCCGGATGAATAGCTGCATTCATCTCTCCCCAGTTTCACAACAATGGATCAAATGCTATAAATGTTGCCTCCCAATGGATAGAAACTAAATTCTCCAACTATAAGCAAAAATAAAACCTTCCATGCATAGTAATTTTTTAGGAGTTATTGTGTAACAGAAAAAAATTAATAAGACTTACACATTAAAATTTTGTTATAGACATATGCAGCTATAATATATATTGATTTGTAAATATTGTAAATATGGCAAGAGTAGTAATAATAATAAAGTGATGATAGCAATATATTTTAATAAATTGTTAGCATTAAAAATGCTGAGATTTAATAAAGAGGACATAATATACACAAAGTCAATATGGCACTAGCATAACTTTTACTTTTAGAGCAAGGAGGACAAATAGTAGGAGAGTCCATCACTCCAAACACCACTGAATTTAAAACTTTGGATTGCTTATTTTTCACTTTTTAAAAAATCTATTTAACTCCAGCTGACTGGAATTTCAGAAATCAAAGCTATAAACAACATGAATGTAGATCCAGCTTTTATTTTTCTTTGATTCTTTAATCTCTGCTTTTTATCTACGATATGTTGCCCTAATCCTCAGTACTGCAGCTGTGATATATGGCTTAATAGAGAAGAAAAATTTAGCCTGGACAGCAGTAATGTTTTCGAGTGCACTGAATTCTGAGAGAGTTTACCAGTTATCATCACCTTGCTACTTGGCAAAGTTTTATCTCCATTCAGCATCTGACAGTCTTCAGATGTTTTCTAGAGACAGTTGTTATATATCAGCATTAGTACAAAGGGCTAGGATCCTCACAGTCATATTCTCTGCTCATCCTTACTGCTAAGTCCGAACATTTAATAAATATTTTATATGGGTATTATAACTTAAAGGATCATTTATCCAGGTAATTCACTGGAAATATCATTGTACTTTAAGTATCAAATCAATTGATATGTCAAATATCCAAGCTCTTTTATCTGGAAAATTATCGTTGTAGATCTATTATTAAAATCTCAGGCAACGTTTATCCATAATGATACTTTTACTTTAAAACCTGAATGAAGATAACATTCTATACAAATTTTGGAAATATAAACAAGGTAAATAAAAGTTAAATTACAAGACACTAATTATGTAAGACTGAAAAAACATTTATTTTTATACTCACATACTTTTTTTCATACTTTACATGCTCTATCAAATCCTATTTAATTATTTAATAGGAAAATTATTAACATCTTTACTTTTTAAGATATAATTTGGGAAATAATTATATCAGCTAATTAATGCAAGCTAACTTAAATGTGTATCACCATAAATATGTACTTATATTCTTACCTAATATTTAAAAGGTAAAACACATAACTGTTATTTTTATATATTTTTCTTTTTTGAGAATTTCTTTTATGAATACAAAACATTTTAATCACATCACAGTTAGTGTTGACTGCATCCGTATAGGTTTAGTTCTGAAAAGAAGGGCATGGACCATCTACAAGAAGGCTTACTATAGAAGGAAACTGACTCCACTTCAGGGGTCTTAGCCACCTGCAACTGCTCAACTGTTGTTGGGACCTAGTGAGTCATTCCAGCCTCCATGCTGAGATGTGGGCTACACATTCTTGAGTAGGTTTTGTGTGTGCACAAACAACTCTTCTAGCTATACCTTCTATTAAAGGTGAAAATTTAGATGTAAATAAAAATGGATGTGCCTATAGGCAAAATAACTTATTAGACAGAGGAAGACAGTTGTGTGCTCAAACCTACCTACAGAGAGCAGTTTGTTATTTTAAGGTCTCTTGGAATATGTTTTTTTTTTAATCTTTTTTTATTGAGAAAATGAGAAAAAAAAACAAGTTTCCACCTCCTCCCAGCCTCCCATTTCCCTCCCCCTCCTCCCACCCTTCTCCCCCTATTTCCACCCTTCTCCCCCTCCTCCCACTCCTTTCCCCCTCCCTCTCCAGTCCAAAGAGCTGTCAGGGTTCCCTGCCCTGTGGTAAGTCCTAGGTCTTCCCCCCTCCGTCCATATCTAGGAAGGTGAACATCCAAACTGGCTAGGCTCCCACAAAGCCAGCACATTACGTAGGATCAAAACCCCTTGCCATTGTCCTTGGCGTCTCATCAGCTCTCATTGTTCGCCATGTTCAGAGAGTCCAGTTTTATCCCATGCTTTTTCAGTCACAGTCCAGCTGGCCTTGGTGAGCTCCCAGTACATCAGCTCCGCTGTCTCAGTGGGTGGGTGCACCCCTCGTGGTCCCGACTTCTTTGCTCTTGTTCTCCCTCCTTCTGCTCCTCATTGGGACCTTGGGAGCTCAGTCCAGTGCTCCAGTGTGGGTCTCTGTCTCTATCTCCATCCATCACCAGATGAAGGTTCTATGATGATATGCAAGATATTCGTCAGTATGGGGAGAGAAAAGGGAGAAGGGGAGGAAGGGGGGAACTTGGAGAAAAAGGAGGATTGGGATAAAGGAAGGTTGGATAGGGGAGCACGGAAGCACAATTCTTAGTTAAGGGAGCCACCTTAGGGTTAGCAAGAGATTTAAACTTAGAATGGCTCCCAGGTGCCCAAGCCGAGGTCCCCAGTTAATTCCTTGGGCAGCTGGGGATAGGCAACTTGGAATATGTTAAAATGTAGGAATACATTGTATCACAAAGAAAGAGGACTGTTATCTCCAGTATTATTTAACTAGACTTAGAGAGTTTGTGCATTTTAATGTTTCTAGCTGGTGAAGAGATTTAAGCCATCCCAAGGACATTCCTGAATTAGCTGCCTCTGGAAGAACAATAGGCATAATTAATACCTTTTCCTGTAGCACCATTCTGGTTATGGGACATTAGTCTTCTGCCTCTGCCAACTAATAATCGATATAACACAATGAAATAACTAACTCAATTGCTAAAATAAAGCTTTGTGGTTTTGAGTTGTTATTGTATTGTTCTCCTGTAGTCTTTGGTGAACATTATTGTACTCTGCATCTCTTTCGGTTTCATTATTTTAAATATAAGTGAAAAAGACATTTTGCTTATTTTAGAAATTATCTGGTTCTACTGTGCTTAAAGTTTTCTAGTCCTCTGTATAATGGCATTAATATAAAACATTTTTCCTTCTATTATTGTTGGCCATTTATATATTTGTATATGAATGTGTGTTTAATGTGTGTGGATGTGTAAGTATAGGGGTGTGCAGGTATAGAGTGAAAATTTATGTTTTGATGCCACTCACCGCAGCCCCCGTCTGCACTCTATGCGCTAGAACCCAGTTAGTGAACTTCAGGCAAGGGGCTGGAGTTTGAGAATACACACGCAGAGACAGACTGACACACAGACCTTCAAACACTGGTACCAAAAGCCCCTGTTTAATAACACCATGGAGGCAGTCAATGGCCAACAGGTGAAAATCCCATCCTATGATCCTCTAAGCTAGGCACAGCTTCTAGTAACTTCAATTAGAAGGCTCTAGACAGGGAAGAGCAGCTGAAGGCCAGGACTTAATTGGTCCCAACATATTTGTCTCTCTATGTTTCTCTCTAACTCTGTTTTGTGTGCAGTTATATTTTTGTATAGGTATTTGTGTGTATATGAAGTAAGCTTTGCATACTTCGCTCATCCATTTTTCTACTTATAGACAATTAATTAATTTCATAATGTGATTATTATAAATAGTGTTATTATGGACACAGAGCTTCAGACATCACTTTGACTGACTCATGTCAGATACTTTAGATAAAATAAAACAAAGGGTTAACAATGCCACATTTTAGTACTATTTCATTGTTTAAAGAATCTTCAACTTAGAGAAAGTGGGAAGTACACGTGAATGCATTGGTGCAGGGAACCACTTCCTAAATATAACACCAGCAGCAGAGACACTGAGAGAAACAATTAATAAATGGGACCGCCTGAAACTGAAAAGCTTCTTTAAAGCAAAAGACACTGTCAACAAGACAAAACGATAGCCTACAGAATGGGAAACTCAAGTACAAATGGATTAAAGACCTCAATATAAATTTGACCACACTGAACCTGATAGAAGAGAAAGTGGGAAGTAGTCTACAACACATGGGCACAGGAGTCCACTTCCTACTTATAACCCCAGTAGCACAGACAATAAGAGCAACAATGAATAAATGGGACATCCTGAAACTGAGAAGCTTCTGTAATGCAAAGGACACTGTCATTAAGACAAAAGGGCAACCTACTGAATGGGAGATCTTCATTAACCCTGCATCAGACAAAGGTTTGATCTCCAAAACATATAAAGAACTCAAGAAACTAGAAAATAAAACTCTAATTAGCCCAATTAAAAAATGAGGTAGTGAACTGAGCAGAGAATTCTCAACAGAAGTTCAAATGGCCGAAAGACACTTAAGGTCATGCTCAACCTCCTTAGTGATCAGAATGGGAAAAGATCTTCACTAACCCCATATCAGACAGAGATCTGATCTCCAAATTATACAAAGAACTCAAGAAATTGGACACCAAAAGATCACATAATCTAATAAAAAAAAAATGAAGTACAGACCTAAATAGAGAACTCTCAACAGAGGAATCTAAAATGGCTGAAAGACACTTAAGTAAATGTTCAACATCCTGAGTCATCAGAGAAATGCAAATCAAAACAACTCTGAGATTCTATTTCACACCTGTAAGAATGGCCAAGAGATTTGACTTAGGGGGTGACCACCTGTAGGATATTTGGTCTAGGGTGTGCTCACTTCTCCAAAACAACAAATAGCTAACTGAGAAAGTAACAACTTGATGTCTTAAGTATTGAGACAAACAATTTTCCTGGTTGCCTTTTATGTCATGTTAAACCAGTCTTTTTCTTTCTCCCCCCTTTTATATTGGGATATAAACATGTATAGAAAGTAAATATGGACAATATTGAGGACTCAGGATCTGCTGAGTTGCTCTTCCAGTACTATACTAGGTCTCCATGTTTCTTTCCTATTTCTGTTCCTCCTACCTAACATTTCTAATCTTCATGCTCCTACCCTGGAACTACCTTGGGTTGACTGCAGCAGAATTAATACCAAAAAGGTGGCTCCTGACACAAGTGACCTACAGTGACCCAAGAACCTCCTACTATAAACCACTTGTGGATTCTAAGAAGCTAATCAACATTCAAACCATCGATGATACTTTATTTAATGAAGAAGGGAAGAAAATGACGATAAGCAGAAAGTGGGGAATTGTATTCTATATGCCTGTTTTGTCTGTCTCAGATATGAATACAAGTTAACAATGGTTATAGACCACCTATTAATAAACACATAAAGAAAGAGGATTTAGTTAAAAGGATATCATCAGAACACAGGGACTGTATACTGCAGATTGAATGGTATGTTTAATATGCAGGTACATAAAAAGACGTTCATAGGCACCTAAATGAGGAAGTAATGCAAGGATGGAGTACGTTAAATCTGAGAGTTGAGGCATCCTTATTATTGTTTACCATATGAACTTTGGCATTATAATTTTTATATTATCTATGTTTCTGAAATATTATGTATCTTAATCTTTATAAATAAAGTATAAATAGGCCTTATGCTTTACAGCTTTTACTATGGAAGCTTGATTTCTTTTCACACTTCTGCTAAGTTATCCTTAGATCATCTGAGTGATGGTTGACAATGTGGCAAACCTCCCATTTTCATTTGCATTGCACTAGGGTGGTGCTTTGCCTTGTAATCTAAAATAAAAGCAGCAACACTTTGATCACTCAAAATGTTGGAATGACGTTGACCCCAGAGTTAATGGCTATTAATGGCATTTTTAAAGTCTCTAATGATCTGTGCTAACCTTCCAACCAAAAACTCTTAAGTTATTCTCTCTAATTGCTGCTCCATTGTTGCTGTAAATAATATGGGCACTGATATACTCAAAGTCAGCATTAAAGGAATCTGTTTATGGGCTCCATTTGTCACTGTGTGAGTACGTGAAAACAGGGTTGGAAGGTAAGCAATATGAGATACAATATTTTATTAAACATAATGCAGCAGTTCTTTCTATTACTGAAAAAAAATTTAAATGTTACATTCAGGTTTTATTGATGTAAACAAATACTAATTCAACATCACCTTAATAGTCTACATTTCATTTTAAACAAAGTTCAATCATCTTTGAAGAATTGTGATATAATATTAAAATCTCTGTATTCCTCTATTATCAGTTGTACAATGGAAAGGTAGCTTGGGTAATTTTGATGTAGGAAGCATGGATACCAAACAATGAAAGAATTATTTCATTTTGTGTTGAAAGAATCTGTTCATATTTGAGCATATACATATATGTTCACGTAAGTGTATTGTGTGAAATACATGATACACAAACAGAGAAAGAGAGAGCATTGATTGGCAATGTAGAAAATAAACATCATTAGTCTTTGGTGTATAGATATTATTAATTTTTCAGAAATCACCAACAAAATGGTGTGTGTAAATTTAGCAGACACTTTAGAAAGGTGGTGAAAGCTTGAGATTGTCCTCATGTGATTTCTCATGACAGTTTATCTTGAGAGAAACAGAATGTCTTATGTTCATGATTTTGAACATAGTTTGTCCTTACATTATCCTTTTTCTGAGATGGTGTTTCTGACTTCCCACATTTTCTGTCCATCAAAAGATGAAAGCATGTTAGATAAGCTCACATCAGAATTTGTATACTCAATAGAAGTCTCTCACAAAAGCATTCCCTGTTCTTCCCATGAGTATTGTACTGGGTTTGTTATGTGGACATTGTTAGGTTTGTTGAAATCAAGATGATGCACATGCTTGTGATAACTCATTACTATTGAGATTTCTTCAGGAAAAAAAATCATTTGAAATATTTGCTATGTAATGAACAAAATTATTTAAATACTCATGTTTTCCCATTCAGAAATACCCTATATTTAGAACACTGGAGAATTCTACATACATCTTTTGGTTTGTGATAAAGAAAAGTAATTATTCTGTTTGTATGTTTTCTCTTACTTTGTGATTTCTTCCTTTTTTTTTTTTTGGACTTAAAGATTTTTTTTTTATTGAAAGAGAAAAGAAAAAAGAAATTCCCTCCTCCTCCCAGCCTCCCATTTCCCTCCCCCTCCTCCCAGTCTTTTCCTCCTCTGCCCACTCCTCTCCCCCTCCCTCTCCAGTCTTATAGGAGATCACAGGTCCAGATATAATAAAGCAACACCTATTTCTAAAGGACCATATTTACTCGTTATCATTGATAGTAATTTTATTATATACATATAAATAATGAAAACAGGAACAATACATACACACATACACACATGTAGATACAAGAATTTGATGCAGGAGTTTGGAGGGCACTGCCTCAGGTCCAGCTAATCTGATCTTATATGGAGCCAAGCACTATGCCCAGTGCAATGCTTTCTGATGGATTTTGATTAGTTGTGCTTGGCTGGCTCTTCTTTACATTACTTCAGTGCACACACATTTATAAAACTAGATGGAATTTCTCCATAGCAAGGGCATGCCCATCTGAGGTAGGGAATAATCAACCCAGCCAATTTCTCTTGTTTATCCACTGCAGAAAATGCCATGCTCTTGCATGATGCCTCACCAGAATCATAGAAATATTTTCTTCTGTTACACACTGGTTCAGTGTCTGTTGACTCATCTTTAACTTTTTTCATTCCGACAGTTATTTCAGAAATAAATCTACTATTTTTTAGCATACAAAAGTAGTAAATGAAATCACCCTGAATTTCAGCTTTGTATGGGAAGCTCATCTGAGCCTTCCATGAGAATCAGAATCCTGTTCCTAATGACCACAAGGAAGATGATCCTATAAACTTTTCAATGTCAATTCTACTTATTAAACTACAACAATCCCAATTTTTGTTAGACATATCTTTATATGTGCTCCTAATCTGTAAAAGTAAGAAATAAATCTGCTTTCAAATGGACTGCTGTTTTTATTAATGTTTGTGGAACTATAATACTGCATTTAGTCAATTAATCTTTCTTTTCCTATGCCATTGCTGGGATATACGTGAAGTAAAATTGTAGTCCTTTTAGGAGCAATAAAATGTGGAGTAATCAATTTAATATATCTAAGTAGAAAATAAAGTTTGAGAAGATATTTGAATAAAAGTCAAATAACATACATTATCTTCGAATGGTATTTAGTTTTCCTCGCTTGATATGCCTCCTTGATTAATATTTTCTAAGAAAATGTAGACACGGAAAAATTGACTTAAAGATATTGATCATCGTTTTCTTAATGAATAAGCATAGTCTATTTTAATTTATACTTCTAAAACAGCACTTAGAATGAGTTGATAATGTGTGTGCATGGAGATGGCTTGGTGGGTATAAGCACTAGCATTCAACTCTTAGGACCTGAACTCACTTTCACAACCCACATAAAGAAGGTGGGTGTGACGGCTGCATGATGTGGGAAGTCAAGTCTGAATGAGAGCCTGATAGTCCTGAATTCAGAAGTGGACATGATAGGAGGTGAGGGTAAGAGGGATGTAGAAATTGTGGCTTAACGGGTGGAGAACAGAGTGTACCGCAGGACACAGAAAGAGGGGCAAGGGGGGAAGCTATCCTGGAGTATTTACAGTGCTAGAGAACAAACAAACAAACACTAACACACAAAAAACAACAGCAACAACAAAAACAGGAAACACTGTCAAAGGCAAGAACAATCGCGTGAATGTTGTCCCCAAATATGCCATATGCAGATCTTGACATACTTCTTCCTGATTCTCTATTTCTGTCTCTATCTCTAGGTGTCTCTTTTATTGTCACTTTCTGTCTGTAAGTCTGTAAGTCTGTCTGTCTGTAAGCCTCTCTCTCTCTCTCTTTCTCTCTCTCTTTCATACACTTACACACAGAACCAAACTAATGTGTTTTTTTTTTAAAATTTTGCATTGTAATTTGATGTTTCTGGAGTTTCTCCACAGCAATCAGCATCTTGTGGTTTTTCTCTTTTCATATATTAGTCCTGTCAAAGCACATGTGTTTTCCCTGACAGTGTCACAAAAACTTATTGTATGGTGGTCCCATTTATTTCCTTAGATAATATAGTAATATATTTATCTTTCCTTCGATTTACCCTTTTTATCATCTTTTATCATATGTAATTATCATGTAATTTCATATCTGATCATTCTCAAAAAATAATACATTATTTGCTAATAGCCATTTATGAGTGAGTACATGCTATGTTTGTATTTATGAGTCTGGGTCATCTCAGTCAGGATAGGTTTATCCAGTTCCCTCCATTTGCCTGCAAATTTTGGTTATAGGTCTAAAAAGTACTACAATACATTCAATGGATATATATATATATATATATATATATATATATATATATATATATATATTTCTTTTACATGCTCCGAATCATTTGTTTAATAATATCATAAGATCCAAAGGACAAATTTATTTAATCTTAAAAGGCTTTATACTATTATTTTCCAATTTATTTATTTTGGCAATTTCATTGAATATAATATTTACGGAGTAATTATCTTTTTACTGAAAGATATGTTTATTGTTATTTTTTACACAAAGTTACCCTTTTACTGAAAATTTTCCTTTCTTCTACAATATATATGCAGATTACAGTTTCCAATTCCTACTCTTCCAAGTTCCTTCTGACCTTACTTCCTATCTGGTTCCCTTTCTGTCTCTTTTTAGAAAGTATTTATCTATTTAATAAGCAAGAATATTTATGCTTCATGATGAGCTATAACATTTAACATAAATCTAAGTTTTGTATGCAAACATTGGGTAAGCAAGCTGTCTGTACCTTATATCCATCTTCCAGACTTAAATTCCATATTGTCTCTCAATTATTTTAATAAAATACTCTCAGAAAATTGAACATATCTATAAAAATTAACAATATTCTTTCATACATATATATTATGTGGGCATACTTTTTAAAGAGATTCTAATATTGTTCCTATATAAAACCCTATCATTTTTAGATATTAAAAAATTCAAAACATTATGTTTGAATGTCTTTTTGTAAACACAATATTCTTAAAAATTATATCATTTAAGTAGTTTGATTTTTCTTGACTATTTTACATTATATTGTGTTAGCCAAACAATGCTATTTATAATGAATTGTACAATCATTATATCTCTGAGAATTTTTCTCTTATTATCAAACATAGTTCTATGAAGTTTAAATTTTAGAGCTTATATAAATGTTTTCATAAGGTAACAACAACAACAAAAACACACACACAGCAAAAACTTTCTTTTTGTACTTCGTGTTTGTTCCCAGTGATAGTAGCTGTAGGAAAACAATATAATGTGTCTTATATCTATTTATAAATACATAGCTGCTTAAAACTTTCTTCATATACATGATCTGACCCCACAGAAAGCATAAACATCCATCACCTGTAAGTTATGATGTATGAACTTAGAGGCGAGTCACCTTAGTGAATAATGATGTATGGGATACCAAATCTACATCTTGTAAAGATCATTTGTACTCCTCCAATATTTAATATTGAAGTTCACATTTTAGAATAGAGCACTGAAGTTTTCTAAAGAATTCTATTTCATTATCACATATAGAAATATAGTACAAAATGATTTTTGCCTTTTGCTTTTTATTTATATTGCTTAATTACAATAAAAGAAATTGCAATTAAACACTCACCCCATTTTTAGAGAATTTAAAGGCATGGAAGTAAAAGGAAAAATACTATTACATTGAATTATATTTTATGTACATCATATTGTAAATTGAATATGTGTTCACTCTTTGAACATGAGAAAATTAAACTAACAATTGTCTAATCAGTGAAAGTGTTTTCTTATCATATACTTCACAAATAGCCTATCCTAATTTACCTCTTACAAGTTTCTTAAGAAATAAGCATCTTCTTATTCCAATTCTATAGATAATAGAACATAATAACACCCAGCCTCAAAAAGATAAGAAAACTATATTCTATTAACATAATCTTTAATTTCAGATTGTACTATGGACAGAATCTCAACGAATTGGGTAATTGGATTCATATGTTAGGTCATTCTCTCTGATAGCTATAAGTGCTGAAACACAGTAAATTGCAGACTAGTAGAAGAGCTCCAAGAGAGAGCACTTTGCTTTGCATATGTGAAAATATAAATTAAATCACTAGCAAGGCATTAGAAAATGGGTGCTTTCCAGAAATTTGGAATTTAAAGTGACTACTGATACTATCTAGTCATCAAAGGCGGCAAAGACTATATAGAATGACCATAATTTTGATGTGAACAATGTCCAGATACCTAAAATATTTGGAAGAAATATGTTTATAATTGATTTTAATAGATTAGATTCAGTACTGATAGAAAGTAAAATGTCCAAGATATGTCTGGAAGTATTTTTTACTTGATTGGTTTTTGCTTAAAATAACTAGGTAGTTAATATTACATATGCCCAAGATAGATGACATCACAGGTAATAAGATGATTTTAGAATCAAGAACAACGATTATGGCATAAGAGAATAGAGGCTCAATTTTGAGCAGTTTGGGTCTGTGATGTCACACAGATTAGCAAGTAAATGTTTTAAATGACAACTGCATGTTTAAATCTAATGCAGGAAGAATTAATGCAGTAAAACCAAATTCCAAAAGCAAATTCAGTATGTTTTAGTGCTCTGAGATCAGAGGACATTGACAAAGAAGAATCCTCAGGCAGAGACTCCCTAAGGGATGAGGACAATCCAAGTGACAAAAATCTATATAATTATTGTGAAAAATGAATCCAAGGGAATTTTAACTTTTCAAGGACAAGAGAAGGCATAGCTGCATCAAGAAAAAGGATTCAAATGTTACTGCAAATAAAAGGAACTAAGGGCATAGAACAAACAACTAGAATTCTAACCAATTGTTGTCCCTGAATTAGCCAGAACTTTAAGTGTATATACTCATGGTCACAGAAATACAAGAATCAAATATGAACTAGAGGTATATTGAAGTTCTTTCAACACTAGTTTAAAATTTCATTGAAGGAGGTATAAAAATGTAATCATCTAGTGTTTTGAGGTCTATGGACTTTACATATGACAAGTAAGAAATTTATCATTGCTAGAATGATAATTATGGCAATACTTTGTATTCTTTTATACTTAAGGACTATGTTCTTCCATGATTATTTTCTACAAGAATTCTGCATGTTATACACTCCAGTGGTCTTACTTTATGCAGATATGGGATAATTAACCTACCGTGGACAGAACACTGTTTGGGCCTGAGAGTGAAAAACTTGGACTAAAAGACAATTAGTCAATATGATTTCTTCATTTTTCTGTTTAATTTGTTGACAAATTAAATGTTGCTCTGTTTATTTGAGCAAATAATCGTACTTGAGTAGGTCAGTATTCAAAAAAGTAGGCGATTTATAAAATATTGCTCAGCAAAATAAGAGAAAGGCTTCCGTGGGCCAAACTCAGAACACAAAGAACAGAAACCACTTGATTGAACCCAGCCAATGAGGTCACAGTTTTACCCACGTCATGCAGGACACATTTTCCTTTTCGGGACATTGAGGGAAGAAATGACTGGATGAATTGTTGGCATCTGTGTAATTAGAGTGAAGCATAATGACTTCTTAATTGACCACTTACTTTTTAGTTTCCTTACCAAGTAAATGTTTTGCTTCTTTATGGAATGGAAGAAATCAAAATCTAGACTCATCCTCATGTCAATGGCTTCATATATATTTTAAATATTTGCTATAGAATAGAGTCCAAATTTTAAAAGCATTAGTTACATTATTATTATTTTCCTTGCCATATGAAGAGAAGTTATTATTACTAAACTTTTATGGCACAAACATGAGGAAATATATTCTATTTCAATAAAGAATCAGAGATCCATTAAAATAAATATCTGGACTTTTAGAGAAGTCCAAGAAGACTCTTAGAGAAAGATGAGCAAAAGGCTTTGCCTTCAGAGACACAGACATGTCCTTGAGATAAAAAGTATTTGTACCTTTTTTCATGCTGTGTTTTTATATTGTTTCCCTGTCATTTTAAACTTTAAATTTCTTTGCTGTCATTACTTGTCTTTCTTTTTTTTATTTTACTGATCCTCCAGAGATACTCTATGTAATATGTTTTTGATGTTTAGTTAGTTATATTTGTTTTCTTCATGAAAGCTGTTGTGTACCCATCCAGCTGATATGAACACTACCTGTTCCTTCAACAGAGTCTGATGAGTGTCAATTAATAGATTTATTAATTTAAGTAGTTCCATGCCTCCTTAATACCAGGGGCAAGCAGGACCCAAGATTGGGTCCTGTCATGGTTGCTTGTGAAGGGGAAAATATAAAGACCATCCATGATAATCTAAGTCTTTCCTTCCTCCAACCATTATCACCTGGGACTCTGGCTATCAATGAATTTCAATAGAGGCTGGAGTCTCTATTGCTTACCCTGAGATGAAGCCGGGATGCAGGAGACACCACAAGCTGACATCACCCGACCCCCAACTCAAGAACAGACCATTCAATGGGAATGCTGGCATAACAGACAGCATTTCTAACACCCAGAGCTCCTCCAAGAAGATGTATGGTTACAGAAGGACCATCTGCCTCCAGGCTTGCCCTTGGCCTTGGCAAAGCCACTCACACACTCACTTTCCAGCTTCTTGGATGCTTTACTTGCGGAATTGTAGGGGAATGATTATGAATCTATATTAGGTGTCTTTTACAATTGGAGCATTTAGAGCCTCAATAAAGCAAATTTGTGATCTTGTAACCCTGTCGTTCACAAGACTGAATGGGATTCAATGATTCCTTTTCTTGAATGCTGTTGTGGTAAAATCTCATCACTCTGATGATTAGATTAGGCCTCCCTCCCTGGATAATCTATAATAATTTCTTTATTCAAAATTTGTAACACAATTATACTTACAAAGTCCCCTTTGAGATAAAAAGTGACGTATGCATGGTTTTGAAATTAAAATTTGAATATATTTTCAGTTAACATTCTATGTTATGCTCACAGAAATATTGAGTCAAATGGTTTAAACGGAGAAGGGAGATTTTTTTCAAAGACTCTTCTATAGTCAAGATTCCCTTAGAATGGAATTTATCTTTTTAGGGGGACAAAAGGCAGGGAATTATTTTTTTTGGGGGGTTCTGATTTTGTTGTTTTTGTTTGTATTTTTTCTTTTTGTTTATCGAATGTTCTGAGAGAAGTGTTTAGAAGGTATTAGTGGGGTGATTGGCTATAAAATGATAGTATTTGTGCTCCCTAATTGATATTAACATAGATTCTAGTCTTCCTTTAGAGACTGGTGTATTGTGTATCTTTTGTCCCTGCATAGTTCCCCCACATTCTTGAAAAAAAGACAGCTCTTCTTGTAAGAACTTTAATATAAAGGGATAAGTTTTATGTCTCCAAATAAGAGGATTCCTAAAAACGAATATTTTAAGACTCTGGATGTCAAAACTTAGAAATGTAGACAAGAAAAAGGCTGACTGAATTTGGTCTAGTTCAGGGCGTGTGCGACCCATCTTAGTCACTATCACAGACACTCAGAAGACTTCACAGTAGCTGACACACAATGTCAGATGGAATATGAAAAGTACATGCTGTGCATCAGTGAAAGTCACAGCAAAGAAACTAAATGATCATAAGGAACATAGAAGAGCAGGCAAAAAATAGGTAGAAATCTGGGTCCTTGACCCTGGAGGCTGAATTGTATTGTATTGTATTTTTGTATTTTCACAAAGATTTAGAACCTGTTGAGTGTCATTTTTATGTATGTATCCATGACAATATTTGGTATTGTAAATGATATAAGGATATCTCTGTTTCTAAATGTATAAAATGGTGTGTGTGTGTGTGTGTGTGTGCATGTGTACTGATAAATTTATTTCTTTGGGATAAGTTTATTTTCCTTCTTATAAATTTATTTTATCTTGAAGCTCATGATCATAAGATAATTGCAGGGAAAGATCACAGATTTACACCTTAAATCTTTTCCTTCTAATATGTTGCCATCTATCCTCCGCTTTCTGTTAAAAAAAATCAAAATATTGTCCAGTACCTCTTTTTAACTATTCTAAAACATAGGTAAATACTAAACATAAAAAAGACCAAGCATGTTAGAATTGTTAATGATCCATTAATAATTGTCACTCAGAGTTCTTCATTGAGATGCAAGAAGAATCAGATTGCCCTTTCTCTGATGCACTCTTAGTCCTTTGCTGGTTTGCTGCCTTGTGCTCCTGTTTTGAATTGTTATCCTGCTCCAAATCTTTCCTCTCCATAGACTACCCTCTGCATGTAACATTGAGAGCATTTATCATTCGCTTTAATGATCTTTAGTCCTTATCTTTTATTGTGATGGTTTTGTTTTGCTCGTTTCGTTTAACTCCACAGCTTTAAGAGGCAAAGCCTGCATTTAATTGATTTCTAAATTCCTAGGGCCAAGCATAGTGGCATGTAAAAAGTAAGAATGTGTATATTTAAAGAAAGCTGTGGTTTTATAGATAAGCTTTATATTTTCCCTTCTATCAGTTTCAGTACCTTATCCCAAGGGCATCCAAACAGTCAATTAGTCTTAAAACTATACCTAATATATCCAGAGAGATGAAAAATTTATATCTTACAGCAAATTTAATATAATTTAAAATGTGCAGTATATGGCATGACAGTTAATTTATTTCATTCTCATATACTATCTGAATTATATTTTTTCTGAAGATGTAATTCTTTATAGATGCCAAGTCAAATAACACTTATCTCAAGCATAAATTGCACTTTTTTATTTCACTTTTCCATTTCTTATCAAAATGGTCACTCTGTTTCATTTAAACTCTTGGTGGGTCATTCAGCTTTTACCTGTGACGCTTTCATTTCCTGCTGTCCAAAATATAACATCTCTTCCACCTATAACTGACAAGACCCACATTCCTAGTGGGATTTATTTCTTTCATCTCGTTCTTTCTTATACCCTTATCTTTCTTTCCCTTTTTCTTTCCTTTCTGTGATAAGGTTTCTGTATTTGCTTCTTGTGCTCAGCTTTTCTCTTTTGTTTTTCATTTATCAGTTTCCAGGTTTTTAATTGATATATCCCAAGTATTTGTCTCTCTTTTTATCTCAGTTTATACGCTTATTCTTTATTCCTAACAGGTTTTCCCAATATTTTACAATGAACTCTATTTTTGTGATGTTATCATTATTAAATATTAGGTTAACGTTTCTGCTTATTCTTGTCTTTCTCAAATATCTTCATGTCAAGTTTCTTGCCTTATATTGTCTATCATTTTGTTCCATTCTAGTCAGTTTTATTTACTTACATTTGTTAATTTAAGCATTCTATGGGTTTTCATATGTAACTAACACAGCATTACTTTTTGTGTTAATATAGTAACCACACAAAATCATTTATTTTCATATGTTTTAGCCATCAACATTTCTCATTCTTGTTTGAAAATTTTAATATAATTTGAAGATTTTTCATATTTATAAAAAGCGATGCAACCAGGTCATTGCTTCTAGAACCTGCTATTCTCCTAAAACAATAAGAGAAGCTCTGAGACCTTAGCTGCAGAATTACGGAACAAATGAGCACACAATGTATCTATCTTTGAGTGGGAAATCAAAATAAACAAGGTATTTATTCTATCCACTCCTATATATATATATCCAAATTTATTATATATTATTCCTAAATATTTTGCATAGTTTTATTCCTGTATATTCATATATACACACATATATGTGTATATACACACACACACACATATATATACATGTGTATGTATGTGTGCATATATTATATATATATATATTAATTCATGCTATTATTTCATGCTAGTCTCTGGTTCCCCAAAGAAGTCTCTTAATTTATCTCAGTTTATATCTCAATATATTCGAGGAACTGTATAGTAAAAGAACTAATTCATGTGACAAGGCCCCTGAGAATCTGATCCATTTTTGGCAAGGATAAATGGATAATTCTGGTCATTACCCCAGTGTGGAGGTCCAAAAATGTGAGCCTATTGCCACCTTGTCTGATGGTCAGAGAGTCTGGAGGTTCCTCAAAATGGTTGACAAGTGTAGCTTCTGACCCTGGATATGATTACTTGGTTATTTTGACATTAAGACACCTTATACAAGTAGATCTATTCCATCCTGACGGATGGTCAGGATATGCAAGCATACCTCTGCTTCTTCTTTGGTAATGGGAGGTTACCTGGGGAGTGGCTTCCTTCAGAATGCTTGTTATATAGTGGTTTCACTGCCAAAATCACAGAATGCTAATGACTTGATGTCTCAAAGTGTTAAAGCAATTAACTTTTCAAGTTGTCCTTTGTATCATGTTAAAGAAGTCTTTTGTTGCCTTCTTCCCCATAAAAGCTTACGAAAATTAAACGTGAACAATTTCAGTATTCATTAGAACGCTCTCCTGGTAATATTCTATGGATTCTGTTTTATTATTTTTCACGTGTCTTCATATTCTTTGCTTATATTTCTAAATTTCCAGGCCCCTGCCCTGACAAGAGGTGTTTTTGTTGAGGCTGGTCCCTAATACCCTAGGGGTGCATGTGATACCTGTTCTCCTTGCTTTCTTTGTACATATAATATTGCTGGATGCCTATAGTTTCACTGACTTATAGTTATTGATGAAATGGCTATTGCAAAAGGAAGACATCTGCCTGATGACTCTTCTTTGGGTAAGCCACAGAGGATGTTGTTAAAAATGTAAAGTGGACCTGATTCAACCCCTAAAGGCTTTGATGTTTTAGGTATGACAATAAATTCAGGCTTTCTGAGAAGAAGATGCTGCCTTTCTAATGCACCCTGTGACTAGCTTGAAAGCATACCAGATGCTCATGACAATATTTATTTACATAACTGTTCTGGAGAGAATGATTTTAACCACAAGAGCACTGGAGATATGTTAATAAATAGATGATATCAGGAGCTAATGGGGATAGTCTAGGAACCAGGAATGAAGCAGAATCATATAAACACACAATGCCCTCATTTCTAATAGATGTACCAATACTGTAGGAAGCTGTGAGGAAGGGGCTATGAGAACAAAGGATAAGGAACACCAACTATTAAAAGTAAGTCTTTTAGTTATGGAACTTATAGGATAATAAGAAAAAGCCTGGTATACCCCCATAAGAGATAGAGTAGTATAGAATAAAAAGAATTGTTTCAGTCTTGACTAATAAGTTGATTGTGAGAAATTCGATTTTACCAGAGGTAAACATTGACCATTAAAGGCAAAACTTTTTTTTTATTTGCCTGATGCTATAACTGCAAAAGATGCCAACTAGACACACCCGTCTACCTGTAGGTGTGCCTAGTAAGAAAACTTCCTTTGTTGCTAGCAATTCTGCTCATGCTCTTAACATTAGAGCTATGAATCGAGTAGGTAATGGTTACTGGTGGGAAAGCTGGGGGACTGAAGAAGAATGAGGTAAAAAAATAAATTGGCAATTATTGTAACCATAATTAGATGCATAAAGAAACAAATTTAATGAGAAATCTGTTCATGCAAACTATTGAAACTTAATAAATAAAAGCAGCCCAGTCCATTCAGGGCGATTTGTTTGACTCAGATGGTCATAGTTTCTTTACTGAGCTGACTTTACACATATGTACCAGTTCATCAGACCTATTTGGAGCAAGGCTCCCAACATTCGAAGAAACATTCCTAATGAAATTAAATTTTTTACATTATTTTAATACATTTACAAATATATGTATGTTATTCTAAATGTGGAAGAAAATTATGTAACAAATAAATTATACTTGGTTGCACTAGGATAATGAATGTTATGACTTTAAAACCTGATCCTATGTAGCTTTATTCCTAAAAAGAAACAATGACATCTGTGCATTAACTCAGACAATGTGGCAGGCAAGGATGCAGGCTATTCTCCTGTGCTGGAAACACTCTGTAGAGGCAGGCAGTCTGCTGAAGTATGACTCATATTAATAAAATCAAACCCTCAATTATATTATAAGTTCAAAAAATATAATCTATTTTATCATTGAAACTTATCTCATCCTAATTTAAGTGTATTTTATACCATATTAGTCATATATCTAAAATTGTTAAAAACTACTGCCAATTAAAATATGACTAGTCATTAAGTGTTGGAATATTATACTGTTACTGATATTTCAATATTAATAATTCATTCAGGCACAACTCTTGAGATGACAAAATCTTGTGTGAATCAATGACTTCTAATTTGTATACAAATTATTAATTTTTAAAATACTTAACAAATATTCCATCTGCAATAAAACAAAAAAATTATTTTTTATGTTTTATGTTTGCTACCATAAAAAATGGCTATCACTCATAAATGCCAAGAATTTCAAGACTGTTTTAAACAGTAACTAATGCAACGAATAATTTCAGTAAACCTCAAACCAGAGACCCAGATTCTCTGCATTAAATTAATGTAATTATAATTAAGTTAATGGAATGGTAAAATTATTTAATTATTAAAGTTACTCTAACATTCTTTCTAGAAATGGCTATGTTTTTTAAAAGGTAAGATATTTTAGTCTTTTAATATTAGACTACATAAATTTTATTTGTTTAAACTTCTTGGACTCATATAACGTCAATGAACTTTTGCTTTTTGAAGGGTGTAAGATAAAATGATTGTGTTATGAATGTGCTAAACTCTGTAATGTAGACATGCTCACTGAAGTCATCACCCACCCCTCATGCATTGCCATGTTGTACCATGAGTGTCTTCACATTGAACCAGAAATATTAGGGTTTTCAATTTTGACTACAATTAGATTCACTTTTGCTTTCTTTTCCCCTTTCAGTGGTGGTTTGAAAGAAAATAGACCTCAAAGGGAGTGGCTCTATTAGGAATCATGACCTTGCTGAAGAAGATATGCCTTTGTTGGGGGAAGTTTGTCTCTGTGGAGACGGCCTTTGAGGTCTCACGTGTACTCAAGTCACACCCAGTGTCTCAGCCTACATCCTGGTACCTGTGAGCCAAAAATCTAAGAACTCTCATCTACTGCTTTAACATCATGTCTGCCTGCATATTGCCTTGCTTCTTGCTATCATAATATACTAAACACCTGAACTGCAAGTGAGACACTGCCGCGCACCACGGGCCTCCCGTCTGTGCTCTATGCACTAGAACCCAGTTCCCGAGCTTCAGGCAAGGGGCTGAAGGTTGAGAATACACACGCAGAGACAGTCCGACACACAGACTTTCAAACACTGGTACCAAAAAGCCCCTCTTTAATAGCACTTTGGAGACTTAAATATCCTGCAATCAATGGCCAACAGGTGAAAATCCCATCCTCTGATCCTCTAGGCTAGGTACAGCTTCTAGTAACTTCAATTAGAAGGCTCTAGCAGCGAAGAGCAGCTGAAGGCCAGGACTCAGTCCCAACATACACAACAATAAAATGTTTTTCTTTACAACAGTTGTGGTGGTCATGGTGTTTCTTCATAGCAATAGAAACCTTAAGATACTCTTCAGATCACTAACCATGACACTGCCAGTGTTTTCAGACTCTAATAAAACTGAAGATAAAGGGAGTCATATATTCCTTGCAATGACTTCCTACTACCAATTCAAAGTCTTTCAAGTAAGAACAAAATACTACTTGAAAGAAGACTTGTGATAATACATATTATGGATTATTATAACTATTACTCTTTGAGTTCACCAAAAGCACAGCATGAGATAGGGCTTCAGGGGCACAAATTTCCTTCGGGAGATAAAACAAAATGAATCCACAATGAAATGGAACATGCAGAAATGGATAAAATGCAATGGGGAATACAATTCATCTTCACAGACCCTCTGAATACCTACAGGGGGACCCCTCAATCCACTATTTTGAGAGATAGAGGCAGAAGCTTTATGCTAAGCCCCATTTATCATTTTTCACAGTCATCAATGGAGCTAGATCTCCCATGTATTTCATTGGAACTTATCTGAAGCAGAATAGGCAATCATAGAAGAGCTATGATGTAGATGGTTGAAATCCATTTTGTTAGTGCTTGAATGTTCACCATCAACATACACAATCTGTGTCTGTGGATGTTTTAAGTTAAGAAGCACGAAGACGAAATGATTGTATCAGCACATACATTGACATTCAAATTTTTTCTATACCCCTGATATTATGAGTTACATTAAAGCTGCTTTGTTCCTAACATTTTTAGTATTTGTCTTCTTGAAAATTTTATCTTGGGATAAATTTCTCACATACATCTGTTGTGTCTCCTGAAGCAGATATTTACAATCTTCTTCTTCTCCTATCAAGCTTCCAAAATACTAACCAACCAAATCTGGAATGAGTTATAGAAAATAAAATTATAAATTATGAAATAATACTTTATCATCACCTATGTATTATTATAGCTAATTTTAGTCTTTTGTTTGCCTATTTGACTTTTATTATGAAATCATAAACATGAGCCAGAGGAGAAGAGTGTCACAAACTCAAACTATTAGAGATGTAAGCCAGAGTCATGGTATAACCTATCTTTTATTCTCTCTCTCTTTTGTTCTTAATCCCATTTGTATCCCTTCTATGGTACAATGGAGATTCTCAGTCAAAACCCTACTCTTACACCTTCATGGATCTGCAAATGTTCAACTTTCTTGCTGTGCCATTCCAATTCCCATAATCATTAGATATCCTTACGGTAGTACTTAGTAGTTCTTGAAGATTCAGCAATTTTTTTTTTTTTTTTGTAGGGATTGGAGTATTTTTGCTGAACAAGGCAAAACAGCAGTATAAGTTTGCTTATATCTCACTGTGTTCACTGTGCTATTCTTTAGGAATGTTAGAACTTCCATTTGTTTTATTTCCACTCACAACATACAGATACTTGCTTACTTGTTCTCATAGGTCTTTGGTGAAATTTCCCTTTCATCCCAGATTGGCATTAAATATGCCGAGTGAGTATAGCTTATGAGGTCACTTTTAGGAAGCAAAACAAGCAATATAAATGGTAAAGCCTACTGAAGAATCTTGAGAAATTTTCTATCTTTGTGTAGCAAAAAAAAAAAAGATGCAAAGGGATGACATATAGCTACAAATGCTTCAAAATTTGCAATAAACTGGTGTGTCTTCTCTTGATTATTGTTAATATTGAAATATATAGAACAATTCTTAACATTTTCATTACTTTGAACATGTATTACTAAATAAATTTTGAATTGTATTTTTATACCATTTAAAATTTCATTAAATTGATAAATTATAATTCATTTGAATTGATGGCTGAAATATTTTTATTCACTATAATTCTAGTAATGATACCAAAACATTATCTTCTGCTAGAAAAAAAAATGGAAGTTTGAGGGCCATTGAAATATGTAATACTATACTAGTGCTATAAAGAAATTTCCACCAATTTAAATATAAAATAATTCCAGAGAGGATAAATGGCGATACTAAAAATCAAAATCCTTAACTTAAGTTTTAGGCCATGGTTAGTTAAATTAATCTTAACTAATATGTAATTTCCAAACATTTGGACAATATGTAGCAAAATAATATATTTCTACCCCAAATTCACAATATAGAATCCTTAAATAAAGCAGTTGGTACTTGAAGTGGTTACAGTGAAAGAGAACATTTAATAGTTAGACTATATAGGTACCAACTTGTTTTCAGTGTGTAATACCAAGTTTGATAAAGAATACTCAGGTATCTCTGTTCCTTCCTACCTGATCCCACTGTCTAGTCCCTAATAGTAAAGCCATCCCTGACTACAGCCATCCCTTCCCTTGGCTGCATCTTTTGTTGACTTCACAGACAATCCCTCACTAAACTCCCTCCTCCAAATTGTCACTGAATCCCAGCTCCCACCTCCAAGAGGCACAACTTGCTATACCAAAAAAGCTGCCTACCAGAAAACCAGAGAAACTGCCCTGAGAGTTTCTCCTTCCGCCCTGTTCTCCCAGACCCACCTTGCAATCTTTTCCCTATTGCTACAACAAAATACCAGCTGAAGCCTTTTCTCAAACCTGCCTATAATCTTCTATGGAATAAAAAAACATCCCGTCTTTACCTCTATCTCTCAGCTCATCGTTGTAGCCCATGTCCCAAATTCAGCTTGTGCACCCTGCTAAGCCAAGGGCCACCATTCCCAAAGCAAAAATTAGGTTGAAGGAATGCCCAGATCTTTCCTACTAATCCAGATAGCTAGTCCCTCCACTCTCATCCCCAGCTCTGTATCTGGAAATCCACTGTGGTTTCCTTTTCCTCTCTGATCTCATGCCCAATGGACCTCAAAGACCTTCTCCTGCAATATTCCTATACCCAACACATGCCAATAATCCAGCTGCCATTTGCAGACATTCCCTGTGAACACCCCAATGAATAGACTAGGAAAACAGGAAACACATAGACATACTCTGAAAATCCAGAAAGGAAATAAAAAAAAAAAAACAGGAAGAAAACACCAACGCCACAAAAACAAATACAGAAAACAATACCTAGCAGATTAACTATCCCACACCCAGATGCTGATTTGCCAGTGTAAAAAATAAGATAAACAATAGCCAAGATGATGTGTTTCCACTACAGCCTAGCTATCTTGCCACAGCAGGCCCAGAATATTCCAACAGAGCTGAAGCACACACAAACTACCTAATAACAGACTTTATAAATATAATAAAAGTTCTACAAAGAGAAAATATACAAAATCCTTTTAAAATGCAGGAAACAAACCAATCTTTTGTAACAAAACAAAGTCCATAAAATGATTGGCATGTTTTCATCATAATAAATGATTCATATTTGAGGAACTCCATATGTTTAGCTCATTTAAGTAGTCTTATATCACGTGAATGATACATTAATATATACAAAGTTTTGTTTTAGATACTTTTTAAAAATAAGTTTGATTTTAATTAAACATTCAAGCAAATTCAGAAAAACAGACTTCAAAATCAAAGCAGAGTTCAAAATTTAATAGTATTCACCATCTGTTTACCAAAATGACAAATAAAAAATTAAACACGATTGCCCTTAAAATAAGGAAAATACTCCAAAGTTTATAAAATAATGTGAACAGAAGAAATATATTTACCACTAAATATAATTTTTTCTAATCATAGAGAACTTTGTAATTGCAAATTCAGCTTTCACCATCCATACCATTACAAGAAACTTTTGTCAGAATGAGCACAGAATTTCTATACTAGATTAGAGAATGGAAAACTATCAATTTTAAAATCAAAACATGTCCACAGTATTCTAAAGAATATGCTTACAGACAGTTTTATTGTTAGCAGTTGGTAAATGAGAACCTCTTTATGTTATGATTTATGAGAAAATTGGGGCAAAGGGAAATGTAGCTATTCACAAGTGTAGCAGTGATTATGAATTAAATGTTTTTAATGTGTTTTGACAGATGTGAGGAAAGAATAAATTTTCTTTTTAATTATATTAGTGTAGTTCACTGTATGTAATGTTCTGTGTTAGAACTGTGGTGTTGGCCAGTATATTTTCTTTAATATGGTCTATTCCTAGAAGATTACTAAAATGTGAAGAATAATAATAACTTTAATATCTTGTATTTTATAAAGCTCCGGCAATTCAAGATTATCTAATAAGTTCACCCAACCTGGATTCAGTTTTCAAATTTCCCTGATAAAATTAAGGAGGCTCACACAATAGAATTAGAATTCATCTCCACTCACTGCCCACAAAGTTTCCTGGAGGATTAATCAACTGCAGTGTCTCCTGAATAAAATGCTCACAATATAATTTTAAGCTGCAGCTAGCCGTTAACAGTCTCAGAGATGAACGGCACCCATGTTTCATGAAGATTTATATGAAGGACTGATCTGAAATATAAGAGCAGCTGAGAGAGAATTCAGTTGGCTTCTAGATGAGGCAATCCTTTCCTTGAATGTATTTATTACCAATGTATTTCAATTGTGAGAGATGGTGTAAGAAGTTGGAACTCACAGTGTCTGGAAAGAAATATGTAGGTGGGTTGACCTTGCAGGTGATGAGTTATTTGCCAGGGTTTGAGTACTGTTCCATATGCAGTAGCTAAACAGCATGATATTGCCAACAGGGGGAGCTAAAGACAGAAGACAAATGAAGCCCATTGTGTTTAGCAGTGTAATTTAGCTGAACTGACAATATATTATACCTTAATAGCACCTCAGAGTGAGTTTAATTGATGACTCAACTTAGATATTCTCTTAGAGTATCTTTCTACAGGATTGGATGCAAGCTGGGCGCTTAAGTTTGCTTCCCTGCTGCTAATAGTGTGACTGCCATCTGGAAAAGATATCAGCTTATATGTTCCTGGAATTTTTTTTTCTTTATTGTTACTGCTTAAGCAAACAATTCAGAAAGCTTCTGATAAGCTTAGAGAAATGGAAAAAAAGCTAATGCTCCTCTCACTGAGACCTAAGAAAGCTTAAGCAGACGAACATCTGAACTGTACGTATGTTTAAATTTCCCGTTTTAGTCAGCTGAAATGAAAATAAAGTCGAACTGGAGAACAAAGTTAAAGCTTTTCATCTTGTTTCATCATCATCACTCACAGCTAAATAATCTTGTTCTATATCAAAACTTCAAAAGCTATGACAGACATGAGAAATAGGTTCTTTTAAAACTGACCTTATATAAATGCTTATTTCCAACACATCAGAGTGGGAAAAAAAGTTATAAATATTGCATTTTATCTTCTTATGAATAGTCCAGATAATTATAAGATAGTGTCATAATAAATTGTAACAATCTCGATGGAAATTATGGTACAATCTCCCGTGTCTATCTTATCGTTTCCAACAGGGCTTATTCTGATGAACCACTTCACACATTTATGCACTATGAGTTGTTACGTATATCCTCTATGTCAACCACAAAATTGTGAATAAGAGAAATTGAGAAAGCTCCTGCATATCAAAGCACATGTAGCCTAGCAGTTAGAGAACATCAACTTTAAAGGTGTGTCTGTGAAAACCTTAGAGATGGTAAGTTAAAGTAAGCATCGCAGGCAGAGCACAATGAGAAGGGGGAAAAAAAAACTATGTACTTCTGCAGTGGAAGAGAAGCAATTTGAATATATTAATCTTTTATTGACCAAAATGTGTCAACTGTGATCAATCACCACATCTATTCATCCAAAGATGTACTTGACACCTATCACTGCTAGGCTGTGTGATTTTCTTGTAGAATATAGAGCATGCTCTACCTTTCAGCTATCTAAAAAAAATCTAGTGAAACAGAAATACACATACACACACAGACAGACACAGACACCCCTATATGTTCAATGCATCTAGTGGAATTTTCCAAGATTAAACATCTTTTAATTAAGATTGGGGCAAAATCAGTGATGATATTTATTTTCCTTTTTTCTGTCTTTTTGTCTTTGTTTCTCTCTGTCTCTCTCTTCTTTCTCTTCTACCTACCTCTTTCACTCTCTATCTCTCCTGATATTTTTTTTACCTTTATAACAAAAATATATAGTTATTCACAGTTATAATTTGCTTTAGTCTGCAATACTATACAATTGCTCTTCTCAAACATTTGCACATATACATCATGTAATGCAAAGTGTCCTACCTCAAACCACTAAATAAGACAAACAACTATAGATAGGTCTGTAAATCTATTGATCTGTGAAACCAATAATATAGTATTTGTAATTTTAAAAATACAAATTTCTACATAACATAAATGCAAAAATAAAATAGGAATTTTCAAGAAGTAATTTTTTAATATAGATAGCTGACATTTGTATATATTTGGAATTTTCCATTCTTTTAAAAATTTCACTTCACATATATAAGACTAAGTGATAACAGCTGAAGAGATGCATGTGACATCTGCTCTGTTTTGCTTAGTTTGGGATGATTTTTGCATAACAGTACAACTCATTTTGGGATAAGGCAGGGTAATGCACAAAACAAATGTGCTCATCCTGAGTATGTCAGTATTTCTGTTGAAGAAATAACTGAAGTATAAAAGTTGGTATGAAAATAGTTGTGTGAGTGGATGAGCGTGTACTGTAGCACCTGGTCAGAAGTCAGAGGACAATTTGTTAGAATTAGTTCTTTCTTTTTGCTATGTGGGACATGGATGTCAAACCCAGGTTATCATGTTTGGTCGAAAGTATCTTTAGTCATTGTGTTCTCTGGCTATTTTAAAATACTTTTCTCCAATTATCGGCACCCATGTACGTTTTCTGACATGGATTTTAATATTATTATTTTGAGTGTATATATATATATATATATATATATATATATATATATATGTTTTAAAATTTTGTATGTTTTTATATTGTGAATTCTAATTTTGAACACCATGAAAGCAGTTGTCAGAAGATCAATAAGACACTTAGCAAATACAGTATAGATTCTATAACTGCAGCGAACTTGCTCAATGATAGATCTTTCATTGATACAAAACCTCTAAAGTCCTTTATATGGTCACTATTCTGTATATTTTAAATTATCTCTAAAAATTAAGAACACATGATATAAATAGCATATCCTAAGGTTTTAGAGTATGCTATGTAAGAAACAATAACAAAGATGCTTGTTTTTGTTCAACACGAAATAACTCTTGTGTTTGCACATAGTTCAGTCAGGATTCTAATTTGGTATGCAAATGAGGATGACCTTGAATTTGTCATTAACCTGTATCAATCTCTCAAGGTTTTGGATTGCAGGTGTGTTTCATCACACCTGGTTTAGGTGGTGTGAGGAATTAAATCCAGGGACTCAGGCATGCAAACAAGCAAAATGAAAATGACTTACATTTCAATAACAGCAACAAATACTCTCGAAGAGTACTGTTACTGTTGAGTTTTCCTGTTAATCTGAGAACTATTTTAAATGGTGAGATAACATCATAGGATATTTTAAAATTGTATTTCCTAGTTCTTGTATATACTGATTCAGTTTTTAAGCCTTATTATTGCAAGGATATACTTTGCACTACATGCTTTTGAAGTAACTGGTTTACTTCACTTCTTTGAAATAGTATTTTTCAGAAGATGCTTCATGGTGTGAGGATATGGTCCTTAGATCTTGAGAATAATCACTGAGAGAAGACAGTATTGTGACACTATAATTCTGTTTCAGGATTCTGTGAGGTGTTGTATTAGCTGGTGGAAATTAGTTGAGAGAAGTAATCAAATGGTGATTTGAAAGAAAAAAAAACACAAACTGAACAAATGTAATGCATATACACACCAGAGTGTACTACAGAATATTTTTCAATTCCAAAAAAAAAAGGTAAAATTCTGACATTTAGAGGAAAATGGATGCAATCAGAGTTGTTAATGTGAGGTAAAATAAGCCCAACATAGGCATGAAAGTCCAGTTATTTCTTTTCTCATCTGAGATAGTAAAAATTTCTGTATAGTTTTAGAAGTTTCTAGAGGTTGGCAATGGAAGATGGAAAAGGTAGATAAAGAAAAAATAGATTTTATTTGTTAATACATTTTTTCTATTTTGAAATATCATACTGAAACCATTAATATATGCAATTGGTAGATGCTTCTTCTTGACAAAATGAACTAAGTTGACTTCAAAATGTAGCATAGTCACGGTTACTTAGCTCTATGAGTATTAAACATGATACGCTCTTCATATAGTAAGATTGATGTTATTCTCACAATTTTATATGTTCACATTTACCCAATATGTAAGATTATTTTTATTTTATTTTATGGAATAAAGAACATATATAAACACCATTTGCGGATTTTAGATAGTAACATATATACTATACATTAATTCTATAACACTAGGGGTTTTAAGCAAACTATAACATTCATCTTTCTTTCATTGCTAATACGAAGTTTAAGAATACAAAACACTCTCTTTGGCCATATGTTATTTAATGTTTTAGTATTGGAGTTATTTGTTGCTGAGTCCCTTTTCTAAAATACATGACTACAGCAAATTAAATCCTAGTCACCTAGCTGTCAGTTTAACAGATAGCTGACATTTCCACACATTGTGAAATTTGTTCACCCAAAGTCGAATAAGGTGTAGGGAATGATGAGGGTTTAGATTATTTGTTGACAGAAATGGGACATGCTGAAAATGAGTCTGATCTGTGCAGGCACAGAGAGTCCTCACCTGATGTTTAATCCAATTTAGGCCATCAGGAAAGGATACTGAAGTCATTATTAAATGAATTGAGCTTGACAGGACCATATATACAGTGTCCTCAATGCAGCTAAAAGAGATGGAATTAAGAAATAGGAGACATCCTTTTAAAACTCAAATATATCCTATGTCAGTCAATTAATAAAGATTCAAGATAAATTGCCATTCTATTAGTGATATGTAATAGATAGTCAGTAGAACTGCAGGTTATTATAATCAAATGTGTCATGAATATAATATAAATTTAGAGACATATTAATATCTTGGTCATCTGGAAAACTGTATAATATATAATCTATAAAATATTTTCTTCAAATTCTTGAAACTACAAAAACTTTTATTTGTCTTTATATACTAGTTTATAAAGAAAAATGCTATTGTTACATATGATTTATCTAATTTCATTGATTATGTGCATATTGTAATCTCAAGGTAACATACGAATGTTGAAATATCTGTTCAATGTAAAGATATTTTGGTGGGAATTTAAGAACTTAAAGACACATTTTATCCTTGATTCACCAATAATGCCACAAGAGACTTTTCTATCTTGATCTTTTTTCTATCTCCATGGAAACATACAATATCTTTAATAAGAATATATCATCCTGTAATCATAGAACACCCCTTAAAACATTTGAAACGTGTGGCCGATGGTGGCGCATGCCTTTAACCCCAGCACTTGGGAGGCAGAAGCAGGCACATCTCTATGAGTTTGAAGCCAGTCTGGTATAGTTCCAGGACAGGCACCAAAGCCACAGAGGAACCTTGTCTCGAAAAACCAAAATAACAAAAACAAAACAAAACAAAAAACATTTGAAGCTTCTTTGAAATTTTTATTTTCCCCAAACTATGAGAAAGTAGACATATATTCTTATTATTTTATCTAATCCTGTCAATTTTATTTCTTGTAGCAAATGGTATACAATATTGTGTTGGTGAATTATCCGTCATGTTAATGGTTTCCTGGCTGAATTCTGTATGACACATGCAGTATATCCTGATTTTTTTTGTCATTTTCTGTTAGTCTTTATATTTGACATATTTCATTTAAATGAAATACTCTATTTTGTATAAATTATTTGTTTTGTATACTTTGTTGTATTTGTTGAAAATAATTAATTTTACTTCATGCAAAATGGAAGTTAAATCCCTAAAAAATGTTAACTAATGTGACTAGAGAGATTCCATAGTGGTTAAAGAAATTGCTGCTCTTGCAAATGATCTAGTTTGACTCCCAACACCTATATCAAAAGACTCATATTTGGCAAATCTAGTTCAAGAGAATATATATTTATCTTCTATTCTTTGTGGGTGCATAAACTCATACTCACATGCCCCTATATATACACATACTGTTGGGCACTAGAGTCCAATCACCGAGGAGGAGTCGCCCCCCAAAGACCATCTCTTACAGCTGATGTAAAAGCATGAGGATTTTATTAATTCTGTCATGACAGGGTCTTCCAGCATTAGGGAGGCTAGAAAGACCGTGAATGGCTGCTACAGGCTATTTTTAAAGGGAAAACCACAGAAGGAAGGGGTATTTGGGGGTTGTTCATTAACTATTATGATTGGCTTATTCAAAAGGGCTATCACCAATAATTGGCTGGAGAGTGGTTGCCAGATCAGATGAGGTAAGGGAAAACATCTGAGGGTCATTTTGCCCCTTTCCCAGGGCCTAAGTCCAAACATCAGTCACTGAGTCAGCACCTAAGGGCTATCTCCCCTCTTCAATAACTGAGTTCTATTTGGAGAACATTCACAAGGACTCAGGGAGATGATGGAAAGTTCCCAACATTTCAGTACGTGTGTGAGCAATTGTTAGGTCCTTGGTTCCTAGGGGGGAAGGGGGGAGCATTACTACTGAGACTGAGAGGGATCAGAATTGTCATAAATGGCTTCAGAATTGTCTTAAAGTTTTACAATACAAATAAAATATATAATCAAACTAAATCTTTAAGTAATTATTTACTAACTTTGTTCTATTATGGATCTCAATCTATATATTACTTTGAATTTAAAATGTTTTGTAAACAATAATTTATTAACTTTACAGAACACATGAACCTTGGAAATTATTCAGTTTATCTCAACTTTGACAGTTAGAATAACTTATTTTGCAAACCCAAGAATATGCATTTCTATATCCTATTTTCTGTATTTTGTAAATATTTTATAATTGTGTGGCAATTTCAAAGTAAATTGTGATAAATTATAAAACATCATTTCAAAGATAAAAGATCTATTCCAGCTATTGATATTTTAGGTTATTAATCCTTTTTAGCCTAAATTTTACTTATTTATCTGTCTTCACATATCTTAGGATATCTGACGTTAAATGTCCCACTCCCTCTGATGAAAATACAATATTGTGAAGAAAATGTACACTTAAAAGAAGAAAAACTGTTTAATGACCTCCAATTGTGTGAGGATACTACAGAAATTAGGGTGATAGTAAAAATTCTTCAAGAAGTAAAAGGACCAGCTTTAGCCTTTCTGTCTTAACCTTATTAATTGAACACATGGAAAATATGAGAATAAAGAAGAGTAGAAATACTGTGCAGTGTCACAGACAGTTGAGGAGTAAGAGACCATGTTCCTTAATCTCTACATGTGGAGTAGAGATTGTAAGGGATAATAAACTCAATTTTAGGTGGATGCTTTTGTAGAATGTAATGATCTTTAAATGTTCCCATCTGGGTAGACAGCTTGGATGTCAGGAACTATGAAATCTTATCTCTGAAGTAATTATTTGGATAGCAGAAGCTCCATTTGATAGTTTTAATAGTAACCTATACCTCATTAGATCTATATATGATATTATAGGTGTGAGGTAGCTTAATATTTTTATTTGTTTTATCATGTGTTTAGTATAACAGTATAATAGAAGCAGTTAATATACAGACACACATCCACTGCAATATTATATTTTAGATTTAATATATAGAGTAAAAGTTAAAAGAGTGTTAAGTTAAACCAAATCAAATGTCCTCTTTTTGGGAAAAGAATGTTTAAAATTATGTGGATTTCTGATTCTCTCTTGACTATCCATGCATCACATCTATAACCACAATGTCTCTCAACCATGGTGTTCTCTGCCATATGATCTTTTAGTCAAAAATAAATTTTGTTTCTACTTTTTTTTTTTCGAGACAGGGTTTCTCTGTGGCTTTGGAGCCTGTCCTGGAACTAGCTCTGTAGACCAGGCTGGTCTCGAACTCACAGAGATCCGCCTGCCTCTGCCTCCCGGAGTGCTGGGATTAAAGGCGTGCACCACCACCGCCCCGCCTAAATTTTGTTTCTAAACTGATAAAATATATTAGAAATTGGTATATTGGTTAATGACCTCATTGTTAGTCATTTGAATTAGATTCCAGGGAACAGAAGTCTCCTAGAGTCAATTTCAAGAAATTACTTCTTCATCTAAGATTCACTTTGAGGCATCCCAGTATGGCCCTGTGTAAGCTCTCAGGCATTTTTGCAAAACATAGTTTTGGAGATGACTATCTGAGGCTTTAAATACGGAAAATATCTTTTTTTTTGTCCAAAAAGGAAAAAAAAACATTGTTATGCAGTCACTGGTCCTCTATATATTTTCTGTATTAATTATTTTATTCATAAAGAGGAGATTAATGGTCTTCCTTAGTTTGCAGATATATTTCAAACTGTAGATTTTATTCAAAATTTTATTTATGTGAAACCAAGAAGAATCAGTGACAATTGTAGTTACTGAAATTTAGGTATCTCTATGAAAAAGTAGAGAAAATAAAAATGTATATCTTTTGAGAAGTATATTTCTGCTCTTTTGTAATTTATTTAAAACATCCAGACTTACATTTTATTTAGCATATAGATAAAACACAGTACATTCCTTGTTATATAGTTTGTTTGTTCTGTGTGCATTGATGTCAGTGATGATAAAAACTTTATTGTTCAGGCTATAATATGTTGGCTTTCCCTCTCACCTCAGGTATAAGTGACTGTTCTGTTGTTACCCTATACCCTCATGCCAAGGTTGTTTGGCATTTATTCAGTTCTAATTTACCCATATAAAATATTAAAGGATTTAAAAAAACACCTATCATATAAAATTTGTGTAATACAAACTCTCAGAAGGAAAAAAATCTAAGAAAATGTACAGGAATCAGAGACCCACTAATTAACACATTCAAGAATTCTGCAAAAAACTAAACTGGAAGTGGTAATATCAGTACAGAAAACCTGGACTAGACTCATAAAGGTCCTGTGCACACTGCTTCATTTCTGTGCTCTGTGCAATCATATGAGCTTTGTGTCTATAGAAGATCAGTTTTTTTTTATTGGTTTCTTTTTTCTTCTCTGATTTTAAGGTCTTTCTGCCTCTCTCAAATGGTTCCCTGAGTCTAACAGGAAGGATTTGGTGGAAACATCCCATTTAGAACTTTTTGTTCCAAGGTAGCCCACTCTCTGTGTAATGTCTGACTGTAGGTCTGTAGATTTGTCCTCAACTACTGCAAGACAAAGCTTCTCTGGTGACAGCTTAATGAATAGTTATAGTTTGTTGGAGTTCTTTATTTTTTATATTTTTGTCTGTTTTTTTTTCTTTTTGTCTGTGGGTGTGGTGATGTGGGATTTCCCTCTGTATGCTGCGAATATGTTTTATTATCATTGGTTAATAAAGAAGCTGCTTTGACCTATGACAGGGAAGAGTATATGTAGGCGGGAAAAGCTAAACTGACTTCAGGAGGAAAAGTAGGTAGAATCAGAGAGACACAATATAGCTGCCATATCGGAAAAATGCCAGAACCTTACTGTTAGGCCACAGCATCATGGTGATACATAGATTTTTAGAAATGAGTTAATTTAAAATGTAAGAGCTAGGTAGAATTATGCCCGAGCCATTGACCAATCAGTATTGTAATTAATATAGTTTCTTTATGAACATTTTAGTGTGGATGTCTGGGAAAAGAAATATGCAGACTCTGCTTACAGTGTGTTCTTATTTTTCTTTGGGGTTTTGTTATGTTGGGTTTTTCTTTGTTATTAGAGAAAAATAGAAAGGTAGAGAAGAAAAGGAGATCTGGAAGCACTGGGGTTGGGGAAGAATCAGATTAAATACCTTGAAGTTCATAGAGTATTCTAAATAAAACAAAAAAATAAGAAAAAGACTTAGTTAAGTCAGATTTTCTTTTTCCTTTTGTACAAAATAGATTATTTTAACAGATAATATATTCTGATTATGGTTCCAATCTCTCTACTTCTCTCAGTTCTTCTCTATTTCACCTCCTATCAGGATCTACTCTCATTAGTAAATAACAGGTTTGTAACAGATAATAGCAAAATATAACAAAACAAATAAAATAAGATAAAAAACTCTTACACATTGCCTTATAGGGACTTGTACCCCCATCATCCTAGGCTTTCATAATTTTTCTTCTCCTTCTTTCTTAGGGTTTGCTGAGTTTTTGTGGGGAGAGACTTGATGTCAACATCCTGTTTATTGATAAGTATCCCAAGGTTTCTGACTCTCTGGATAATATGTGGATATAAATCTCTGTATTTGTTCCCATATGCTTCAGGAAGAAACTTCACTGATAATGACTGAGTAATGCTGGCTTCTTTGAGCCTCTTCTTGCCAGGCTTCTTGAGCTGCCATACTCCCCTAGTTGTTACTAAGCCTTCTTATTCCCCAGGGAAAGGTGAGTGTTCTGTCGGCCTATTCCCACAGCCCTATGATGCAGGACCATCAGACGTGATAGGGAGGTGAGTCAAGCAGGAACTCACTCTTTTACTGTGAGCATCAGCCTATATAATTAAGTGACATCGTTTGGTATAGGTGTACCTCTATCCAATGAGAGGCAGTCAAACTCACCCTCTGGCTGGAAGGGCATCTACCTAATTTTTGCTGTCTCATCCTCACTCAAACTTGAAAAGGCTTTTCTCTGTCCTAGAGTCCTCAAAGTACTCTCTAGCCAGTTTTTTTTTTCCTGTCCTATAGGCCTCAAAGTACAGGCCCTGAGATGATTTTGGCCCACAAGTAAGACATTATAGCAGAATGTCATTCGGAGATATTTAAACACAATATATATTTTTTAAATAGTACTTTGTTTTACCATAATTTTCTGGGTCATCTAGTCCTCTGTTCTTAGTCATTGGTCAGGGTATGGTTTGGGATCCATATCACAGAGTGGACTTTAAGTCAAATTAGATATGGTTGGTTATTCCCACAGATTTGTGTCAGCATTGCTCTAGTATATCCTTCATGCAGGACAACATTTAAGTAAAAGAGTTTGTAGTTGGGTTGGTGTTTACATTTCCCTTATGGTAGCTTTCAGATTACCTTCCTGTATCAAAGATGATAAATATAGGCGTGAAAGCTCTATGTAGAAATCAGTTTGAATTCTTCATCTTATGTGAGTTGTGTAGGTATTATCTTCAGCAATGGGCTTTGTTGAAAGTTTATGGAGAACAAACTAGTTGTCTTTGTAGCCGGATTCTTTGTTTGGAAATTTCCATATGACCCCTTTGATCAACACACTAATTTCATGTAACCAAATCCTGGTCCTGGAAGCATCATTTGGTGACTGGAGAAGACAATTTGGGACTATATCTTCTCCATTATTTTATGATTTTATTCAGTTTACCTTCAGATATATATTTATTTAAGCAAAAATAATACATTCTAAATGTTTTCTACAACACTATGTTTCCATACTACTGTTCAATTGACCTTAATTTTAGCTGTAACCTCCCATAATATCTCATCTTCTTCAGGCCTCCCCCTATGCATCTGATCTTCTCATTTTAATCATTCCCATTTATTCATAATTATTAATTATATTTCTTTTTCCTAACGAGTTCTATCTGTACCCTATGGCCTGTACTATATACCTATCTTCTTTGGTTGAGGAATTATAGCTTGATTATCATTGACATAATAACTAATAGACACTTACCAGGGAATACATCCATGTTTGTCTTTCTGGATCTTGGATACCTCACTAAATATGATTGTTTTTTCTAATTCCATCTATTTACCTGAAAATGTCATCATGCCATTTTCTAATGGCTAAGTAATACTCTATTGTATAAATGTACTACTTTTTTCTATTACTCTTTTTTCTTAAGGGATATCTAGATTGTTGCCAATTTCTGGCTTTTATAGATATAGCAGCAATGAACATGGTTGAGTAAATGTCTGTTCAATAAGATGAAACATCCTTTTGGGTATATGATTGAGTGTTGCAACTGGATATGCATTAATTCCTATCTTCTTAAGCAACCACCATAATAATTTCCATGTTGACTTTACACATTTGCATTCTTCCCAGATTTCATCAATGTTCTTCTCATTCTAAACTCTGGCCACATGAGTTGTCACCTGTTTCATTGATCTCAGCTCTTCTTACAGGTGTAGGATGAAATCTCAAAGTATCAAAGTAGTTTTATTTTCATTTTTCTGATAGCTAATTACTAATGGTGAACTCTAACTTTCACTGGACAAAAGCTTTTCAGTTCATTTAATATCTGTCCAGTACACACACACACACACACACACACACACACACACACACACACACACAAATAAACAAATAAAACAAACATAAACACAAACTCCATATAAGCTATAGATTCTCTCAAATTAAATAAATTTTTGTCCATGAATTTTTAGGCAACCAATATGCACACACATAGCAATTTTTTCTCAGAAGTATTATATAGTGAGTTTGAATAGAAGCAAATAAATTGTATACTTAACTCCTAGTAACTCAATTGTATTCTCTCAATTTCTTCTTATATTTGCTTATATGAATGTAAATCCTGATAAGAAGCTGCTATTTAACAATTATGAGGAATTTCCTTCTTTACTTTTAAAGTAAACTTTAAACTAATTTTCAATTAAGCTATCAGTAGTTGGGTGAGAACATTGAGCAACATATTGGAAATTAACATAATTATATCAAGAGTACCCTAGTGGTCAGAAACATTAGTATACAAATTGCTTTATGAATATGCATCTCAAGTATTTTGGTTTAGGTCATTTGTAACTAATACATGAAAATTCAAGTCAGTATAATCTTCTAAAATTTTGAAAGTTTCAGAAGACTAGTGATAAAATTAAAGAAAAACTAAGGTATAACAACTTATTACCCAAACAAACATAATCCATTTATTTTATGATTAATCATATTTTGTAGTAACTCTTTATGTTTCTCTTTGTACTCTCTTTGTTTCAAATATTGTAGTTTTAAGTAATGGAAGTGTATTGTCTAAACAATCATTTTTCAACATTTTTCTGATTAAAAGCAAATATTTTGGGGTCCAGAATCAAGCTCATATTCTGTTTGTTAATCTAGTGAGTGTTTATTTTTTTACAATGAAAAGATCACTGCTTTTCAAAAGCAAATTCATATCATTACTTCATTAATTTTTAACTTGCATATCAGACATTCAGCCTGCAGCTGGGTTTTTGTAGCATGCAAGCAGTAGTCAAGTACACAACATTTGGGCAAGTTCTAAGTACACAAATGGTATTGCTAGATGCTTACTGCAGGCCAAGACAAACAGGTGCAGCTCAGGGAGTCAGTAGTATAGTCTAACTGCAATAAATATCAAGCCCCTGTGTGATACATACTAAGCAATTTTATGAATTGATTCCTTTGATAAGTAACATATGAGAAATAAAAAATAATAGAGATTATATTTTAATTTAAATTTTAAAATAAAAATAGATGAAGAAAAACATTTGACCTGTATAGTATAATAGTTATATTAAGTATATAGTGTTAAAATTCATTTACAGAATGGTTAAAAGGAAGTATATTTTGATGAAGTGCTTAGTGCCATTTGGCATAGGAAAAATAGCATGAGCAACTTAGAAAATATTCTTATTATTACAAAGAGGTCCAAATATTTTAAAACAAAGATCATTGTTCTTATTCCCAAAATTTTACCTCAGATCCAGTTTTCTAACTATTCTTTATTTTCACTAATACCCACTGTGGTGACGATGTCTTTACCCTTTAAATTTTTGGTAACTTTCTACGGAAATTTTGTTTTCAATATGCTGTCTTCTATCTTAGAAAATCTATTGGGATGTTTTCAGAATAATATGTCTTTTTTGATCATTTTGTTCAAATCAACTCTCCCAACTCTTTTATGTAGTTATCTATTTTATATTCCTCTGTTTGTTTATCTTCAGTCAAACTTTACAGGCTACAATTATCTTCCTTATTTGTTCAACAATCATCCTTCATTTGTTGGGTAAGTAACTCTTATAACACATTAACATGTACTTTGTAACATGCATTTACATTTCGTGTTTCAAAATGATGACATGCACTCCATAAAAGTTTTTAAATGAGTATATACATATGTAAAATAGGTTCCAAATATTCGGAAAAGGAAAGCTACAAACATTTTATGGATTTGATGACATGTAATCCACTTCTTTTAGGATGAAATTAACATTACCAGATGAAGGAAAATGATTCAAAACTTACATAACTAGCAGCAAAACTATCATTTAGTGAAAGTTCATATGTTTTCCAATAATGTACACAGATTTTGATTATTTACTATATTAAAAATACAAATATATCACTGAAATCCAAGCAATTTGTGGCTATTGGAAAAGAGAATATTATGTATCAAGTTTAAAAGTTGTGATGGGATTTATCTCTGTATGCTGTGAATACCATTGGTTAATAAACTGTCTTAGGCCTGCACAGGGAAGAACTTAGAAAGGCAGGGAAAACTAAACTCAGTGCTGAGAAAGAGAAGGCAGAGTCAGTGAGATGTCATATAGCCCCTCTGGAGACAGACACCAGAGCTTTACCTAGTAAGTCACAGCCACATGGCAATACACAAATTAATGGAGATGAGTTCATTTAAGATATGAGTTAGCCAGAAATATGCTGAAGCTATTAGCTAAATGATATTGCAAAAATATGGTTTTTATGTGATTAATTCAGAGCTGAGCAGCAAGGAACAAACAAGTGGCCACCTTCAACAAATTGCCCACCCCCCAGCATAAACTCTGGGCCTTTCAGGAGGTCAACCATTTAAATGAGGTTTGTGGGCAGCATATCGCAAATTACTTGGTGATAGCATGGGCCAACTGGTTATCAGAGTAGAGGTGGTGAACGTGGCTGCCACCCAGCAGTTGGAGAGGCAATGAATGGACTTCTGTCATGTGGCACTGGTAGAGTAAGCAGGCAAGGCTGTATTTGCCCCAGGAATGCTGCCACTTCAGTTTTAAGAAGGACTTAGCATTTTAAGAAGTCATCCTGATCAGAAAAGTATTATAGATATGCAATTAGGACAGATTCAGACATAAAAGACCTCTAAATGAGACACAGTGTGTTTAAAAATGTACATAGGCTTGGAAGAGAGAAGAAAAGAGTAAAGAAACAGTAAATGTAATGTAAAAAGAGTATAGACAGTCATAGATAAAAGGAGTAGAGATAATAAAATATTAAACTTGTAAAAAAATAAAAGGGATAAATAAAACCAACTGTGTAAGATGAAATATACACAGAGAGTCTGGATTATGTATATTATTGTTGTTTCTTTGAAATTTTTGACTGTGAAGGTGCTAAGTAACCAGCATATATACTTTAAAGGTATCTTGTCTTTAAAATTTGGGTCTTAGGATATGTTGCTTTGGAAAAAGGTTCTTCTTTTGTTTCCACGGAGGAAGAGAACTTGTGGAATCCTTCCAGATTAATGTAGTCTGATGGACCAATACCCCCTGAAAGGTCTCCATGAACACACCAAAAATTACTTCACCCAACAAAAATCAGGAAGCAGATTGGAGAGAACTATGCCCAAATTCCATAGATGATTGTTTATAAATGTGTTTACATTTAGAGAGGGATATGCTGTGGAGATTCGCTTTGGTATGGATTTTGCTTTATTGATACAAATTTGAGGTCAAGTTTGTTATATGTATATTTCTGCTGTTGATTAAGATATTGTATTTGAGCGTCTCATTTAAAAATGTACCGTATAATTAAGAAATACAGGTAAATAGAGAAACATGTATAATAGTCAAGCTTGTAGTCGTGTTAGTTAGATTTTCTAGATATACAGAGGAATATTTCAGATGGATAGTTATTCTTCACATCTTTCAAGGATGATAGAATTTGGCATTTAAAATGTTTCTAGAAATTAGGACTTTTCAGGACAATGAGATACATCTGGTCCTGGCAGCATCAGTCTACTTCAAGAGGATGATGGACATTGAGGAGACACCTTACAGAATTGATTAGCCGTTTGGGCAAGAAACTGCTCTTAACTGGACTGTTTGATGTTATGCTGTATAAACTGGACAAGTAGGACCCACAGAGAAATGACTGCTGAACTCATCTAAAGGAGAGACAATCTTTTGGGATTTCTGCTTCATGAAAGGGTCTGCCAAATATTCTACAGAATGCGGAAAAAGTGTGACTGACAAACTTTCAATATAAGTGGAAATGTCTTTGAAATTTCCTGCTTTGCAGAAAAGTATTTTGGATAGTATGGACCTGTAGGCTGAAGATGGATGCCCCGAAGATACAGAGGAATTTTGTTTTACTGTCTGGGCAGTGAGATGTCTCTGTCATTTCTAGAGTTTTGGAAGTTGCTTACAAGGCAATTTCTGTTTACTTAGGTAATATTATATCCTTCTGGATTCTTTAATGGAGTTGAAGAATAGATAGTTATAGTTTTTCTTAGTTATGATAAAAGATGAAAAAATATATTAACTGTAATTCTTGCTTGTATGTAATTTTGCTACGTTAATGTTGAAACCTTCTTTTATATTTAAATAGAATAGGGAGGTAATGTAGGATGTCCCTCTGCGAATATCATTGGTTAATAAACTGTCTTAGGCCTGCGCAGAGCAGAACTTAGATAGGTGGGGAAACTAAACTCTTTGCTAGGAGAAAGAAGGTAGTGTCAGTGAGAAGCCATGAAGTCCCTCTGGAGACAGAAGCCAGAACTTTATCCTGCAAGCCACAGCCATGTGGCAATACACAAATTAATGGAGATGGGTTAATTTAAGATATAAGTTATCCAGAAATATGCTTAAGCTTTTGGCCAAATAGTACTGCAAATAGTAAGCTTTCTATGTGATTATTTCACAGCTGAGCATCCGGGAGCAAACAAGTGTCCTCCTACAACGCAGTTGTGTTTTTTATTTAAGGTCTTTAAAAAATAAACTTCTTTTCCTGTGCTTTTTTTCTGCCAGGATTAAATTGTCATTCTCAGGGTGATATGATGTACTGAAGCAATTTCCTTGGTGATGATTACCCCTGTGACATTATTCTTTATGGGAAGTTAAAAACTCTTTAATGAGTGTTGCTTTTGTTCTCTTTTCTATTTTATTGTCTTCATATAGATTGGGTGGAAAATGTCATTAGGTTTTCTTCCCAAACTTAATTATTAGCAGGGAATATAAATCAGGTTGAATAATCAACGTAACTTTTACTTGGAATGTCTAATATCTATCCTAATGAATTATAATGGGTTAGGAGAGTATTAGTATTGTTTTTAGCTCTATGAAACTTGACCTTTCTAGGTAAAAGTAACTGGCTAGATTTTTAGTGCATGCATAATTAACCTCTTGTTTAACAGGCATAATGTCAAGTTAGACGGTGGTTCTGGCTTGTTACTCCCAAAATGGGATTGTCACAAGTGCTTGTTTAGATATATCTTGACTTGTTTGTCTCTGTTGTGGTTCATAGTTGTTCCAGCTGGATAGCACTAGGAACATGAACTACAGTAACCTGGGAAGAAGGAATCCCAGTGAAGAATTGCCTAGATTAGTTTGGCCTGTGGGTGTATCTTGGGACATTGTACTGTTTTAACATGGGAGGGCACAGCTGACTCTGCATAGCAGTGCCATAAGCAGGCACACCTGAGCTGGTTAAGAAAATCATCTGAGCGTGGGCCAAAAAGCAAGCCAGAAAGGGGCCAAGGATAAGTTTTCCCCTGTGTTCTAGGTCCCTGCAATGAGATCTTTATCTGACTTCCCTCAGTGGTGGCTTATAAAAATTTAAGACAAATCATTTTCTCACTAAGTTGTTTTCAGTCAGTATTATGTCACAGCATGAGCATGCCACTATAACATACTGATTATTTCAAAAGGCATATAGGGTGTATTGCATTGAAGTACATAGCTTAAGTGGGTGCAGCTTTATAAAAACTGACATGTTAATAAGGATAATAGAATAAAAAATATATTTTATTTTGTTTGAGTTAGATAAAAGTTCAGGTGATTTATCTCTAAGGAGATGGATAGGTAAGTAGATGAATAGATAGATAAATAGATAGATAGATATTTCTTATTTTAGGAGATTGAGAAATAAGATATATTTTAAGTACTAAAATGTAAATTTTCCTTAAAATATACTGATATTAGTCATTCTTTTAAAAAAGTGAACACATAGGAGAGTAATGTACTTTTTTGAGTCTGTAGAATACATGGATATGTGTAGTATAAAGACAATGAGAACCTGAAAAAAAAAAACACTTTTGAGAAGGAATAGGTTGTTAGCAGAAGTTAAGATAACATGACTAACCATTTTCATCTCTGATGATGATCACTAAAGTTCTACTAATGTTAGATGGAACAAATAAATGAGTCATGAAATATGCATTAAACCTTGAAAAATGAGCCAGAGAGCAGCACAAGAGGCCAGGTAACATTCCCCACTGCTTCCAACCACAAGGAACAATATGTGTCTTTTAAGAAGCTCCTTGGGCAGCTGAGGATAGGGAACCTGAAATGACCCTATCCTATATCCATACTGATGAATATCTTGCATATCACCATAGAACCTTCATCTGGCGATGGATGGAGATAGAGACAGAGACCCACACTGGAGCACTGGACTGAGCTCCCAAGGTCCCAATGAAGAGCAGAAGGAGGGAGAAAATGAGCAAGGAAGTCAGGACCACGAGGGGTGCACCCACCCACTGAGACAGTGGGGCTGATCTATTGGGAGCTCACCAAGGCCAGCAGGACTGTGACTGAAAAAGCATGGGATAAAACTGGACTCTCTGAACATGGCAAACAATGAGGGCTGATGAGAAGCCAAGGACAATGGCACGGGGTTTTGATCCTACTTCATGTTCTGGCTTTGTGGGAGCCTAGCCAGTTTGGATGTTCACCTTCCTAGACATGGACGGAGGGGGGAAGACCTTGGACTTTCCACAGGGCAGGGAACCCTGACTGTTCTTTGGACTGGAGAGGGAGAGGGAGAGGAGAGGGGGGAGGGGAGGAAGGGTGGGAGGAGGGGGAGGGAAATGGGAGGCCGGGAGGAGGCGGGAATTTCTTTTTTTTTCTTTCAATAAAAAAAAAAAACCAATGGTATTGAAATTTAAAAAAAAAAGAAATGTGTTCTAAATTTAGAAATTTCTACCACAATTGAGCAATTAGATGATCCCATAGTGAGACCCTCTTTACCCTGCATGCCTGGTTATAATTACCCCTAATTCCCTTAACTTCTTGTTTAGTTACATATGTAAAAATCAATGTCCGTTCCTTAACTGGTTATATTATACAGAAATGTCATAAATAGTCTTTGTTAGAAAAAGTCAAAGAATAATTGCAAGGTCTGTATTTGTAAACATACTAAGAGCAAAGTATTTCAAATACATTGGGTAAAATTGAACTGATTTACGGCTCTTGACTGTAACATAAGATGAATGATTTGGGAGTAGCTATTGAAAATGTTGTACGCATAATTTTTAGGAGAAAGACAAACAATAAAATGTTTTTATTGTAATAAATCTGGAATCAATATTCATGTTTTCTTCACTTATTGATTTTTGTTTATGATGCCACAGAATAAAAGATTTGGTGCTTAAAAGAATGACCATTGCAATACATTTTAATTCCCTAACAGGCCTAATAAAGTAGGAACAGATGGTAAACAAAAATCTTAATTAGAAAACTGGCATTATGAGAAATAAGTGAATAAAAATTGTGTTAAATACACTTAGAAATTAAAGTGAACATATCCCTTTTGAAATTTCAGTATAAAAGGATGCCTTTAAAATTTCTGCCTTTGCTTGAACTTTAGTGGATAATTATTTTTAGAGAGAGAAGTTGGCAACTAAGAAATAAGATAGGTACAGTGTCCTAAAGATAGTGATTTAACGATAACATCCCCAACTCATTAAATTGAATTCTTCTTTAAAATAATTCCTGTTGCCTAAAGGTAATAATGAAATTATTTCTTCTCACTGCCATTTATCTGGCAAGATTGCAGATATCTTTATGGAATTGTTTCACTGGTAAGAACCTTTTGAACACAAGAGCAAAAATTGGAAGCTTCTTCCATGTCTTCAGACTTCTGCAAGTCAGACAGGCACTCTTGCCTGGTTTTGCGGACTCACCATGCTCAGCTGGAAGTGATGATGATGTTCTACACAGAAAAACACAGCCTGAAGGGTGAGGCACATCCTTGCACCTTATAGCACCAGGCAGATGGGCCCTATAGGAGTGATCAGAGGTGACAAAGGAGCTAACTCCTTGACCAGCTGCAGCACATGGAAAAGTGAGCCCTGCCCTTTCATTTGGGCAGTACAGCAACGCTGAGCCTGTTGACAAATTTCCAGATGTGCCAACCCTGTGACCATGAGTGTGAGAAACCTAACTCCACTCCTCATCTGCTATGTGATAGCATTATCTAGGGAGAGATGCCCTTACCCCGCACCCACCTAGCAACGGCTAAGTCAGATGGCTCTCTACCTTTTGCCTGTGAGCTTTTACTTTTTTCTTCTGTATATCTTATTTTCACTCGTACTAGATGGGAGGCTGTGTTATGTGGAATTCTCCTCTGTATGCTGTTAATACCAATGATTAATAAAAACACTGTCTTGAGCCCGTGATAGGGTAGAATAGAGCTAGTTGGGGAGAACTAAACTGAATGCAGGGAGAAAGAAGGCAGAGTCAGAGAGAAGCCATGGGGTCGCAGCCAGAGACAGACACAATGAAACCTTGCCAGTAAGCCACGGGCCTCGTGGTAAAATACAAAATAATGGAGATGGGTTAATTCTAGGTGTAAGAGCTAGCTAGCAATACACTTAAGTATTTGGCCAAGCAGTGATTTAATTAATATAGTTTATGTGTAGTTATTTCAGGAGTCTGGGCAGTCAGGAAACGAACAGAGTGTGAAAGGGAACACACTAATAGCCTCTTACTAAAGCTGTGTGTCTGGATGGTTGGCCCCTTGCATTCATCTTTCCTTATTCTTGTTTCTTGATCTAAGATACCATATGGCATATGGCATCATGGTCATAAGAGAGATGGCTTCCCCACGACTCCCTGAACATCAATATCTGGGACAGGTGGAAGAGCTGGGAAAGCTGTGGCCCTGATGCTCACCAGTTGTAGCACTTGGGACAATGACCTGGTACCTTGCAGGGGTAACACAAAAGAGCTGGCCCTGATGTTGTAGTTGTGGTAGAGAAGACTCTGAGATCATAAAAACAGGAGAACTGGCTCCATCCTTCCTTCATTCCAGTAAGAGGTGAATTAGCCAGAGCTTCCCCTGGTGGTGAAGACAAGGGAGAACTGTTGTAGGCTGTGGGAATTGCAGCAGGTAACAACTTCTATTCAGATGTCAACCCATAAGAGAAACCATCCTCTGATGGAGGACAATTCCGACCAGGAAAAGTATGGAACCATCAACTCTGAAAACTGTTGCTCCTGTTTGTAATTTCAAAATTATAGAGATGTAATTCTGTAATTCTGCACATGTAAATGTGTAAAAGCAGCTATAGTGACTGCCCAATACCTGCCTTATAGTTTGTATTTTCACGTGATTTATATATGTATTCTCATGTTTGCATCTCAATCATGTGAGGAAACATTTATCAGAGGTGGTCTTGAAGATAACTGCATTAAGTTGTATAATTTTGATATATACAAAAATACTAGGATGTGATTCATAACTAAATCTATTGTCCCGTGAGGACTATAAGACACTTAAAAGCTTGCTCTATTCCTCTTCCTTAAACTAATACAAGAAAACAATTTCTCATCAGTATAAAATAGGCTACACACAACTAATTTTCACCAAAGAGCAAGTTCAAACTAGACTGAATGTGTCAGTTAATGAATCATAAGTTAAAAACCTTACAGCTATTGTAAGGTCAGAGTTGCCAATGTCTAACCAAGGTTATTAATACAAAGCAACCAAAAAAAATGCAAATTCTTCACTTGCCAATTTGGTTGATAAAACCTGTGTCTCACAGCTTGTCTTGCTGAATACTCTGCCCCTGGGCTCTGGTCACAGTATTACACCTGAAACCTTGTATTTCCATGGTAAATTTCTCTATCCTTATCATTTACCCGAGGAATGTGCTATGACCAATGAGGTGGAACTCTTGTAAATGTTTTTTCTTATTGTCTCAAGCTTTCTCTAAAAAGTATATTTAAGCTTGGTGAACAAAGAAGAAAGGGAGAATTTCAACTAAGAGAACTGGAATAAAGACCTTAAACAGAAGAGAACAAGAAAAACTAAAACTTAGAAGAAAATTGAAGACAGAATGTAAACAGAAAAACAATGGAACATGAAAAGAAAAGCACGTGTCTGAATTTATTCTGTACCCCTCAGATAGAAAAACCTTAAGTTCAGTTTTACTATGCTGCAGAGTTTTTCTTCAAACCCTAGAGGTAGCCTTGAGAGCTGGTCTTTCAGGGATACTAATAGAGAACTGGCAGGCAGACAGCTCTGAAGCAGTCCAGGTCCAGAATCAAGGTTATGATTTCACCTGGCCCCAAATCTACCCCATCTGTGATGTGCTGGCATCCATGAAAGGACCTGACTGCAGATTCAAAGTTGCAGGACATCCATAACACTGGGCAACAGGATTGCCAAGAAGAGTTCCAGTGAGGGTCCAGCATCGATAGAGTAATAGTAACAAGAGGCTTCACACCAGACCAATGGCTCTCTGCAATGAACACTTGAAAGTAAAAATACCTGAAAAGGGAGCTTATGATGTTACTCACTGTGTCAAAGTGCAACTTTCATGATGAGATTTTACTTAATTTCCCTCTTCTCTTTCTCTTCAATTTTGTTTTATTTTACTTGGTGGATGGTGTGCAGGACTGTAAGGCAGATGCTAAGAGACAAGATTTAAAAGGCACATAGAATAAGTAAAAGGGCAGAAAAAGCAAATAAAAATGGCTTACTTGTCTGAGACAATGGGGATGTTCTATCGGGAACTCACCAAGGCCAGCTGGCCTGGGTCTGGAAAAGCCTGGGATAAAACCGGACTCTCTGAACATAGCGGACAATGAGGACTACTGAGAACTCAAGAACAATGGCAATGGGTTTCTGATCCTACTGCACGCACTGGCTTTGTGGGAGCCTAGGCAGTTTGGATGCTCAACTTACTAGACCTGGATGGAGGTGGGGGTTCCTTGGACTTCCCACAGGACAGGGAACCCTGATTGCTTTTCGGGCTGGGGGGAGACTTAATTGGGGGAGGGGGAGGGAAATGGGAGGCGGTGGCGGGGAAGAGACAGAAATCTTAATAAATAAATAAATTTAAAAAAATGGCTTACTTGTACTATTTTAGTGTTCATTTTCAATTTTTTTTCTGTACATCTCTGCTGTTCCTCTGTGTATGTGTGTTTGCATGTTTGGGAAACGTGTGTATGCATGTGTAAGTGGTGGCTCAAGCTGATACCAGGAAGCATGTCTCATTGCTCTTTTATGTTTCTTTTTCACTGAATTCTGAGACTTTCCAGTATTCTCATCAATCAGTTTAGTCTGAGAATTCTTCTGAGACTAAAATTACATGTGGGACACCATGTTCTTCTAGCCCTTCTAGTGTATTCTGGGGTTCTGAATTTAGGTACTCACTCATGTGAAAGAAACATTTTGAACATTGAACTACTTTCCAAGTCAAAAATATTCCATCTCTAAATGCATAAAAGGGTTTATAGGTAGGAAGGTATTTTTGCCTTCAGAATAGAGATGTATGTCCTATTAGCATGTAGTTTGTTATTTAATAAAGAAACTCAAACTCTAAGGTCCTTATGGTTTCTAAATAATTTATATTATGGCAGTTTATTTTGATAACATAAGAAAAAATACTCATATATAGTTAGATTTTGAATTTTATTGTTTTCAGAATCTATTCTCCCCCAGCTTGATAATTCGTGTTTATTCACATTTCCCCAATGTAGATAAACTGCAAGGCTTCATCAATTGCTTTAAGTAACTTAAGCCTACCTGTAGAGTATGCAGTGCTGTAGAGACAAGGGGGGGGGGGCAGGTCAAAAGGCTGTTGGATTGGTTAATTTTCAGCTATTAAATATATAAGAGTTTATAAATGAATTGGGGAATCAGAGAGATTACAATTTCAATGGAAGCTAGTCTCAGATTCTGAGCAATGTATGCATTAAATTATGCTTGTTATTGCCAACGGTGTTGTATCTGAAGTGGAATTTTAGCAATTTCTCAGAAGTGACAGTTAACTTATAATCTCAGCATGTTCAGCATGCTTAATGAACTCCTTGGGGAGACCAGAATATCTGTAACACAATTAACTTCCCATTCTTATTTAAATGAGGAGTTTCAGAGTCCCTGATGGAAGCCTGCTTTTTGGCTACAGTTAGCAAATGTATGCTATTAAATGACACATGGAGCCTTAAGCTGAAATTTAGACTTCACTAATTTGTGCTGTGACATGTGCAAAGTGCTTAGGAGGAAATGTGAAACCCAGTTGTTTAAATGTAGTTGATGAAATAGGGATTATCACCCTTGGCTAAACTGTCATCATCAGCTTGATTGCTCTCGCTATTTTCTACTTTTGCAGAGGAGAACTTGACAAGCTTTTCCCCTGCAATAGTTGCTTTAATACTACCATTTTCTCATTAAATAATAGGCTATTTATCTCACATAAAACAAATACAATGAAATAATATTCTCCTCCAAAGGAAATAATCATAAAGCCAATATTTAGTAAGTAAAGGACACCATAGTCTTTAAGGAATTAGTTTGTACATATGTGGATATACGGACTATTGAGCTGAAAAATACGCAATTAGTGGCATACATATTTTACTGATAACTAAAACCTTCGGCAATTAGACTTAAGAAAGAGTCAGCAAAAGGTTAATTTTGCCTGCTATTAGAAATCTGGTCAACTACCAGAGGGATGGTGAAGTCAAGAATTTGAGAGAACATAGAGCCACCAATTTACTAAGCCAGCATAATCCCTAAATACCCTCTAAATATTTGTCTTTATACCAAAAGAAAAGTGTAGCCCTCACCTTCACCAAGGAAACTTCATTTTACAACAGATGAACACTGTTACAGAAAACAACAATTAATCAAAATGCACAGCTGTGGAGCACTGTATCGGTGCATACATCCACAGAAGCCTCCCACACCTAAGGCTCACATAGCATTTTTTATTTTATTTTATTTTATTTTAATTGTTGCAAAAAAAATTCCCATTTCCCTCCCCCTTCTCGCACACATCGCCCCTTCCCCCCACTCCCCTCCTCCCTCCCCCTCCTCCCCACTCCATTCCCCTTCCCTCTCAAGAATGAAAAACACTCAGATTCCCTGCCCTGCTGGAAGTTCATGGTCCTCCCACTTCTATCCAGGACCAGGAAGGTGAGCATCCAAATAGGCTAGGCTCCCACAAAGCCAGTTCATGTATTAGGATCGAAACCAGTGCCATTGTCCTTGGCTTCTTATCAGCATTCATTTTCCTCCACTTTCAGAAAATCCGGTTTCATCCCATGCTTATTCAGTCCCAGTCCTGCTGGCCTTGGTGAGTTCCCAATAGATCAGTTCCACTGTCACAGTGGGTGGGTGCACCGCTCGTGGTCCTGACTTCCTTGCTCATGTTCTCCCTCCTGCTCCTCATTTGGATCTTAAAAGAGCTCAGTCTGGTGCTCCAATTTGGGTCTCTGTCTCTATCTCGATCCATCCCCAGATGATGGTTCTAAGGTGATATGCAAGATATTCATCAGTATGGCTATAGGATAGGGTCATTTCAGGTTCCCTCTCCTCAGTTGCTCAAGGTACTAGCTGAGGACATCTCCCAGGACACCTGCGAGCCCCTCTAGAGTCCAGTCTCTTGCCAACCCTAAGATGGCTCTCTTAATTAGGATATATATTTCTCTGCTCCCGTGTCCACCCTTCCTTTATCCCAACCATCCCATTCCCCCAAGCTCCCCCCATTCTCCCCTTCTCATGTTTTTCATCCCATTTCCCCTTAGCCCCATGCCACCTCATCCCCAAGTTCCCAGGTTTTGCCCTGGAATCCTGTCTACTTCCCATATCCAGGCGATTGACTGTATGTTTTTCTTTGGATTCACCTTCTTATTTAGCTTCTCATTGGTTTCTAGCCATAAATAAAGGACATTGAGCATATAATTTGTGATCCTAGAGAAAATCACATAGCATTTTGAAAGAGGGTGCAGAAAGACTAAGAGTCCAATAATAAGGGAATATTAAAAAAACTGTTTCTCCTAGTAATTCCCGAATCTACACCTATAATTTCTAAAACTAACACTGAGCTGAACTCAGACAATACAAACATAAAAGTAGGTGAGGCATAGACAAAGAGGCCTAAGCCCCAAACAAAAATATAAAACAAAAACTACAGACAGCTAAAGAATGAGAGTGAAAGTAGCTGTCCTCTCCAGAAAATAGTACATCAATGTGTTATTTAACACCAAAAGGTCAGCCCGGAAAACATAAGCAATTGCCATTATAAAGAAAGAGCAGCTCACATTTAAAAATAAACATTTGTATAGACACAGATACATAAAATAAAATTAATTATAAAAAATTCCATGTGTTTTAAAAAGAACAAACAGTGATATACGGGAGGGTTTGGGAAAAGGAAAGTGTAGAGAGAAATGTTGTAATTATAATATACTTTCAAAAATAAAAGAAAAAAATTAAAATAATATATTTGCTATTATTTTAAATTTCAGTTCAATTTTAATATATATTTGTCTAATTTTTATTGAGTATACAGTCTGGGCAAGTTTTTAAATACATGCTTGTGGAAATAAAATGAAACAAAAAAATCTTGAAAGTAGGGGACAGCTTGTAGGTGCAGATAAATGCAATAACTTTTATAGTAAGAATATATTTTTCAGGAAATATTGTAACCAGTTAGCAAATAATAGGTCTAAATCTACTAAACTGAAGATTCTGTACAGTAAACAAACAAGTAATTGTAAAGAGAGATTAGCTGTTTTTCATAATGTCAGGAATAAAATAACGTGTATAGTTCTGAGCAATATCTTCATTTTCAGCATTTTACTATAATTATGGGTAAATATATAATGTATATGTATCTAAATGGTTGATTTTAATTTCTGATATGACAAATGTTGGGTGATAAAAGTTACCTTAACAAAATTTCCTAATCCAGTTAATATTGTAGACAATTTTTGGCTTATTTGAGGTGGCAATATTTGATAAATATTATTCATGATCAGAAATGAAGAACACACAGAAGTACTCTTGAATCAATATGAAGAGACTCTATTCTTTATTTTTCCTTTAGGTTAGTTTGTCACATAACATTACAATGTCCCCTTCATTATAAATGGTGCCAAAATCTCTTCTCTTTCTTTATGTATTTAACAAGATATTTCTGAAGGTATGAAAAGGTATCTGATCATTTTAAATCTGAAGCTTTATTAAATTACAGAGAAAATGTTTTTTGATCTTGTTTGAGTTGACCATTGAACAATTAACTCTATACTTTTATACTCTATAGTATGAGGATAAAAGAATCTGGGGAGGAAGACAGCCAAATTTTACTCATCCTTGAAACACACTCTCCACTGAAAAATAAGAAGGACGTATAAGGCTAACAGAAATAAATCCACATGCACTGGTTGCATTTCACAAAGACATAGTATGAATAAACAGTAGCAAACAAGGGAGAAACATTAAACAAAAGGACTGTTTTAGAAACTGACTCTGCAAAATGAGGAGAAAAGGAAAGAAACAACAATAATTTAAAAAAATATAATTAAGGAAAATACATAATTACTTGTTTGCTAGTTGATAATTATTACTTTTTGAATATGATAAAATATCATTGTTCGTGAAATAACAGTATTGATCCTTAGCATATACTAACTATAAACTCTAGATAAAATGAGGGAAGAAAAAGAATCAGTTTAGAATACAATTGAATTAAATACATCTGTAGCATAATAACTGATGAGGACCTTGAAATCTATTATGCTGTGTTATACTTTTAATATCCTTGAAATTCATCATAATAAACATGTAAAGCAAAAACTGATAAAATGCAGAAATTCTGCAATGTTTACCATGACTCTACAGACCTTTTAATAGATGGGCTTGCTATAGAGTTAATTCAATTACATTCTTAATAACTTTAAGAAAAACCTACTGACTTTTCTTGAGTAAGATACGTGAGATGTATTATTGTATTCACTCAAGGACACAGTGCAATATTTATCAATTTAGTAAAACGCTAATGTCTTCATCGTACTCAGAAGTCTAAGGTAAACATGAATAAGATAATGATAGTTTCCAAACTAGTAATGTGAGGCCACATTTCTGTGTTGCAACAGTGTTAGCAAGTCAGTCTCATTCTTGTAAAAAACAGAAGAGCTTGTTGTTCAGTATCAATAGTTGAGAATACAGACTAGAGAGTAGCTGCAAATACATTTGACTAATCTTGAAGCACTGGATAGCCAATAAAATGAAATTATTTTAATAAATACAAGCCATATGTTGTAAAAATATAATGAAATATTTTTAATATTTAAGCAGGCATGTATGAAATTATCTAAGTTGGAATCAATTCTGTCATAATGAATTTAAGTGTATAATTTCATGTATGATGTGGGAATCCCCTCTGTATGCTTTGATTAACATTAATGAATAAAGAAATTGCTTTGGACCTATAGCAAGGCAGAATTTAGGAAGGCAGGAAAAGCTAGGCTGAATGCTGGGAAAAAGAAGGGTGGAGTCAGGGAGAAGCCATAGAATTGCAGGAGATGGTGCAAACTTTAGCCAGTATGCCACTGTCACATGTAGATACAAAGATTAATAGAAATGGGTTAAATTAATGTGTGTTATCCAATAAGAAGCTAGAGCTGATGGGCCAAGCAGTGATTTAATTAATACAGTTTCTGTGTGATTATTTTGGGGCTAAATTGCTGAGAACTAACAAGTGGTGCCCTCCTCCAACATATATATATATATATATGTATATCAAAGAAGCTTTTGATTACTCAACCTGCCTAACATTGTGACCTGATTGTTCAGTTATTTTAGTAAATAAATGGGTCAAGAATATTACAAAGAATTTTTAGTAAGTAATGGATACACAAGAACTGTCTCTCTATGGTACTATTTATCTTCAATAACACAGAACAATGAAGAGGAATCTTTAATTTTTGAAGTAGTCAACAATGAGTTTACAATGAAGTTCAAAGGTAAATATCACTATAATGCTGTGTGAATTTGAATGGCATTGGCCCCACAGGCTACTACAATTTCATTTTAATGTTTAGTTCTCAGGTGATGAACAATCAGGGAAGGATTAGGACATATAAACTTGGAGGACAAGTGTTCATAGGTATGGGCTTAGAGGTTTCAAAAGCCCAAGTCATGTGGAGTCTTCTCCCTGTCTCTCGATTTTTCTCTGTCTCTCTCTGTCTCTGTCGCTCTCTGTCTCTGTCTCTCTCTGTGTCTCTGTCTCTCTCTGTGTCTCTGTCTCTCTCTGTCTCTGTCTCTCTCCCTCTCTCACTCTCTGTCAGTCTCTCTGTCTCTCTTCTTGCTTCCTGAGGACCAGAGTGTAAAATACTCAGCTACTTCACCTGGACCTTCCCTATTTTTTACTGACATTTTCCTTCCATGATAATATAGGAAAATCCAGTGGAACTGTAAACAAGATTCAATTTTTTATGAGAGTTTCCATGGTTATAATGTCTCTTCATAACACACTAATTAACACACACACACACATAGCATTTAGAATTATTGAAACCTTTGCTTCAGAAATCTGGGTCAGTCATAGGAACATGGTTTCACACTCAATTCACACCTTTGGCTTCATTATCAGTAACTTTAGTTTCAACCAAGGATTTGTATATTACAATGTTGAGAGAAAAATAATTTATATGGAGGCCCTGCTTCTGCTTTTTAAAAGAAAAGACCTTTTAATTATTTTGTTTTATTGGTTTCAAGCAACTTTTCTAGATAGCTGCCTTCAATATATTTAAATACATTAGTACAACTTATAGGCAAATCTCTATCTACAAACACTGTATAGTTCAACAATTTAAAGTCCTTTGAAAATCTTTGTGATCCTGGTATTCAGTCAGATACAGCAAACCCATACTGAGCTCATAATATTTTGCTCACAAGTTGCTTGAAAAGGAATTCCATAATTTTATTAGGAATGTAACATTTGCTCATTTATATCCCCGAACATGCAGTCATTTTTGACTTTCATATGGTCATTTCAGAGGTAATAAGGCTGATATTGCATTACATCAAGCTCTGCTTTCTTTTACATTAGTCTATTTGCCTAATTTCAGAACACAACTTATTTTTCCATATGCACATTTGCCAGTCATGACAGGATACTAAAAACAAGCTAAACTATCAGAATTTCCAATCTTTCTTTATTGCTGCAGATAAAATAGTCTCAACATCCACTTTTCCTGTTTAACAGTATGTTCCAAACACCTTTTACTTTCAGCATCCTTTCATTTTAAATGATATTGTTTTCTCCTTGGAGGCAGAGGATGCAATATCATGAAACCAAAATGTTCACAAATATAGGCTAAAAGTCAAAGTTGGTAAAAGGATTGTTTATTGAAAAGATTTTCTTCAGTATTTGTAGTAGTTATTAGTCAATATGAAGACAGATTCCACATGAAGTGAAAAAATATTCTTACATTTCAACTTAAAGATGTACATAGAAATTATTTAGCCACTAAAATGATTGCCTACAAAACAGTAAATGATTTTAATAACGGCTCAATCCAGTCTTTCTTAGAATGCACACATCAAAAAAGGATGGAACTGAGGTAGAAAAAGTATGCGACTCTGATGCTAGCTAGACTGCACAGATCATAGTGGATGTTTTTGTCATGGAAGGAAAAGGTCAAACAGCATAATCTTTAAGCAATTAAGTTTAAAGAGTCATATAACTGTGCTTTAATTTGTTGGATAAATGATGTATAAGAACATAGCAGACAATGAGGACTACTGAGAAGTCAAGAACAATGGCACTGGGCTTTGATCCTACTGCATGTACTGGCTTTGTGGGAGCCTAGGCAGTTTGGATGCTCACCTTACTAGACCTGGATAGAGGTGGGAGGTCCTAGGACTTCCCACAGGTCAGGGAACTCTGACTGCTCTTAGGGCTGATGAGGGAGGGAGAGTTGATTGGGAGAGGGGGAGGGAAATGGGAGGCGGTGGCGGGGAGGAGGCAGAAATCTTTAATAAATAAATAAACACATGAAGAATGATAGGGAAAATGATTTTCATGTTATATTGCTACAGAAAAGAGGATGTTCCAATGTTATCTTGTTTACTAAAAGAAGCTAAAGGGAATTACTAAATGATCACTATTGCTTCCTCTCGGAAATGAGCAACATTTAAGTCAGTGCTCTTTAACTAAAGTATTTTTAAACCTAAATAAATTTTCTAAAAGTCTTCAATTACTAAGAGAAGCCTGAAGCTCTGGAGGCGTCTCTGCTGGGCAAGCACTGAGGGGGATCTGGGTTATTTCTTAGGTATTTACACAATTTCTGACTAGTAAAGAGTAATCCTAGATAAAGGCTGCCTAGAGATTAGCAGTAGGGTCTTGCTGTTATTGCTGTTGTTATTTTTCCTGCTGAGTAAAATCATCTTCCGAGGTTAGAAATAGCTCCCAGCCATGAAGTGCACAATATCTCCTAGGTGTACTTACAAAATTTTATAGATGATTTTTTATAAGTTAAAATATTGTATTCAATAAAATAATCTCTTCTACATGAATAATCTATTTAGAGAGTCTTTAAATATAGCCCTTCTTAAACTGAAAAGTTCTGTCAATGGAATCTGAGTTTGTTTATGTCTGGAAATCAAAGTTTATATCTCCTAAAGAATATAGTGATTTGAAATTATGGATATCTCCATTAACTATATAATTATAATTTTTAGATCACTGTACAAATAATGGCTACATTTAATTTTATTTTTCTTTTTTTATGGTACTGAAGACTAAACACAAACACAGTTATTTGAACTGATTAGGAATCCAGTCTGCTAAATCAGGAACACTGAGTGACAGTTTTTAAAAGAAATGATTCTAAATTCTATTTTTATATCTTTTTTTAAAATAAAGTATGATTATTATTATTATTATAAAATTGTCAACTGCAATTAATGAAAAGATCTGTAACATCAAACAGTTTCTATAACAAATAAAATATATAAGTTCAGAAGATATCACATGAAGTAGGAAGGCACCATTAATGTGTGGAGAAAGAAAAAGACAAGCAAGCAATAAGCAATATCTCTGGGTTTCTGTTGCACTGACTGTGCTCGAAAATGAGAGCTGTTCACTAGGAAACTCTCTAAAAATTATATTCAATTCAACAGATTATTCACCTAGAGCAGAGTAACCTGTGAGGTCTAAATTTTAATCCTCATTAAAAATTGTATAGAGGAACAAGTGAAATAATATAAAAGTAAAATAAAGGTAAAAACAAAGAGTAAACGAAGAACTCAGTGAACCAAATATAAAACTGAGTTGCAGCATTCTCAATAGACTATGGAGTGTACAATTTATATTAATTATGAAGGACAACTCAGAGGAAATAATACATTAATTTACCAGAAAAATCATAACATGAATACAGTTTGCAAAAATTCTTGGCTATAAGAATCCCAAATTTGTAATCTCTGTGAAGGAAAATTGAACTATAACTACAGATATATAAAATCCAGTAAACAATATTTTAGCAGTCGATTTACTGAACATACAATTAGAAATAGAATTTAAATCATAACCGATACTTAAAATTCCAAATATACTTGACAGAGACAGTTTACTTCATGATATCTTATAATCAAGAAGCAAAGTATACAAAATAAAGTAGCAATACTTAATTCTGCAGAAAAAAATCATTCACAAAGATAGTACAAATCAGAATAACATATCTCTACACTCCTTGAAACTCATAATTATAGACTAATATACTTCAAATCCTTAAAGTAAATAACATCAACCAAGATTGCTATTTTCAGCAGTCAACTTCTGAAACTGATGCATAAATAAAAACATTAAAAAGGAGTATCTACTGAAACTGTTCATGACTGTCAAGACAGCACTACAGAAAACATCTGAAGGAACAATAAATACAGATATAGAATAGTGACAAGTATCAAGCACAAGAGCCCTGGAAAAATGTAAACTTCATAATAACAACGAAAGTCACACTAGAAAACAGTAAAGGAGAGAAATAAACATGTACAACTCAGCAAAACAACAAACCCATTATAAATAGGGTGAATTGTTAAAGAAAAGTTAAGAATATAATCAACAATAGTCAAGGGAATACACAAAACTTCCTCAAAACCAACTCTACTTCATGTTCTGGCTTTTGGGGGAGCCTAGCCAGTTTGGATGTTCACCTTCCTAGACATGGACGGAGGGGGGAGGACCTTGGACTTTCCACGGGGCAGGGAACCCTGACTGCTCTTTGGACTGGAGAGGGAGGGGGAGAGGAGTGGGAGGAGGGGGAGGGAAATAGGAGGCTGAGAGGAGGCGGAAACTTTTTTTCTCAAAAAAAAAAAAAGAAAAGAAAAAAAAAAAACTCTAAATGTTCCCGGTTTATAACTAAATCAATAGGACTATTTATAAAACCCTAATATTTTGTCTCTAAGAATCCATCTTATTGCAATTTCACAAAGTGACTAAGAGATAAGTGATAACTACCAGGAAAATGGAAAGCCCAAACAAATATGATATGAAATACATCTTAGTCATAATTAGATAAAGGTGGTAAAGACATCCACTATAGCAAAATGATGTGAACAACCCAACAAGAATATGTAGCATTTGAACATATGTAATAATGGACATTGGAACTTTTATCTCCTAAAATAAACCATAATGGAAATAAAAGGATAAGTGGATATTTACAAAAATACAATTGCATGGCTTCAATAACACTCATTTTGTCTAAGATGGATTATCCAGTTAAGAAAGGAATAAAGGTAATTCAGAGTTCATCTGCAGCATAAATTAAAGGGACTCAATTAATAAGACAATATATTCAAAAGCTACACAACATGGATTCATTACAGAACCTCAAGATATGCTAGAAAAATTTGTATAATTTTAGACAGTAAGCAAATCTTATTAAGAAAAGAATTGAATTAATTCTTGTATATTTCAAACAATATTGTAAACAGTCCTGCAAAATAATAAAAAAAAAAACTTCTCATCATTGAAGAAACCAAAGAAGGAATGTAAACATTAATATCAAGTGAGCATGGAAATATATAGCTTAGTAAATATTCAGGATATAGGAAAGACACTTTGTAAAAAAATGATACTGTTAATTTAATAAACAAAGGAATTTTATATAATATAATGCTCTACTTCTAGTTTTTATAAAAACAAAAAAAACCGAACCCCAATGCATAAGTTAGAATATAATAATTCAAATCAGAGTAGCTATCAATGAAATTGATTCTAGAAGAAGAAAAAAAGAAGCGGTGATATAGAAAAGGTTACTCAAAAATAATAAACAAGGTTGATAGATATTCAAAAAACTAACCAAATAAAAAAATGGTTACAAAGAAATAAAAAGGTTAGTGGTAGTAAAAGTATATGACCGTAAAACATATACTTGTTAAATTCAGGTATAATTTTGGGTTACTTTTAAAAATTATTCTCTAAATCATTAGAAAAATCTATAAGAAAATGATACAATTTAAGAAATTTAAAATTTGCCATAATTAAATCTAGAAGATATGAATTATAAGAAAAATCTTAAGGGATCAAAGAGAGATTAATGACAATGAGTACAAAACAATAAACACAGGATTGACTTTGTTTACTGATTGATAATGATCTACATTTTGTTCTACAACTTCCTTATGCCAGTGTTTCATTTGCTTTATAAAATGTTATTTTTCATTAATTTTTTCAATATTATTTTTTGTAATATTTATTTATTTATTTATTTATTTATTTATTTATTTATTTATTTATTTATTATGTATACAATACTCTGTCTGTATGCCTGAAGGCCAGAATAGGGTGCCAGACCTCTTTACAGATGATTGTGAGCCACCATGTGGTTGCTGGGAATTGAACTCAGGACCTTTGGAAGAGCAGGCAATGCTCTTAACCACTGAGCCATCTCTCCAGCCCCTCAATATTCTTAACATACATAAAATATATTTCCTTTATATTCTTCCTCACTCCATCCTCTAAATCCTTACAAATTTGCTATCTCACAGCTTCATGAACTTTTATATTAGAAAAAGGTAGGAAAGAAAACTTACTGCCTGATGCTTACTCTGCTCGAGATTCATCATGAAAAGTTAACCCCAAAATTCCTCAAACCATATCATAAAATTAAAAAGAATGGAATCCTTCTGATTTTGAGCATGTAGTATTATGCTTATAGAAAAATCGTATTATAGTTTATCAAATTCCTCATTAACATAGATATGAAAATATCTTGCAAAATATCCCTCTAAATCCATCTTTGAATTATTTGAATAAATATCTAAGATGTATTTCTTCTCTTACTTTTTTTAAACTGTGAAGGTTTTTTTTAAAAAAAATCTGGGAAGGGAAGGGTATTTCAGAACAAAATAATTTAATTTATCCATTTAATTATTCATCAGTTTCATTTTTTGGGTTGAATATTATCCAGTTTGAATATCACATGTTATTATAAGAGCAACACTAGTGCATTCTATCTAGTCCATTAAGAGTAACTTGATCAGATTCAAAAAGGAGTATGTCATTTTAAACATATTGAATGTTTATACATAATCGATATAGTGATATCATAGTGTTTCAAAATAAAAATTGAAGCAAAATTATTTGACTAAATATAGGAAAACTATTAATTCCAACAGTAAAAAAAAATAAATACAATTTTAAAATAACATGTTCTCTACACTGGAGTGGTCAAACAATTATTTCCAACAGTAAAAAAGTAAATACAATTTTAAAATCTCATGTGCTCTACACTGAGGAGGTCTACTTCTCTCACTTTCCCCTTTTCTCAATTTCAGTAGTTCTTTGTGAATAGTTGAGGCCTGGGGACTTCTCCCCATGTCGTTTGACATCTTCATTGGTATCACCCGTTGCTTAGTTATATGCATAAGGCTAATATATATATATATATATATATATGTATGTATGTATATATAATCCGTGTTTTTTAACATACCAGAAATTTATTTCCTAGTTGTAGTCTATTAAGTAAAGATTTTTTTTTTGTAAAATTTACCTTTTCCCTGGCAGACAAAAAATATCTAATTGTCTACCTTATGTGTTTCCATGAGTTCTTTTCATACAAGTACACGCTATATAATATTTAAGTTTAAATATAAACATATAATCCAATATTTATTATTAGTCTATGGTGATGAAATTTAAACTCTTTACTGTAGCTTTTAGGAAATTATAATACATCGTCATCTGTAGCTGTGCTGCTGTGTAACAGCACACAGGCACCTTGAAAGCTGTGCTCATCATTCAATATTATTGCTATCTGCCTGCAGCCTAACATTATCCTGAAACACACATAGGTAATATTCCACTGGAAATCTGTCAGAACAAGTTTTCACAATCCACACAGCACTGAGATCTCATGATATTGACAATTCTTCATCTTGATTCATGCAATAAACTCCATTTTTATACATACATTGTTAATAGCATCTCAAGATCATGCATAGGTACCACTTTTTATTACTAATACTAGGCTGGACGCATAGATTGGATCTATAACTTAGTTGTTATTGATGCTATTACAGTATTTATTGGTAAGACAATATTTTATTTGGTGTCTACATTTCTTCTGACATACACTGTAGGAAAACTTCTGAATCATATAGTAATTTTACGTCCACTCTTTTTTTTTAGCCATAGCAGCCTTTATTTTTTATTTTATTTTATTTTATTTATTTATTTTTATTTTTTAATTTATTTATTAAAGATTTCTGTCTCTTCCCCGTCACCACCTCCCATTTCTCTCCCCCTCCCCCAATTAAGCCCCCCCCCCCAGCCCGAAAAGCACTCAGGGTTCACTGCCCTGTGGGAAGTCCAAGGAACCCCCTCCTCCATCCAGGTCTAGTAAGTTGAGCATCCAAACTGCCTAGGCTCTCACAAAGCCAGTACGTGCAGTAGGATCAGAAACCTATTGGCATTGTTCTTGAGTTCTCAGTATTCCTCATTGTCAGCTATGTTCAGCGAGTCCGGTTTTATCCCAGGCTTTTTCAGACCCAGGCCAGCTGGCCTTGGTGAGTTCCCAATAGAACATCCCCATTGTCTCAGTGTGTGGGTGCACCCCTCGCGGTCCTGAGTTCCTTGCTCGTGCTCTCTCTCTCCTTCTGCTCCTGATTTGGACCTTGAGATTTATGTCCGGTGCTCCAATGTGGGTCTCTGTCTCCTTTCATCGCCTGATGAAGGTTAATATTCAGGAGGATGCCTATATGTTTTTCTTTGGGTTCTCCTTATTTAGCTTCTCTAGGATCTCTAATTAAAGGCTCAATGTCCTTTGTTTATGGCTAGAAACCAAATATGAGTGAGTACATCCCATGCTCCTCTTTTTTGGTCTGGCTTATCTCACTCCTTAGTGACCAGGGAAATGCAAATCAAGACAACTTTAAAATACCATCTTACACTTGTCAGAATGGCTAAAATAAAAGACACCAATGATAGTTTTTGCTGGAGAGGTTGTGGAGAAAGAGGTACACTCACCCATTGCTGGTGGGAATGCAAACTTGTGCAACCACTTTGGAAAGCAGTGTGGTGGTTTCTCAGGAAATTCGGGATCAACTTACCCCTGGACCCAGCAATACCACTCTTGGGAATATACCCAAGAGAGGCCTTATCATACAACAAAAGTATATGCTCTACGATGTTCATAGCAACATTGTTTGTAATAGCCAGAACCTGGAAACAACCTAGATGCCCTTCAATGGAAGAATGGATAAAGAAAGTATGGAATATATACATATTAGAGTATTACTCAGCAGTAAGAAGCAAGGACGTCTTGAATTTTGCATGCAAATGGATAGAAATTTGTCCACTCTTTTGAAAAATCTTAACTTTGTTTTTCACAATTGCTGTTTTAATAAATTGGTCTGAGCTTTTCTGTCCTCCAGACCCTCAATCTTTCTTATTCATGTTATAAACATCTATTCTCGTCATGGTTTCAGTTTGTATTTACGTGGTGATTAGTGAAAAGAGTAATTTTGCATTCTTTTTGGCTATTAGCATATCTTCTACTGGGGAATATTTATTTTTAGATTTATTCTTCATTTATGGAGTGAGTTACTGAAAGGCTTTTCTGTTGATTTGAAAATTTTGGAGTCTTCTGTAGTCTTGATATTAGGTCATTTTCTGATATAAAATCAACAAATATTTTCTTTCCATTCTGTAAAGTGTATTTACACAATATTGTTTTCTTCACTAGAAACAATGATGTTTTTGGTAGGATAGAAGTCTAAATACACACACACACACACACACACACACCCCACACAAGGTATTACATCTAACCCAGAGGCTCTATGTACCTTGATCTTATAATAAAGAGCTTCAAGAAATCTTTAGTATTGTTTCTTTAATCTGATAGTGAATTACATGGCAATGTCCTGTGTTTAGTATCTTATCTTATCAATAGCAAATGGAGATTTTTCTTTTTAGTATCTTGCACAAATTAGGGGTAGTATTGCTCAAGTTCACAAAAGCTGATCGCTTTTGAATATCGGAGATAACATGGTCTACAGTGGGACTCAATGGATCAATGTCTTGTCTGGCTGAACTGAACATAACAAATGTATTCATTCTAGTGTGTTGCAGGTCTCCATTTCCTTGGTGGTAGGTCCTGCTAAGGTGACTGTTTGAACACTCACCTTTGAGTGAAAAGTTTAAGGTTATTGCTATTGTTCCTTGTTTATCAAGGAATATGTTAAGTTAGTCAAATTCAAGTGTTCCAAATTTAGGAACCTCTATATTCCTTTTAAAAAGGTCTAAACAATTATCACATGTACTAACTCATAAGTGGCTTCTAAATATAAAGCAAAGGAAACCAGCCTATAAATCACAGTCCCAGAGAACTTAGATAACAATGAGAACACCAAGAGAGATTACATAGAAATAATATACATGGAAAGGAGAAAAAGACAAGAACTCCTGAGTAACTTGGGAGCATGTGGACCTGTGGGAGGGATGAAGGGTAGGGGAGAGGCAGGAAGGAAAGCAGAGGAAAAATGTAGATCTCCATTCTCTGTAAATCAATAAAAAAAGGTCTAAACTTCATAAGCCCACTTCAAGACTGTAACTTATGATGGTGACAGGAGCATTATTCTGCCTAACTCTATGTCTTACACCGGGAGAGTTCTAGGACATTCTACTGTGTACTCTGATCTGTTCATTGCACTTTTGTGTGTTAGCACAGAGAAACAATGTGGCAAAGACGCCTCTGAGATTCAAGATTAAGATCCTTGTTTACCTTTCTGATATACCATCCAGTCAATAGTCTCCTCTATTTTAAGTTATCATGGGTTGAAGAATGGTAGGCAGAAGGGATCACATAACCACGTAGTTGAGTTTGTTCTAATGACCCAGTAATTATTACACGGTGTAATACTTTGATTCCTCATGGTAAGGTCAGTACTATATTTCATTAGTAGAGCCTATATTTAGTACCTTCTTGTTCCATTAAGTGTAGCACATCCAAGGTTTTAGGATTTTAGGAGGCATAACATGTGAAATTTTTATGTCCTTGTCTTTTTTAAGTGTCTGTTTTTATTACAAAATGGTCCTTTACCAGCCGCCTTTAGTTCTTGCAAATCAATTTGCTATGTGACTATTCATTCAAGATGATGTCTGTTTGTGAATATGTTGACGGAGATACCAATCATCTTCTTGTTGAACCATTTTCTGACTCTAAATCATTCTTATAAAAACTCAGCTCTATCAGTAGGTGCAAAGAGGTTAAGAATTTGTGGTCTGGTAGTGGTATTCCTTAGATTATATTCTTTCCTATTGTTATTTTTATATATAATATATTTAAGTATCCACATTGCTAAAATAACTCCTTATCTATGTACAATCTAAAATATTTACCTTCTCCTTTTATACCCAACTTGTACTAAAGTCAACTAAAAAATAAATATTTGCCTGAAACTCCAGGCTTGACAACTATAAATGTAGTGTCTACTTAGTAAAACCTCAAGGCTATTTCTTAACTCAGCACTTTAAACTTCACTTGAGCAATTTCTCTCAGTTCTATAAGATGAAAAACTGAACTCCCCAAGATTTGGCCCACAGTAGAAAATCCTTAAGTTGCAAGCAGACAATTTCCTTACAGTTCCCGAAATGTAATGACACTGAATCAATAAAGATACATGAGAAGTGAGTCTCTAAAAATAGCGCTCCAATAACTCTAAACCAAGGTTCTTAAATCTCTCCTCAAGGACAGGATTTCTTCAGTGTCTGGTGTCTTTTGTCAAGGGCTTTTTAATAAGAGTGAAGGAGCTTGTATCGATGATACAGTTTTACCTCCCTACTAAAAATAGAAAGACCATCAGTCCAGGGGACATGCTTTCCTGTGGCACTCAAATAATGATTTTTTTTTAAATTAGAAGATTGGAATACCACTCCTATGAATGGCTTTGTCATTTGCAGAAGAAAAACATATGCCACTACTGAATCAAATGATGTGGATATTTTTAGTGCTTACCATTTTTATTTTCAGGAAGGAGGTTTCATTTCATAGACTATCTTTATCCAAAAATCTGTTTCCTATTTCACTGCCTTCATATTTTAAAATGTATTATGTTATACCTCACAATGTTAATAGTATTGAGACTGTCTTTTAAAATCTTATTAGAATAAAATCTAGCTTCAGATGTGTATGTTCAGCAGTAACAGCACACACTATTTTCATATTTCATAACAAGCATAGCTTTATTTTTTGAACACACAGAATCCTTTCCAGGTTTGTTTGGCTTGTTTTTTAAAAAATATACTGCCTATTAAGGATTGCTCAGACCTTTAAACATAAAACCTCTCTTTTATTTCTTACGAATAAATTACTAAACCAGGACAAGAATGATTTAAGAAATTTTCTTTATCTACAATAGAAAGTAATGAATAAAATGTTTGGAATTTGATTCCAGATTTATCCTCCTCACCATAAAGCAGTGTGATCTGTGATAGGCTTCCCCAAGACACTGTCCATCCATTTATAGATCTGGAAACTGGAGATAAAAATGCCAGCCTCATGGGGTGTTTTTTGAAGGATTTACTACAATAACACATCTTGTTCAACTGTCCAACCTGGTGATAATAAAAGATTAATATTTGTCAAATTCAGCTAGAGATGGACAAATACACAGAAATGAAACCATCCTTCTTATCTTATTATTTTTTATTTAACTTAGTAATGATAAAAATATGAAGGTATTTTGAAACAGAATTCAAGCATTGGAATGTTAAAAGACACTGAGGTTAATTTTCATGTTGATTAATAATTATTCTTTAATAAAATATTGTTTCTTTTGTTAAAGTTTTTTGATGCAAGGTTTCTCTCTATTGCTTGCCTTGGAACTAGCTCTTGTAGACCAGGCTAGCCTCGAACTCATAGAGATCAGCCTGCCTCTGCCTCCTAGTGCTGGGATTGAAGGGGTATGCCAGGACACCTGGATCAATTCTTGATTGCTGCTGATACCATGTAACTTTCCTTATCTGCATATACTCAAATGAACATGGACCCATGGTGTATTTGCTATCAATCTGTTTAGATAGTGGGACAGAATGCCCAACTATTAATTTACAAAATAGAATCATTAAAAAACATAGGCAAATATCACCAAAGCTTTACAGTTGTAGTTCCAGCTCTTAAAACCTATGAAGGCCAACAGGGAGCATGAGTCCCCTTTACAACTGAAGAACTGTGAAAAGACTTCCCGTTATTGGAGCTTGAAATGTGAATGCTGAGGATAAATTATCGAGGGCTTTTAAGCTGTAAGCTTGTTTGCCAGCATGTCTGCTCAGAAATAATGACAATGAAACTTCTTATTAATTATGAAAGCCTGGCATTAGCTTGGGTTTTTTTCCCAACTATGTCTTATAGCTTAATTAAACTATTTCTATTAATCTACATTACATCACAGAGCTTGGTAACGTTGCCTCTGTCCTGTATGCTGTTCTTGTTCCATGTCCCATTGGCATCTCTTACACAGTTAATTTCATCTCCTCTGATTTCCTTTCTCATTTCAGAAATCCAACTAAGCCAATGGGCTTAGCTATTGGCCATTGAGGGCTTTAATACACCAATCACAGCAGAGGATCTTCACAAGCAGTACAAATATCCAAGAACACATTTAGATTGCAGAGGTTGTAGAAGAGAGACAAGCCTGTTTATGCAAGGACAATTTTATTTTATTTATTGCATTTCAAACACACCCCACAGCTATTATTGGGAATTACAAGAAGAACAAAGATGATAATGGGGTTGCCTTCACCTTTCCAGCAAAGTCTCCTCCAGGATGGACTCCACACAACACAACTCTGATACCTGATTTTGGGGGCCAAATTCACATAGCACTTAAAGAAACTGAAATTTATAGCTAATACAAGAATTCCTTAAAAGGTAAGTACATTTATGTTTATATTTGATTTTTGATAATTGAAGGGTAAAATCTGCTACTGTTTGATTTATACAACTTATTGGAATGAAAAGAAACTACAAAGGAAGCCAAAAATATGTAAAAAAGAAAACATAGCAAGAACATAGTGGCACATGCCTTTAATCCCAATACTCTGGAGTCAGAGGCATATGGATTTTTGAGTTTTAGTCCTGCCCTGTCAACAGAGTAAATTCAGAGACTGTTAGACAAAACAAAGAAATCCTGTCTCAAAAGCAACAACAACAACCAAAAACAAAACAAGAAAATGCAAATAAAAATAAGGGTATTTGCATTATTTCATTTAAACTATGTTTAGATTGCATATATACAGTATATTAGACTATGATGTAAAATAATTATACTAAATTATGCTCTCCTCAAATGCTTAAGGTACTTTTTTATTACAAAAACAATAGAATATCTTATTGAGTACAATGAGAGGATTCTTTATTTATTCTCTTTTATAAGCCTAATTACTAAACTTATAATGGTATTCAAACTTGTAGCTTCTGATACTTTCTTTTTTACCATGTATTTTTTTTTTCTGAAACTGCCCTTTTTCTGTGTTCCCTTGAAGTTATTTCTTTGGGGATGTTATGTCACCAAATTCAGGACAATTACTGACACAGTGTGCTCACAGTTAGAAAAATTTTACTATTCTGAGAGTCCTTTTGCCATATGACCATTTTTATTTATCACTTTGAGGTGCACATAACAAAATATATATCCCAGATTTAATTAGTTATCCTCTGTGTATATAAAAGAGAAGCCTATATTTCTTCAGTTGAAGCTAATACAGAAGACAGCAGTAAAAATATGAATGGGGCATACTTTAATTTTTGATTATTTTAAGGAAAATGATACAGATTCTAATAGCTCAAATCTTTCAGGTGAGGCAACATACTGGGAATACAGGTGTTAGGAGACCTAGTTCCTTGAGATTTCAGGATAAAATGTACTTTTTTTTTTTTGAGACAGGGTTTCTCTGTGGTTTTGGAGCCTGTCCTAGAACTAGCTCTTGTAGACCAGGCTGGTCTCGAACTCACAGAGATCTGCCTGCCTCTGCCTCCCAAGTGCTGGAATTAAAGGCGTGTGCCACCACCGCCCAGCTAAAATGTACTTATTTTATAGATTCTGTCCCTTTAAACTTCCAGTCTTTAACACTACAAAATAGATGTTTACAAAATCACTTGATCCCAACGATGATATGAAAACCCACTTTTAACTGAGTTTGTAAGTTGAACACCACAAGGCTTTCAATTATTAATATTGTTAATTAACATTATTGTGGAGAAATCACAGCTAATTCTGTTTGGGTCCTGTTGATTCTAGCTGCACCTCATAAAATCTTCTATTGATTACATCAATGAGTATATAGTTGTTTAGAGCACATACTATTTTCAATTTTCTATTGTCTTGACTCTGTGGAATACAATGATAATCATATTTTGTTTTAGAGACTTTGAAATTTATATCACTATAATTATATAGCAGAAATATGATTATCATTGTGATAAGCATGCCTGAATTCTCAGTACTTGAGATGCCAATGCTGGGAAGTCCAGAGTTCAGGACATCTCAGGCAAAGCAGCATGATGGTGTCTCAAAAAAAAAAAAAAAAGCAAACATAAAACCAAATAATTCAGCTTTTAAAGTGAAAGAGAAGGAAAGGGAATAGAGTTGGTGGGTACAGAGGGCATTGGATAGAATCTCTGAGAAGTTGGAATGGGGAAACTATTATTAATATGTAGTGTACAGAAATTGTTATCTCAATAGAAAGAACAATTTGTTTCTAATGGAAAGCATTCACCATAAGATCTATATGTAATAAACTTAAGTGAACATTGCTAGTTTCTATTAAAATTTTAAGGTTCAGTTTTCTTGGTATTATAATAAGCAATACAAATAAATTAACTCAACATTTTCTCAAGAAAACAGAAACTGTGTTATATCAGTTTTTGAAACCAATAACCTAAGAGTCATTCTTTTGATTTGTTAACAAATTTGTTCTTTATAATCAAACTTAGTGATAATTTCACTTTAAACCAACAATCCTTCTTTTAAGTACTTTAAGTGTTGCTACTTTGGTACAGGTGTTCAATATTTTTTGCTTGGGAAACTAATTCAAAGTGGTTTTCAGTCATTTTACTATCAACTTCACTTAGTATATTTTCAATAAAAGAAAAGATGTATCTTAACATTATTTTGAGGAAAAGATGAGAACCAGATCGAAGTGAAACAGGAGTCTGCGTGAGGAATATCATCTAGGAAAAATACTTAGACATATACTGACAAATAATTATGAAATTCCTATAGTAGAACTTACATATTGTATGCATGATGCAATAGTATATAGAGTGCATAATCTTTACTTAACAGTTTTCTACAGTGAAAGCCATTATAGTTCCCTTGAACATCTAGTAGTTTCCTTGTTCTGATCCTGTTTATCCATTTCTTTTATTCTGCACCTTGCTCACTCTAACCAGTAACAATAATCTCAGTTTTTCTTGAAATAAAATGCCCTTGGAAGCCTCTGTTTCAGATCTTGAATTTGCTTTGTTTGCTCCCCAAAAGTTGTTTTTGAGGCAACCTGGTGAATATCTTCACCAATACAATACTAGAATGGTCCCTCATCAGAAATGACACCCGTGGACACTGCCTTCCACAATTTCTCTACTACATTTTGACTTTAGTACTTATCAGTGTTAAAAGAAAAATATGAGAAAATTTTTAAAAATAAAATGAAAGCCAGAAAACACTTAAATCCAGAGAATTACCAACTTCATATTTGAAGAAACTGCCAAAATGTGTTTTATAAACCGAAGTTACGTAAATTGTGTGTTTTTCACTTTGCAAATCCTATGAAATCGCAAATGCATTGGACAAATATTACTGCTGCTAATAATACTAAAAGAACCATACATAAAAATGTAGAAAACTATTAAAGACAGGAATAATATTAATTTTCTCTGAGAACAAGTCAATGCCTCCACATTAGGGTCTTGTTTTTGTTTTTCCTGTCAGTCTGGGATTGTATAACCTTGACTGAAACTATTATTCAATGGTGAAGTCCTTGAAATGTAATTGCAAAGGCAGGAACCCACAGGGAAATGGGGATCAAAAGCTCTCCTCACTCCAGATGCTACAAAGCCTTTCCTTCCAGATGCTGCCGATTTTGCTCCCCAGGTATTTTTAAATTAGGAATCTGTCTTAGCTGGTTCAGGAAGACAAGAGGTCAAGCTAAATAAGATGATTCACCTAAACCTATTTAAAAAGAAAATGACCTAGGAGTTTTGTTGCTAGTGTAAAGGATTATTTAGTGAATCAGATTGCTGAGTTTCTAAATATCTCAGCAGTTTGATGAAACTTGTTATCCTGACTTGATCAGGGCAGACACTGAAAATATAGAAACCTTTATCAGACTGTCTGAAACCTCAGTGCTTTGGAGAAATACTGATGGATGCTTTCTGTGGAAGAAGGAGAAGTACCCTATGGCTAGTATGTCACCCACATGTTTTTATTTCACTTCGTTGCATATAAAAGGTAACATAATTAGTCTTGCTCAGAGAGTAAGTGTTTATGAGAAATTTTGGAAGGTTTCTATATTTTTGTAAGTTTTTTTTTAAAGAGTGACACAGTATTTTTAATTATCGATGCCATAAAAAAGATTTATCAGTAAACTCTTGTTCATAGCATGGGACTTAAAAGGTAGAACACATATGAAAACTATGTGCAATATAGTATTACTTCCTTTCTCAGAAATGCATAATTATTGACAAATATTGATAATTGTTCTTACACATTTATGTCAAAAAATGAGAAGGGAACTGGGAGATGTTTTGTGACTGTGTATTCCATATACCCTTGAGTGCTCCGTGTTATTAAGACAAAACAGTAATATTAGATGAAACACTGGCAGCCCACATGATGATAAATGCAGAGTAATGGAAGAAGAGAGACAGAGACAGAACCAGGAAAGAGATTGAGACAAATGTCTGTTAAAATCATGGTAGTTACTGAAGTCTAAGTGCAGAATACTATTCAGAGAATAATAATAAAATTTCCAGGAGAGTTCTAAATATGCACAGCCAAAACAAACTATGGATATTGGAACAGTTTGTAATGCTTTGTGCCTCTGTATTCTTATTATTAATCAATGAGAGCCAATGTGAGGTAATTAAATGATACAGAAACTGAATCAATGCATTCATTGGAGTGCTATAAGCAAGAAAATAATGTTGAATATAACTTGGATCGTCATTATCCTATGAATTAATACGACTAATATTTACAAACGGACTTATTGGAAAAACTAAATTAAATATAGCAATTTTGGAAAGACTACATAAAGCATTCTAAAAGCAGTAAATCTACTTTTTATTCCCTCTACACCGAAGGATGTCTTGTTGTTGTAAATGATAAAAACTTCCAGTTTTACTAATGCTGGAAGATATACAATGCCTATAGCTTCAGAAAACTATATGTACATGAATGAAGGGATGTACTCATTAATCTGGATTTTTACAAATATTTCAAGTACAGAAGATTTCTCTAAAGAATAAAGACATCCCAAGCTTATAATAATACAAATACAGAAATTTTCTTTGGAAATAAAGACTTCTTTCTTCATCTTTAAACTTTAAAGTAAGATACTTTGAGAAGGAGATAATATTTGATATAAATTTAATGCATACTTTTTCCATTTGGGGGTAAATATTTAATAAGTTTAAGCCATTTGTAATTTCTTACATTCTTCTGTAATAGTGGAGATTAGACCTCAGGCCTGGCACTTATTAGAAAACTACATTGCAGAATATTTGCCACAATGTATCATTTATTTATTTTTAAAGATATATTTAATTTTTAATTCTGTATATGTTTTCTGTCTGCAAGTCCATGTGGTGTACACACATGTTCTCTACTACTTTTTCTCATGATAAATGATTTCAGTTAGTGGGGAGATTCTTTAAGGCTAAGAATTTTCCTGACCTGATGGAGCAAGGTCATTGGTTAATTAAAGAAACTGCTTGCCCTGATTGGTTAGAACATAGGTGGGTGGAGTAAAAAGAACAGAATGCTGCGAGGAAGAGGAAGTGAGCTCAGAGACGCCATGTTCCCCTCTTCCGGGCAGACGCGATAGCTCTGCTCTCTGAGGCACACGAGATGAAGCTCCGACCTAGGATGGACGTAGGCTAGAATCTTCCCGGTAAGCGCACCTTGGGATGCTACACACCTTATTAGAAATGGGCTAGTCCAAGTGCGAGAGTTAGCCGAGAAGAGGCTAGATATAGTGGGCCAAGCAGTGTTTAAAAGAATACAATTTGTGTGTTGTTATTTCGGGGCATAAGCTACCTAGGCAGCAGGGGTGCTGGGGACGCAGCCCCACAGCTCATATTACTACATTAGTAGAGTAAAATTTCCTGTCCTATAGAAAAACTTGTCAAAACTTATAAAGTACCATCCTCTGCAGTATGGTGGTAGGTGTGAAGGAAAAATGCCCTACCCCTCAATACCCATACTGCCTTGAACTATCCAGAGAGCTGACCATCCCCTTTACCAGCTGCAACACTTGTGATAGTGAGTTCTGTGCCTCGTCTGGTCATCACAGTGGATCTGACCCAGTTTATGAAGACCCAGTGAGTGACCCAGAGAATATGAGCCTGAGAAATCTATTTATGCTCTTTATCTTCCATGTGACCGCATGGTCAGGGAAGGGATGTCCTTGTACCCCCTGTCCTCCCCAATGTTAGAGATGGCATAGAGAGCTAGCTCTAAGTTCATAAGAGCTGAGAGCCGCTCCTGACCCATACCAGCTGCAACACTCAGGAATGAAGACCCTGTATCTTGCTTGCCTGGGTAGCAAAGAAGACCTGATCCTGCTGGAAGAGGTATCAGTAAGCCAGACCCAAATCTGAGAGGAAGGAAGAGTAGTCCTCGCTGAACCTTGCAGTGGTGTAGGTGGGGAAGAGATGTCCTCCCCCCCCCCGAGGGTGCTTACCTTCCCCTTTCCCCTTGTAGTGCTCAAGAAAGCAGGCTCTGCTCCCCAGCTGGGCAGAAATACTAAAGCTGATCCTTTAGTTAGAGGCGCAGGTGATCTGGCTCTGAGTGTATGAGGGTGGGATAACTGGCCAAACTCTCATCTTCCATGTGGAGAGGGCAAGGGAAAGATGCCCTCCTCACTTGTCACTACCACCTGTGGAAGCAAGGATGCTAACCCTCTCCGTTACCCACTGTGGAAGCAAGGATGCTAACCCTCTCCGTTATCCACTGTTGCACTCAGAAAAATGGGCTTTGCATCCTCATCTGGGCAGCGCAGCAGAACTGACCCGATTGGCAGGTTTATGGGTGAACAGGCCCCAAGACCATGAACATGGAAAGGTTAGCAGTGCCTCTCATCTGAAATATGGTGGTCTGGGTTGGGGAGAGACATGCTCTTCCGCTACCATGACACCTGTGGCAGGTTAGAGAGCTAATCCTGAGGTCATAAAGGCAGGAGAGCTCTCCCTGCCCTTCACCTGATGGCCTTGGTATGGGAGAGCTGACACTGAGGGCATACAAGCAGGAGAACTGGCCCCTCCTCTTGCTCACTGCTGTGCATTGCTGCAAGAAGTGACTAATGTGAGCAATGCTGAAGGGGTCACCTTGATGGTCAAGTCATGGAGAGCTGGCAGGCTGACAAGTATTGCAACTAATGAGGCCTAGATTGAGGGTTCTGAGTTGGCTGATGCCAAAGTCCACCCCAATTACACAATTTTTATCTGTGGGAGCAGGTGAAGATGCTGGTCCTGCAGATCTAAAGTTGCAGGATCTCCATGAAACAGGGAAACAATAGGCTATCCAAGAGGATTCCTAGCAAGGTCTGCAAAGTGAAAAAAAGAAAAAAAAAACAGAGACCACAAAACAGACCAAAGAGTCTTAGCAATGAACACTTGCAAATAAAGATATAGGGACAAAAGGAGATACTGCAGTGACTCACTGTGTCATGCTACAGCTTCCATGATGAAGAGATTAATATTTTTATTAGTTACAATGTTTTGTTATTTGAAATAAATGTTTCCTTAGGGCCACATACAAACTCTGATTTGTCTGCCTTGCATTAGAAAATGGAAATGGTGGAAACTAGGTAGAGAGATGAGTTGGTACCGAGAACTAGTAAAAAAGGGGGGGTGGGTAATTCCCTTGAAGTGTGTTCTGAGGTGTGCTTAGGATATTGGTATGAAGTGAACAGATTGGTTCTAGATGCTTCTTCTTCTTATGTTTTACCTTATCACAAACTCAAAATCAAGGTATATAAGGTACATGAACTGAACTGCTAAAATGAGTCTTTTCTTTTCAGCTTAGGTATTTTGTCATAACAGCAAAACACAGTAGATCAATTAAGACAGACACTATTTTGGACCTTGAATGTATCTAAAAATAGAGGGCTTGCTTAGGATAGCAAAGACAATGAGTGTAATTCTCATTATTGAAAACAGGAATATTAAAGCAAAACTAGCTTTTAAATTTTTTTATATTTTTAAATTGTTTCCATTGAAGATTATTTTTAATTAATAAGTTATTTAGATTTTGCATGAATATGCATATTTTAAATCCTTCTAGTATGTAATAAATATTACTAACAAGAAAAACTCAATGTGGTTAAAATAGCTCAATTTATTTAATGTATTTTTACAGGCCAGCTGAGATATGGTTGTTCCTTGTTTTGCATTTATTTTAGAGGTCAGCTAGTGGATTTGCTGAAATTTGTTCTGCCAAGTTTGAGTGGCCTTTCTAGTTTCTAAACATATGTCAATTTGATAGAAATTATGTTGATTAAACTGCGCTCCTTATATCTTACTCTCACTTGTCCTTGTTAAAATCTATATCTGAACCCTTGTCATAGGCCCCTCTTCAAATTATAGTTCCTTGGTTTATTGTGCAGTTCTGGGGGCTGTGAATTATTTTAGAGCTGGCACTAACCATTTGAATATACGTTTTTACTAACAGGACCTTAAAATGTTACAGCATGATCATTTTTTCAGCTCTTGCACTTTCTGTTTTCTCATCAGTTGTGAGGAGTCTCTATCTTTTGATAAAGCCAACATGACATCCACACTTTTTTCCCACCATGATGAATCATAACCATCTGAAATAGTCTCTTCCTCTCTTCAGTTGTTTCTTTAAGGCTTGTGATCCAGAAACAAACAATAGTAAAAGGAGAGACTTTGTGAAAGAAGGGATTTATCAGCATTGCATGGAAATAACACCATTTCACATAGTGTCGAAGAAGTTACAGAACACACACAGTGTTAATATGACAGTCTGCTGAACAAAATGTTCCACAGAACCAGTTTGAAGAACTTTAAGACAAGAACAAGAAGCTGTCCATGAGGACAATGAGATAAATTACTGAGAAAAATCTAGGAAATGACATACACAAAGGTTTGAATATAATATTTAAAACTGGCATTATCACATTTTTTAAAATATTGAATAAAAAACTATAAAGCATACATTAATTGGAAGATTAACTTTACATTTTGAATAAACCAAATAACAGTTTTTCATTCTTTCACTTGAATCAAAGATTTATTTCAATCATAGATGCTAAGTGTTTTGAAATTAACTAATACTTCCAACATTAGGGAAACAGAGTTTGAAGTACCAGAATTTCAAGGACATTCGTATTTACTTATCAAGTTCAAATCAGCATAAGCTACATGAGACCTTGTCTCAAAAATAAAACTCTTTTGAGATTTATTCTTACACAGATTTTACATCCTTTTTGGTATTTTATGATTAAACATGAATGTTTGACAATTAAAGAATTGCACCTTAATAACATATTAAAACTGCTGGCAGTCCTCTGTTTACCTTCAATTATAATTTGCATAATTCTTTATTAAACAAATATTTATTGAATCACTACATTTTGCTAGATAGCAGAAATTCATTATTAAGCATAATGTAATTCTCTTAACTGTGTGTTGACATAGGGAATTTAAATATATCTTTTAAACAAACACTATTTGACTATAACAAAAGTTTCTTTTAAAATATTCTATTTTTAAGTGAGTTTTGATATAGAAATTCCCTTTTCTTTTTAAGAAAATGTAAAATATACTTGTATTTTGCATGAATGAAAATAAAAAGTGTATTAGGAAGAAAAACACTTTCTTCAAAAAGGAATTGGAAATAAAGATAAATGGTGTGAGTTTACATTGAAGATGACCTTGAGTCTAAAGTTACTGCCTAAATATTGGATTTTATTCAAAAATGAAGACATAATGCCAGTCTTCTGGATGAAAAAATATTTTCAATGATTCATTATTCTATAATTGAGGTCATTGGATTTGAAAATGTATTATGTCAAGATAAATTCAGTTCTGCAATGTTTAATGTCCTTTCATTGTGTAGAAGTTTAAATAACAATTTTCGAATTGAATAAAAATTCTTTTACTTATATCTTAGCATTAATCACCTAAAAATGAATGGTAGAAACTTTGGATGAGCCAAGATAGAATAAATAATACAGTATTTTTTCTAAATTTATCAAATATAAATGGACTGGACAATGTAAATTAAAATTGATAACTGTTCTTATCAGGCTACGAAGCTTTTAACTCCAACATAGTTAATAAAGCTAAACCTATGTTAGCGTTAAAACCTTTCTTTTATTTAGACATAAAATGATAGAGGCAACAACTGGGTGAGCAGAATAACCATAGAGATATTGGAAAATGGAGGAAGTCTGATAGTGATGGGCAGGAAAAGAGAAGAGGAAGTTTCTGAGCTGATATCTGCTACCGGTAGATGTAGAAAAACATGATGAGAAGGTCAGCCAATTTACTATTCATTGTTCATTGGCTTTATCAGACCTTAATATCAATTTTTGACACACAAATTTTTATTATATTAGAACAATTTAGGTAATCATTACATAAACTTACACACATACACACACATAAACACACTACACACCACACAAACCCAAATCAAAGTTTACACACACGCACGCATACACACACAAACACACACACATACATACACACACACACACACACACACACACACACACACACATATATATATATATATATATATATATATATATATAGGGAGAGAGAGAGAGAGAGAGAGAGAGAGAGAGAGAGAGAGAGAGAGAGAGAGAAGTTTGGCAAATGTTTGTCAATAAAAAAACAAATATGTTAAAAAAATAGAGCAGTTATAAAAAGATTTTACACCAAAAATTACATGTACAGCTTTTATTGTTGCAAAATTGTCTGCTATGGGAAGGCAGAGAGAAAGTGAGAAAATGTTGGTTATCTTTCCTTGCAATCAGAATTTAGTTATGATAAAATTGCACATTAGAGACCATTTCTTGTATTAAAAGGAAGTTTGTTAAGGTCTTGAAACATTGTTCAAACTTTAATTTAGCTTAAATATTTATCTTATGCAGAAAAATAATCCTGATCATAGTTAAGTCTATTCAAATAGTCTGATTGTAATGGCAAAAATACAAATGCTATGGATCCCCCAAGGGTGCAGTGGCAGAAACGCTGCAGGTCCCCCAGTAGCAGCAGTGGGCAGTGGGCATGAGACCACAGCAGGCCACAAAGGCAGCAGGTTCCAGGAAGAGCTGCAGCCATGGCAGGTGATAGACCTAGATGGATAGGTCTCACGCCATGCAGAGTAAGTTTGGTATTTATTTAGTGGCTTATTGAAGGGAAGAAGGGAGAAGAGCACACAAACACACACACACACACACACACACACACACACACACACACAGAGAGAGAGAGAGAGAGAGGGAGGGAGGGAGGGAGAAGAGAGAGGAGCAGGTTGGAAGAGAGACAGAGAGATAAAAAGGGAAGAAACTCAGGCTGAAATCTGAAGATCAGCTTGCTTCCATGGACAGGGAGAAAGTGGGTATGACTTGTCTATTAATGGGACATACAGACCAATACACATATTATCTTCATTGATTAGTATTTTCTACATAATAAGAACACCTGGAGACTTTAATATGAAGGTACCTGACTCCCATTCAAAGACATGTTTATGCAATTGAACTTGTTTAGAACCAGGGCAACTGAATTTAAAAGCCTTCCAGGTGGTGCCGGATGGTTGTGGCACACGCCTTTAATCCCAGCACTTGAGAGGCAGCAGCAGGCAGATCTCTGTAAGTTGTAGCCTGGTCTACAAGAGCCAGATCCAGGACAGGCTCCAAAGCTACAGAGAAACTCTTATCTCAATAATAATAATAATAATAATAATAATAATAATTTCAGGTGATAACAAAATTTTGGCAAGAGAGAAAAAGACTCATTTAACACATTCTCTCTTATAAATAATATGCATTTTGAGATATTTAAAATCTTTACCTATGATATATTTTAGTTTTGCTTCTGAGCACATCCATGGGCTTACCTTAAAATTACTAGTTAGTGGTCATTAAATCCATGAGGCCAGATAGATAAGTTTAACATACTTCCTGACTGATCCAGATAGATTACTATAATTTAAAAGCAGTTGATGGTGATAATCATTTATCATAACTCAATATGTAATTATTGTGTGTTTGCTTTCTTTTTATTTCTTAAGAAATTAAACACATCAAAATTGTTACATTTACACTCATATCTGTATAACAATGCTTCACGTAGAACTGTGCTATTTTTGTGTAGCATCTCCTAGTGGCAAGCTGTCTCCTGCTTCATTAGTATTATATGCTTCTGTTAAAGCAAGCATGATATCCTCTCTTGTAATGCTTCCTAAGAAAGCATTGCTAGAGACCCCCAATTAGTGTTCTACTTAGGTATTGGTTTAATGATGGCAATTATCACTGATAATATTGTGACTGCTTCTTAGGAGCTAAAGTAAACAGTCTGTCATTGAAAAAGGAAAGGCAGAGCATAATGGTTCATATTATTAAAATAGCCTTATAATCTTGTCAGATGAACTGTAACACATTTGGGACTATTAAGAATGTGTTCACTTGGATTTGTTCCTATTTACTTAACGAGATTTAATTTATGTCATGTAAATGTTTCACCCTGATTCAGAATGAGGTCATCGTTGGACATTCACAAAGTTCCAACAGAAGGCTCATGATATCCATGCTCTAAACTAGAGCATGAAATGCTCTGCTAAATATCAAACAAACACACACACACACACACACACACACACACACACACACACACACACACACCATTTACATAATGGAAGTACTGAGAAGCATGTGAGTAATTGTAGTCAGAAAAGTAAAAATGTAACAAAATGAGATTACCATATTTCTTATACTAGTATTTATTTATTCTAAACAAGATGTGCAATTTTTGTTTTTTTTTTCACAATCATACTATCAGATGTTAGCGTATGTCTTCCTGTTACTAGCCATTCCTGGAAGGCAGGGATAAAATATCCTTCTGAATTTCATGTGCATTTGCATGTTCATTCTTGATGATATTTTTTCCTTTCTTTTGTTTTATCAAACACTTTTTGAACATTTGCACTTCTTCTTTTTGAAGAAATGTTTATTAGAATAAATTATATACTTGAGTTAATTTTTTATTCTTCAATTTTTAATGTGCTTATTTATTCTTGATATTAATCTTTTATTTTGTGTGATCTTTCATTGCTTATGTTTACTTTTCTCTCCTGATTGATTTCTTTGGTCTAAAGTAGCATTTGAGCTTGATACCATTCTATTAGTATATTTTGGTTTTGTTTCTCTTTAAGATTTTGTCTAAAGTTTTCCTTATCTCTTCTAATTACCCAAACCATCTCCTTTTATCTTCTTCTTCAAAGTATTATGTCTCACACTTAAATTTCTAAATAATTTTGATTTAGTGTTTTAAGCATTTGCACATATATTTGTCATTTTCCCAACACAAATGGTTACCAATGTCTGACTTTTTTCTTAGTACCCTAGGATATATGAATAATAATATTGTTTTTTAATTGCTTAATTTAAAATATACTGTCCTCTTCATTTTTGTTACACAGAGGTCAGTCAATTGTGAAGAAGATACAAATGATACTCTGACATAGGGTAGCAGTTCCACAAAGAACATAGGAAAAGACATTTCCTACATGATGCCATATAATGAAGACATCCTAAATATTCATAGAAAGTTGACAAGAAGAAACAGTGCAATTTTATCGCGTTTGAATTGAGGTGGCAGGAAATTCCTACTGTTGATAGTATCTGGTCATGTGGCTACATCTTGTCCCAGCTGTCAGATCTGCTGGTTGTTCTGCTACTTTGGTAGTTGTGCTTAAAGATGCTTGATTTTTTATAGTCAGTTTGCTGTCCCACACATCCATGATTCTTTCCCAAAGTTTCCAATTCAGCAGGCTTAATTGTAATACTAGAATTGGCTACTTGATTGCCATTCCATTGAGCAAGGCAGCCAGAGCACCAAAAAAGCTTCTAACAAATAAAACTCAGACCATCAATAAAGCTGCTTGAATAAATTTCTGAGACCTTGTGAGAAAACTCCAAGTAAATAAAACAAGAGTTCTTTGTTCCTTCTATTTTTCCAAACCGTGTGATTTTTTTCCAATGTTTTTCTTGCCTTTCCCAGGTGAAATAAGAGGAGTAGGCTTTGCTTTGAATTGTTCATCATTTTATCCATTATTATTTTCAGAATGGTGTTTCCTAGCACAAGTCTTCCTGACTGTATACAGTTTAAACTCATGTGACCTTGCCCTTGTGGCTGTATGCAGCTTGAACTCAAATGAACTTTGCCTAATATAATACCATCAGAATATAAGTTAGCTGATGCTCTGCATAAAGTTGGTTATAGAGTGAAACTGAAGTCTTCCTCATTTTTGGCTCCATTCTTTCAGGTTCACTCCTAAATCTGAGTGGTAACATCTGACGTCTGCCAGTGAGGAATTCTGGTTGGTATACAACCAGATACATTTTAGTTATTTACACTAAAATAAGCATCAAAAGAAATATGCACAAAGAGATCTTGTTATTCACATAAATAATATTTTTTTTAAATATCTAAACGTCCCTTAACAGTTCCCAATGTCTGATCAATAATTAAGGGAGTGGTCAGTTCTCTTCATTTGCCTCATATTAATATGTAATATTGTGCATCAGAAAAGAACAATGTTCTAATCTTTCCACAAATCATCAGTTATCATAGAGTCAAACACATATACTGCTCTTCATTGGTTTTGTAGCTCTTATCAGCTATATTTGCATTTCAGAGCAATATCCTGAAAACTAGATTCTAAACAGTCCTTTCTTAGTACTAAATTTACAGTCATCACTGTTCTCTCTTATTTCTCTTTTAAACACAACTGTATTAAGACTCATGGCTGTTCGTTATAATCTGCTTGTTGGTGAGCAAATCTCAATATTGTTAATGATAGCCTACTTTGCTGTATTTATTGAAAATAGGTTCACTTTTTGCTACTTATATATTCTAAGTCATCATATACATCGACTGAAAAGCAAAGTACTGAAATTCATATTGAATTATCTCACTTTATTTCTTGATTCTTGGCCTTTAGAGAATCCTTAAAATTGTCTGTAGTATCATTCTATTTACATGCTCCACTCATCCTCCTATTTACGCTGGATAAGCATCCTATTTATTTATTGTCTCACTGCAAAACTGTATATCCGGGTCTTCTGGAGTGGGGGGAAGGGGAGAGGGGTGGGAGGAGGGGGAGAAGAGTGGGAGGAGAGGGAGAAGAGTGGGAGGAGGGGGAGGGAAAGGGGAGGCTGGGAGGAGGTGGAAATTTGGTTTTTTTTCTTTATTCTTCTTTTATCAATAAAAAAATGTTAAAAAAAAAAGAAAAAAGAAAAAAAAACTGTATATCCTCCCTAAATGCGTATTAGTTGTTATTTCTTTTCACTGAAGAAGTGTAACTTTTTTGGAATAGAAAAAACCTGAATACACACACAGTATATAAATGTATTTTATATTCTCTTATAAGAATTATCCATACATTTATGCTTCTCATTCAAAGTAAAATGCTCTAGCCAGTTCCTTATAATTAAACTACTATAGTTGATTTCTAAATTATCAACATTTCCCAAAACATGGCTTTGAGGGAGCCTAGTTTGTTTGGATGCTCACCTTCCTAGACCTGGATGGAGGGGGGAGGACCTTGGACTTCCCACAAGGCAGGGAATCCTTACTGCTCTTTGGACTGGAAAGGGATGGGGAGGGGGAGGGTGGGAGGGAGAGGGAAATGGGAGGAGGGGAGGAGGTGGAAATTTTTAGTTAAAAATAAATAAATAAATCTTTAAACTAAGAAAATTAACAAAAGATATCTAAGTATTTGAAGAAAATGGCAACTTAAGCTGCCCATGTAGCTTCCACAGCTGTTAGAATAAGTAAACAATACAGAAAGCAATCAATAGTGCATATTGCTCTTGCAAAGGACTGTAGTTCAGTTCCCAGAACCGTTTTGGGCAGCTCACAAACACCTGAAACTCTAGCGCAAGACGGAACTGAAACCTCTGCCTTCCAAGGGCACCTATGCTCATGTGTGGGTGTGCGTGTGCACAAAAAACAAAAACAAAAAACGTGGCAATTTCACTGGCATAGATAACTACAAAGTTTTTTACATAATAACAATACAATAGCAAAACAAAAGCCACAAACTCTCTTGCTAAGTCTCAACTTTTTTTTAATCTCTTATAATTTTTTAATATAGAATAATAGTTCAGGGGCTGTGTATTCAAACACATGACTCTCTAGTGGAATATTTCTCTTTCAAACCATAATATACTTCTCATCATGCACAGAGGTTTAGAGGTAAAATAAGTATAGACCAATTTCAAAACATCCAACCTTATTAAAAAGGCCTACCATCAGCAACCAACTTACTGCAGCTAAGATTTCAAACCCAAGTTTGAACCATTCTACAACATATTAAAGCACTAATGACAGTAGTGTCCCCAGATTTCCAGACACAACTCTATGAAGGTTCCATTCAAACCACAGTACCATTATCTCCACTCACCTAACCCACTAACGAGTTAGCATTTAAGTCCATTGTAGGATCCACTCCCTTATAGCTCTCACTCTATACTTTCTAGAATAACAGCTAACTAGAAAATACGGGCTAAATTTCCATTGCCACTACACCTCACTTATCTTTGCTTACTATTTCATATTTTAGGGTCCCAAATCTCCTGAGTTTGTATGAACTCAGAGTTTGCATTTCTTTCTCTCCTGTTTCTGCATTCTTTTCATGCATTATCTCATGTAGTTCAGTAAACATTAACATCATTTCTATTTGATGGTGCATGTTGGAGTCAAAAGACAACTTTGTGGACTCTATTTTTTATGAATTTGTCTCACTGAATTAACATCCTCACATTTTCAGGGTCTTTGTACCTGCGATGCTACATAGCTGACTTTGTTTAATACCTTTTTAAAAAAAAATCAGAGTCTTTAAACATTAGTTAAAAGAATTTTTATTTTTTTGGAATATATAATTTATGTGGGTGATAAATTATAATTAAATGTACTAAGCATATTTGTGACACTAAAATATGTTAAATATCGTTGGAAACTACTGTACTAATAGAACCTTTGCTTGGCATAGTCATAGTCATGGATTTGATCCTCAGCATATAAAAGAAAAAATGTGTTTTTTTTTCCCGCCAAAGGTATACTCTTTATTCTCTAAGAAATCTTGGAGAGTTTATTACACTCCCATTAATACAAGGAGAAAGACATATGGATGGTCCACTCTGGCAATGTGCCTGAGGCCATTACTTCGTCTTTTTAAATCCCTTTTGATTTTAATCCAGTAAAACAGGCAGGCTTGACACAAGCTGCTCCTGTCTTTTGCCTTTGTGTATTCTGTTCTTGGTCATCTCTAATGCTTTGAGAACTTCTGTAGCGTTTGTTAAGTGGAGCTCAAAAGTTCTGGCCACACTCTGTTTTTGTTTTTTTTTTTTTTAATTTATTTATTTATTAAGGATTTCTGCCTCCTCCCTGCAACCGCTTCCCATTTCCCTCCCCCTCCCCCGATCAAGTCCCCCTCCCTCATCTGCTAGAAGAGCAATCAGGGTTCCCTGACCTGTGGGAAGCCCAAGGACCGCCCACCTCTATCCAAGTCTCCTAAGGTGAGCATCCAAACTGCCTAGGCTCCCCCAAAGCCAGTACGTGCAGTAGGATCAAAAACCCACTGCGATTGTTCTTGAGTTCTCAGTATTCCTCATTGTCCGCTATGTTCAGCAAGTCCGGTTTTATCCCATGATTTTTCAGACCTAGGCCAGCTGGCCTTGGTGAGTTCCTGATAGAACCTCCCCATTGTCTCAGTTTGTGGGTGCACCCCTCGTGGTCCTGAGTTCCTTGCTCGTGCTCTCTCTCCTTCTGCTCCTGATTTGGACCTTGAGATTTCTGTCCCATGCTCCTCTGTCTCCTTTCATAGCCTGATGAAGGTTAATATTCATGAGGATGCCTATGTGTTTGTCTTTGGATTCACCTTCTTATTTAGCTTCTCTAGGAACATGAATTATAAGCTCAATGTCCTTTATTTATGGCTAGAAACCAAATATGAGTGAGTACATCCCATGTTCCTCTTTTTGGGTCTGGCTTACCTCACTCAGGATAGTGTTTTCTATTTCCATCCATTTGTATGGAAAATTCAGGAAGTCCTTGTTTTTTACTGCTGAGTAGTACTCTAATATGTATATATTCCATACTTTCTTCATCCATTCTTCCGTTGAAGGGCATCTAGGTTGTTTCCAGGTTCTGGCTATTACAAACAATGCTGCCATGAACATAGTTGAGCATATACTTTTGTTGTATGATAGGGCCTCTCTTGGGTATATTCCCAAGAGTGGTATTGCTGGATCCAGGGGTAGGTTGATCCCGAATTTCCTGAGAAACCGAAACACTGCTTTCCAGAGTGGTTGCACAAGTTTGCATTCCCACCAGCAATGGGTGAGTGTACCCCTTTCTCCACAACCTCTTCAGCAAAGGCTATCATTGGTGTTTTTTATTTTAGCCATTCTGACGGGTGTAAGATGGTATCTTAAAAAATGTATTATAGCACACAACTTATAATTAGATAGGAAGCAAGAAGACATGGCAGATATGTTAGAAATTTTAGAGCAATGCTTTGGTATTAAAATAGAATAGACTAATAAAGGTAGGTTATGTTAATCTGTTTTCACTTATAAATTGCTGCGGACTGATAACCTGTTTAATATAGCCACTCATCTCTCATGAGGTCATTATGATAACGCTATTCAGTCATAAATATTATGGAGAAAATGTCATGGAGATGATTTTCATGGACAATAATTTGTGACTTTAATTGTATAGTACAAGATAGTGTGTATATTTTTACAAATAAAAGCATACAAATATTTTAAGATATTTATAAACATCATTAATATTTTATTTGATAATATTATTTTTGAATATCTAGTATTCCCTGGAAATTGGCACCTTGAACAACAAACAGAGTCAGAAATATTAAGTTTCACTGTTCTTTTGTAACTCAGTGGAAATTAAAGTCCTTCTGTGTTGTAACACAGGTGTGTTTTAAAGGCTTTCACATATCCAGCTTTTTGCTTTAACTGCGTTTTCCTTCACATGAGAAAACCTCTGAGACACAAGAGGTTAAATGAATAAGTAGAAGCAAGGTGTGTTTGAATAAGCATAATCTGAGTACAGAATGATACCGCAAGACATCCCGTTAACACTTATTTATTATGACCTTTATACTGCTTGTATAAGCATGAATTTGTTGTATGCTCATTTGTCTGCATTATTTACTGAATTCTTTAAAACTTTATTCAACATTGAAGTTTTTCTTAAATGAAACTTAATTCCAATTAATATATAGTATACAAAATACCTTATAGCTTTAGACTCTGGTCTAATCTACATTTCTGAAGAATTTTTTGTTTGCTATATAATTGCCTTTGAAACCACTTTAAATAAAAACAAATTTTTATTTTTCCAAACGTTAAAATTAGTTCACGTGGAAATGTGTAAATAACTAATGAGAATTTTAAATATTGAAAAGGGAAAAACAAGTGAGTTAAATCTTTTTGAACATGAGTAACTTTTAATTGCTTAAAATGAGTAATATTTGTCCTATCTTGATACAGTACTTAAACTCTCAATTCTTTCTAAATATATATTTTCCCCACTTTCTGCATTGTCAGCCTATTTTAACCTATCATGCTAACTAGCATTTTGCTTCTGCAACCCTTTCATTTGAACAAAACTACTCCTTTTAATCATGTATAGAGCCATCATTCTAGAAACTGTTATAAATTATGTGTGAGCTCTGAACATATTAATATCTATATGTGACTGAAAGTTTAATATTGTGGGGTACATGGACACCAGTCACTAGTGATCCATATTCTTTAGTTGTGAAAAGATATTTGTTTCCCATATGTCCCATTTTATAAAACATGATCACCATTTCCATCTTCTTCATTAAATGATGCATTTTAACATTTAGTTACTATTACTATTAAAAACAATTTTGTTTTATGTAGAAGTCCTGATAACTTTCCATAAATTAAATTAATTTTTATTTTAAATTTCTACATCATTTTTGATTGGATCTATATTGCATATATGTTATTTTGGAAAAACAAGACTTCAGATAATGTTGAAATAATGAACCCAAATTTATATTTGATTAAAACAAAAGGAGTAATTTTCAAGTTCTCACTCTTTTATTTTTTGAGTTTATTATATACTTACATCAACCAGCCTTTTCTTTTTCTCCCTCAAATCCTCTCATACAACCCTTTTTGCTCACTTTCAAACTCACTGCTTTTCTTTCCAGTTATTTTTGCTCCTTTCATATAAATGTGTACTTACACAAATCTAGCAGTACACACACACACAGTGCTTGATTTATATGTTCTAAGGAATGAAGAGCCTCTATATTTTACACATAGATTTTTACCTCCTATTTAAGTTTTCAAATGTAGCAAATTATAATTTTTATGAAATTCTTTTTGTCTTATATTGAGAAGATACCAATGTCAGACTGTATTTGTGATAAATAAACAGACAGTAATTTGTGTTTCCATTATTTAGTGTGCTGATTTGTTTTTCTTTAAGCAAAGAAACCTTGTTACTAACCTTTTACTGGTCCAGATGGTTTCTTAATCTTTTTGAATAATTTGAGTTTTTGTGTTTGTTTTTTGTTTTTCCTGATCTTCATATCAACCATGCTCACATATGGCCTGAGTGTACAGTATTGGAATAGAAAATTTTAATACTTCGTATTTAAACAGAACATTATTTTGTTGAAAGCTACAAAAATTTTAAATATATATTTTGAAAACTCTAAGTAGTTAATTAAAAATGAAACAAAACCAATGAGTAACTGGAAATATTTTATACTCACATAAATCTATCTTTCTATCTTTTCATAACCAACACATTATATATGTATATGCATCATGATTATCAGCAATTTTTAATGTTGTATAAAGGAGTCAATTATGAATTTTAATATTCTTTCATAAGATAATAATTTTGAAAATGCCAACTTCTTTTCTTTCTGCATTTAGGAAGAAATGCATTTGATAACTAGTTCAGTCCTGGTTACCATTAATATGTAATGCTTTTAGATTTAGGAGTTAGGTTTCTTGTTCTCCAATGATAACCTCATCTAGAAGTATCAGCTAGACTTTTACCCTCAGAGAAGGGAATTAGAGGAATTTCTATTTTTTAAGACTTATTTATTATGTATATAATAGTGTTCTGTCTGCACCTGCACAGAGCAGAAAAGGGTGCCAGATCTCATTACAGATGATTGTGAGCCACCATGTGGTTGAAGTGAATTGAACTCTGGTCTTCTGAAATTCAACCAATACTCTTTTTTTTTGTTTGTTTTGTTTTTTTTGTTTTTGTTTTTGTTTTTGTTTTTTGTTTTTCGAGACAGGGTTTCTCTGTGGCTTTGGAACCTGTCCTGGAACTAGCTCTTGTAGACCAGGCTGGTCTCGAACTCACAGAGATCTGCCTGCCTCTGCCTCCCGCGTGCTGGGATTAAAGGCATGTGCCACCACCGCCCAGCTCAACCAATACTCTTAATCACTGAGCTGTCTCTCCATGAATTCTTTTAATATCTTCAATCAGGAGTATCTAGGAACACTTAGGTGCAGTGTTTTGTAGACAGAGAAGCACTGGACTCAGGACTCCTGTAAAGCAGGAAAAAAGGAAGATTTGTGATGGCATGGGAGAGATTGTGAAACTGCCGGTAGAGGAAGAGTTGATGCACGATATCAAGAGGCTGTAAAAGAACTAAACTCAGGTTAGCCATTCCCATATGTGTCCTAGGGCCCCCTTGTTTTAGGAGAATCCATTGTGGTTAGTGTAGGAGTGAAAGAATTGAAAGGGCGTGAGAACACTAATCAATGTCGTAAAGTAACTTTACTAACGTAAGTAAACAAACTTCCATCTTTTACTTTATTTGTTCTCAAGTCTACTTATTTTCTTGCTACTCATTATTTGTTCATTTTAAATGTCTAGGTGTATTTTGAAATTCTGGAAAGATGTGTACTCTCAATTCTAAGACAATCTTGGGGTATTTAGAAGAGCTATTAAATTTCAAAAGGACAATTCAGTACACAATTACTTTTACATACCTAGTGATAATATTTAAATTATTATAATGTCATAGATAAAAAAGGGGGAAGATGAGTTTGAATAAATTATTGCATAGTATTCTTTTGTCACTTTGACTGAATAATGATAATTATTATATATTTCCCTTGGTTTAAGACAAATATTGTATTGTTATTCATGTAAAAATATCCTTACACAAAAACATATAAATAACATCATAAACTTATAACCTAACAGTCACATTGATGAAATATAAGGGAGGAACCCTGTCTTTTCAACATGCAATATATAAAATACACATGACACAGGCAACGTTTCTCTCTCCACCATCTTTAATTAGAAATATCCAGTTTGAAAATCATCACAAAGTATTTTTTTTATTTTATTCTTTCTTTTTTATATTTGGTGTGTAAACCTGAGTTAAAGGGTACGATTTTACCTATGAAAATCCAAGCTGTGTCTTCCTGGATTAAAGTGTATCTCAAGGAGAATTGCCGTTTACTGACAGAACCAGGAGAAATTAAGAGGAAGAAAGTTTGTTACAGTTGTTTGTGGAGTAGATCAGTGATAGTTACATGATTTGATAAAAACATTAGATTTAGTATTTTACTAATTACTCTATGTAAGGACTTTAAAAGCTGATTTTACATTTTTAATATTCATTCACCCTCATACATTCTAAGCAAGATAGATGCAGTTCAAATATTTAGGAACTGAAAATTCATTAAAGTGAAAGTTATGGGGAAAACTTGAGAACTCCAGGACACAGTTTGTTTGTGTATGCATGTGTGTATATATACTTATGTGTATGAATGTGTGTGTGTGTGTGTGCATATGTGTGTGAGTGCATGAATGGGCATTGATGTGTGCTTGTCAGTTTGTTTCAGGCCTTAGCATGTGTGTTTTTCAGATATTTCTGCTCTACAGTGTTAGCTTTGTACCGATGAAAGCAAACTGGTGCATTATTGTTTGTTTTACTTAATTATCGAGGATATAGGAACTTCAACAGAGATTCTTTTTAAAAAATATAAAAGAAGATGTGTGTTGTTTGATGTATTTCAAGGGTAATAAAGTAAACAAAACTATGAGTCATATAGGAAATGATCATTTATTACTGTGTTGCAAATAATACACTAGACTTTAACAAAATTAGAATATTAGCTTTTTATCTAATCCTAGCTGAGAGAACATCTAGAATAAGGACTTTTTTCTTTGTTTTATTTCACTGTTTCCATTGTTCTTAATATCCTAGGCTTTTTGCAAAAATTATAATATGGTTTTAGATTAATTATTAATGTTCATATGATCAATTCCCAATTCTGGGAACATTTTATTGCCCTTGTCATGATGGTATTCTAGAATGATTAAAATATATCTGACAGTTAATACTCTGGTGAGATTCTCTTTGAAAAGCATCAGTTACTCATAAGACTATTAAAAGACAGTTTTAATATTATAATTACTAATAATATAGATTGTTTCTGAAACTCATGGAAATCTTGTTTCCTACTTTAGAAAATTAATATAATTATGAATCAATTCATGCTATAGAATCTTGTACTATCTATATAGGTCTTCACTGTGAAATTAGCTGAAAAATTTGAAAACGTGGGAAATGTTTGTATGATGTTTTTAAATGCTTACACTTTAAATAACAGTAAATTTATATTGTAACACAGTGGAAGGATATAAATAATTATCAAGGGTATTATTTACATATTTAATTTCCAAATAAACGCTTCCTACTGGTGTATGCTAGTGCAAAGTATTGCCCTTCACCTTGTTGGTTTGTAAAGACCGATAACTATTAATAGCAATGAATTTTAAAATAATTATGATTTTTACATATAGGAAATATTTCTTAATATCTTTCAACACCAGAAATGAGAAATGTATTCACATTTGTATAATAACATCTTTTGATAATTCTCTGTAGGTATACTATTTATAAATGAAAGCAAATATGGAGAACATATTCTTAGAATTTACTCAATATTAGATGACTGAATTGAGTCCTAAGAAAGATAGTGTTATTTGAAATTTTTGTAAAGTTAATATATGCAAGCATTCTGAATCTATAACATTTATGTTTCTAATTTGACACTCCTAAGGCAAAAAAATTACTCAGTTTTCTGAGTTAACTTTGATACTTACCCATATGGTCCTGTTAAATGTATTTGCAGAGCCAAAGTCTCTGTTCTTTCTTATTCAATTACCTTCTAATTCTCGAATCTTTCTTTTTAATAAGTCAAATAAGTTTTTATTTCTCTTCATATAAATGAAGTAAGATTTTATACCATAACTTCTTGAGAACAATTTAAAGAAGAATTTTTATAAGGATACCTAATTGTTATCTTTTTTGTTTTCTACTGAAAGTGGTTTATTAAATTTTTATTATTATTATTGCTACAATTATTGTTATTATTTAGGGAAAGATTAGGTTGTTAATATTCATGTTTATCAACCTGCTATAAGGCAACCCTAACTGTATAATTCAAGACTAATATCCAAGAGGAGACATAAGCTCTGATTTTAGATTGAGATTCACTCTTTTTCTTCTTTATTCATAAATATAAAAATAAAACAGAGAATTAGCTGGATGCATCCCTGAGCAATATTTTCTCCTATGATCTTCACACCTAGATAACTGGCCACATTTAAAGATACTTATGCCTTCTGATAGAAAGATTCACAGTATGAAGTCACATTTGCTGCCTATTATTCTGACATTACTTACACAGACATTTTTCACTATCTTATTAATTTAAAAGGTTTCCTTTCTTTTTTATTGTTTTATTTTTACTTAAAAATAAAATTTCCACCTCCTCCCCTCCTCCCATTTCCTTTCCTTTAAATGGTTAACTATTAAAATGTTCAAAGTTATAGTTCAATTTTTCTTTTGCCATATACATAACCAGAAAAGAATAAAGGTATCTGTCTAAGGTGATAATTTCACCATTTAAGTATTGTGAAAATTCAGAGAACAGATAACTTTTTGTCTAGCTAAAAGACATTGCAGCAAACATGTAGAATAACAATATTTATTAAGATACTTATGAATAAATGCTTTAAATTCCCATGTCCTAAAGCATTGTGTTATTTATTACACAGTCTCGAGGTAGCAATATTTATTAATTACTAGATATTAGTGTAAAGGGAGCAAACACTCTATCACCGGCAGACATTAATGTAGCTGAGAACACATGTTGACCCTAATATTTTGTATTTCTGTATTGTTAGTCTTATTATTTTATTGCTAAGCAATCACATTAATTTCTCTTTCATACTGTGTTGTTATACGAGATTCTATATATTGTTACACAATTTTGTCTTTAAAGAAACTTGAAGTTTGAATCAACTTACTTTAATTTGTAAATTATTATAAAACTATTTATCTCAATACATGGCATTTGTCATACTTATTAGTACTTTGTATTGGTATGGGACTGAAATGTGATATTGGAGAAGGTCATTATTCCTAATATGGAGGCAGAACATTCATAGAAAGTTATCACCTCAAAAGGAGATCTGAAAGTAAAGTAGATTTATGCTCATATAAGAGACTCTGCTTTTCCAGAACAGGACAATCCCTAACTCAAAATCCCATAGAAGAAATTGATTTGACTTTTTGTCTTTGGAATTCACCTCATCAACCAGGATCCTTCAAATTCAAAGGTTAATTCCAGATCAGCCTGATGGTGGTGGCACAAACCTTTATTCCCAGCACTTGGGAGGCAGAGCCAGGTAGATCCCTGTGTGTTTAAGTGACATTAAGTGATTGTGTTTCTTATCATTCCTGTTCACAAATGAACTAAATTATTCTAACATTTTTAGCTCTTCTTTTTAAAGTAGATCAATTTATTTTCCTTTTATGCACACAAATATTTAGCTTGTAAGTATGTAGGGGCACCAAGTGCATATTGGGTGCCAACATACGTAAAAAGGTATAGGATACTCTGGAATTGAGTTGTGGGTGTTTGTGAGACAGGATGGGGGTGATGGAAACTGAACCTGGTTCCTCGGTGACAGCTTCTCTTTAATTTGACTCAATCATTTTCAGCAAAGATTTTCCAAGTAAGCACTTTTCAAAAAATCATGCACAAAATACTTGAAAAGTTACCAAAGTTCAAAATATCATCTAAGTAATATTACAACAGGTTCAGACACATGTTTTTTAAAACTCTATAAACAATTAATCTTTGAGGTCAGGTTGTATACTTCTAACATGGAAGAAGGCTTTTATGTTTTATATAAGTAATCTGTCTCATTCTTCAGAAATCAGCCTCCCTGACTGACAGAATGATTCAAAAATGCTCAAAATCCCATAGAAGAAATTAATTTGTCTTTGCTAAATTATAGAAGTATGTTTACATGGGGGCAGTTTCTATTCCCTGAGGTACTTTAGTCTTTGGAAAGCTATTTGCTATAGAATAAATTAGTGGAGCTGTTTGTTATACTGATTGAGAAAATTATGCTTTTCAAAAATAATATCAAAATAAAATATAATAGTGTATTAGAGAAAGACACAATAGAGTATATTAAAGGCAAAGTTTAACAGATTTGTTTATTATGGGCCATAAATTATTATTTAAAACTTTAACTAAATATTTACTCAGTACTTTTGGAGTCTGTGCTATTTCAAAATCATGTTATTTTCTTCTCAGTTCTGCCTCTTGACAAATTAATGGATAATATTAAGTGGACATGGGAAAAATTTATCTTCATTTTGTTATTAAACATTTAAGTAATGCAATTATTTACAGTGACAAAAGTTGCAGAAGGAAGTTGTTTAGAACTTCAGATTTATCTTGTTTCTCCATATTTTTATTTCACCATTCATATTTATTGAAAAATTCTAATTTCCACTGAAGAACCTTGTCTTCCTACTGATCTATGTTAGGCTTTATTGCTACTTTTATTTGTTTATTTTGGAGTTGTCTTTGTGGTCATTATTAATTTCACAGGAGAACAGAAGTGAGAATCATATAAAATCTGAGCCCAAGTCAATACCCTTAATATCTAAGTCTATTACACAATTCAGCATTAACAACGAACTCTTCTGCAAAGATGTTTTAGGAACTAGATAACTGACAGTTATCAGAATAAACCAGTTTCTTCAGGTTTTATCCACGGTTGTTTTTGTAGTGCTCAGGGCATGACTAACAACTCAGAGAATGGGTAATGTGGCTGGATGAAATGGAGAAACTAGAAACCTACCTGGTGTGTGCAAACGAGAATCTTGCAAGACAAGCTGGCAGTATACAGGGTGGCATAAATACTGTGGGGACTTACTAGAGAATGCAAAAAGAAAGGATTCTTGGAAAATTTTGTCTGTTTATTCTGGAAGCACTTCCCTGTATCAGCAGTTCTTCAGGATGAAAAAAACTCAGTCTGAACAGAGGGCAATAGATGCCTTCTATGACCAAAGTGAGAGGCATTTCCTGGAGAGCAAACAACCACTATGCTTTGCTACTGTTGTGGTAAATGGAAAGGAAGTGAATATCAAAAACAGTAGGAGAGCCTGGAGTTTGTAGACTAGGGCTTTGTATTATACGTGCGAAACCTTGAGCTCCATCCTTGAACTGAATAAAACAGGGTGTGTTGGTGGCGGTGTAGGTCTTTGAATCCACCCTTTGGGAGAACAAAACAAGAGAATCAGGAATTCAAAGTTATCCTTGGCTACATTGGATATTGACCTGGTCTACTTGAGATCCTATCTCAACAAACTGGGTGTGCGTTTGTGTGTGGGGGGGGGAGAGAGTGTGTAGTAATATGAGCGGCCGGGCTGTGTCCCCAGCACCCGGCAGCCTTGCTAGCTTCTGCCCCAAAATAACAACACACAAATTGTATTCATTTAAACACTGCTTGGCCCTTTAGCTCTAGCCCTTACTGGCTAATTCTGATATCCCAATCAACCCATCTCCAATAATCTGTGAGCACCAGTCTTACTGGGAAAGATTCTAGCCTACATCCATCCTGGGTGGGAGCTTCATTGCGTGTGCCTCAGAGCACAGAGCTCTCGCGTCCACCCAGGAGAGGGGAGCGTGGCGTCTCTGAGCTCAATTCCTCTTCCTCCCAGCATTCTGTTCTGTTTACTCCTCCCACCTAGGCTTTAACCTATGAGGGCCAAGCAGTTTCTTTATTGCTTAACCAATGAAATCAACAGATTGATATATGACACTCCCACATCAAGAGAGAAAGAGATCGAGAGATCGAGAGAGATCACAGTGGAGATACCAAGATGAGAACACTCTTCTCTAAGAGTTTTAGCACTCAAAAATGTAACAGGCAATGACCTACAGGATGTCTCAGAGGGTACATTTTTAAATCCTACAATACTGACCTGAGTTTGACCACCAAAATCTAAAACATGAGTTAAAGACTTCCGAATGTAGCATTCTTTCTCTCTCTCCCTCACACATGCATGCATGCATGCAGGCACATACAACAGAGGAGTAATAAAAATAAAATTTTTCTATTGATAAGGAGTAAGAAAGAGAAATACGTATAGGAAAATATTTTTAAATGAGACAGAATGGACTGCTAAGATCAGACAATCTAAAGCAGGAAAGAAAATGAGGGAGAGGTTAGAGCATGAAACAGGCAGAAGGCAAAATGAGCCTCTCCAGAGCATCTGTGCAAACCAGCGTCAAGTCCCCAACCTGATTTGGCCAATCCACTTCAGAGAAGGGTCTTGATTTACCATAAAGAGCCATTACAGGCTGCATTCATTGTAAACGTGAAGAATTTGCCAATCACATTGGAGTCACAACCAGATTCCTAACTAGATAATATCCTGAGGCATTACTAAATAATTATCACTCTGGGTAGTTCATATCCTCTCAGAGTCATCTTTTTCAAATTCAGTGATTATGCTACATGCTTAACTTCTTATCAAATGTAATTACATTAAGTTTATTTTATAGTTTGTTAAGCCAGCGCCATAATAACTTTTCATCCCTAGATTAATTTCTTTTACGCACAACAACAAGGCTTGCTCCAAGCAGCACAGCTTTTGAGACTGTTATTATGCATGCACAGATGCATCCTGCCTTTGCCAGTGTCTGTGATTATCCATTAAAGAATTCTGCATATACTCATTATCCACATGAGAGTGTTCTTCTGTGGCTTTGCGCTGCTCAGAAGTGAGACCTCCTGTAAATTACAATTTATATGTAAAAAGAGTTTATTTTGGGAATGATCATTTTTCAACATTAAGGGATCCATATCTCGGTGTAGCGCATGCATAACTTCCACAGTGTTAATGAGATCTCTGTGTGTACATCAATAGACAACCTTCGGTCACAGACAAAGTATCCAGCAGTGCGAAAGGCATATTCACTCTCTGATCTAGCAGTTATCAAAATCAGCATGAACTCTCCTTTCTCAGGTAAGAACGGCGAGATTGGAAATCCTATTTTGGCCCCTTAGGGAATGTAATAAGGAAGTCAACCAGGAGAGATCATAAAATATTTATGAAAAGCTCACATCTATATTGTGCCCTACTCTGTTCTATGATGCAAACAATGTAGAGAACAGACCTCATTCATTTTACATGGTGTATAATATAAAGGAAGGGGGGGGGATATATACCCCTGCAATTGTACTTAAACTAACCAACAGAACAGGGCAGAAGGGTATTTAAAATCCCACTTATTATCAATTTTCTCCAAACATTACTCATTTAACATCACATATATTTAAGCCTCTGAAACAATTAACAAGAAATAAAACAAAACAAACACATTATTTATGTTGAAATATTATTTTGAGAAAGATATCTAAAGGTTACAGGAAGCTATTTCATATGCAAAGTCCTTTAAGAGATAGAAAGAAAACTTAAATGATAAGTCTTTTGTGGAGGACATTTTCTGTTGTGAAACTATTATGTATTTATATTGAAGGAAAACGAGAGGTGTGAAACTGACCACTTAAGAATGTTTGTCAGGCTCTAAAATGGGATGTGAGGTGGATTATGAAGCTTTCTTTGAGAGACTTTTATACCCACTTAGATTTATTGTACATGATCACAGGGACAAACTGATGTGTTTTAGGCTTGATTTGAGAAGTGTCATCAGGACTCAGGAATGTGTGACTGAAATTTAATTAATAAGGATTTTGTATATTGTGATTATTGTCTAGATGACTCTCAGTGAAAAAAAATCTAATAAAATCTAATTCATTATATATACCTAATAAAAATTACAAAATTTGTTTCATGAAATAATTAGCAAATACCAATTATGGAGGATCCTATTCAGGCAAAAAGGTGCAGGATGATATTTTTCAAAATATGTTCAATGATCAAAACTCATTACAGAAAATTCTCAAAGAATTGATAACCAGAAATTGTCTTGCCACCTGTAATCCAAGCATTCAATAGGCAGAGGTAAGCTGATAATTTGAGATCAAAGTCAGCCTGCAATAAATAGTAAGTTTCAGGATAGTGTTGGTTACATAGAGAAATGCAGTCTCAAAAAAACAAAATAGAATGAAAGAAAAATATTCTTTACAATGTCAAATTCTTCTTAAAAATAGCAATGTAAACCATATTTAAATAAAGTATCTAATAATTCTTTAATTTCATATCTAAAATCTTTGATAAGGAGACAACTGGATAGATAAACATGAATTTTAAAATGTCTAGATAAAATATGAGAGATAGTAGATTCATCTTTCTAAAACAAAATCTTTAGTTAACATCTGGCTAAAAATCATAGAATAATAAGAATTAATTAACTGTTAACAATTACAGAAAACAGCTGGGCAGTGGTGTTGTACACCTTTAATTCCAGCACTCGGGTAGCAGAAGCAGACAGATCTCTGTGAGTTTGAGGCCCACCTGATCTACGAGTGCTAATTCCAGGACAGGCTTCAAAGCTACAGAGAAATCCTGTCTTGAAAAATTACAGAAACTGTAACAGCATAGCCCACAAGTAAAAGTCAAATTTTAATTAAAAAAAAAACAATGAATATGAGAATCAGAGTAAATAAAGTTGTACAGAAATTGTCTGTTTTGATTCATAATCATTTTTCTTTTATTTTTAGATTACTGGTGAAAATGGCTTGTTTAAAAGAGAAACCACCTTCCACTAAATTAAGTAAACATTAGTATCTACTGAAAGGGTTCTAAAATTGTTATAAATGCCTTTGCGTCAAACATGTTTGTGTCAATGCAGAAGTGAAGAACGGGGCTCGTTTCTGATCCCCACATGAGTAGAAATGCAATGAGAGGTCTGAACTCTATTCAAAAGCCACATAAAGGTGGTATGAGTCCTGGCTTTTCCAATAATATGATTGCATACCTTAATTATCTGCTGATTATACTAGTAACAAGCTTAAAAATTAAAAATAAAGCAATACATATAACATAGGTCTCAAAATATCTAGGTATCAAATCTGAAATAAATGAGAAATTAATGTCACTATACCATTTCTAATATATTAAATTATATCTCTAGTACTTAAGAATCTATTATTTCAAATTCTGGTTCATTAATTAATTGTTGCAACTAGCTAGGAATTAAGCTACATAAAATTTATGTGCATGCTGTGATGCTGTCATAATTCATTTAAACTCCAAACATCATATTTATGGTTACCTGAGAAGAAATTATCTTTTCAAATTACTTTTCTTTTATTGAAAATAGATATTTCTTATACAATATATCCAGACTATAGTTCCCCCTCCCTCCACTCCTCGTTCCTCCCCACATCCTCTCCAGTAATGAGCCACAGCATTTCTCTCATTACAGAAAAATACAGGCTCTTAAGGGATAAAACCAAACATTACAAAATAAAATATTAAAAGCTAGAAAAAGACCCATTTCCCCAAGCCTGGGTAACATAACCAATAAAAGAAAAACAGTGAACTATAGGCTCGATGTCCTTTGTTTATGGTTCCCAAGGTCCAGTTGAAGAGCAGAAGGAGGGAAAAGATGAGCAAGGAAGTCAGGAATGCGAGGGGTTGGTCCACCCACGAAGACAGTGTGCCTGATCTAATGGGAGCTCAGCAAAGCCAGTTGAACTGGGACTGAGGGGGCATGTGATCAAACCGGACTCTCTGAATGTGGCTGACAATGGGGGCTGACTGAGAAGTCAATAATAATGGCACTGGGATTTCTCTCTACTCTATGTACTGGCTTTGTGGGATCCTAGTCTGTTTGGATGCACACCTTCCTAAGCCTGGATGGAATGGGGAGGCCTTGGACTTCCCACAGGGCAGGGTACCCTGCTCTCTCTTAGGATTGGAGGGGGAGAGAGAAATGGGAGGAGGGGAGGATGTGGAAATTTTGAATGGTATTATTTATAAAGCAATAAAAAGAAAAAATAAATAGCCTCAGGACCAAGCACAGGAATCAGGAACATATTTGTTCACACAGGAGTCCCATAAAAACTCCAGGCTGAAAGTTATATTCTATATGCTGAAGACCTGGCGCAGACCTGTTTAGGCCCTCTGCTTGCTGCCTAAATCTCTGTGTGTTCATAGGAGACATGCCCAGTTGACTCAAGGGCTGTGTTCTCTTTGTGTACTCCTTTTCCTCTCCCTCTTACATTCAACCTCCTTCCTCTTTTACAGGCTTTTCTAAGTGCTGAGATGAGCGATTTGATGGATATATCACTATATCACATTTAGAGTTCTATGTGACAAGGACTCTGTGTGGGAAGTGTGTCACAGTGGGTCTTTGCATCTGTTCCTGTGTGCTACAAACTGAAGCTTCTCTAATGATAACAGAATAAAGCTTAAATCTAGAATTATAACAGAATATCAAAAATCATTTTATTTCTATTTCTTTTAGACTAGTAGAATTTGTTTTTACTCTAGGACTCTGGGCTATCTATTCTAACGTACTTGGTCCCCATAACCATGTGAGGTACTGTTTCCATCTTAAAGAGTGGTTTTTAAGTCAAAACAAATGTTGGTTGACTACTACCACAATTTCTATGCTACAGCTGGCCTATCATCTCCTCAGAAAGACAGAGTGCATTTCAAATGTTTTGTGGCTGTGTTGGTATTTATGTTTCCCTCTTGGTAGCCTGCAGAGTATCTTCTTGTTAGAAAGGAACTAGAAAATAGGAGTTATTGCTTCATGTAGGCACCAGTTCATGTTCTCCATGTTCATTATGTTGTGTGGGTGTTATCCTTGGCAATGTAGCCCTGATGTCAGTTTGTGGAGAGGAACCCACTGTCTTAGGAACAGCTTTTGTTGTTTGGAGATTTCTACAGGAACCCTCTGATCAACAATTCAGTTTAATGCCACCAAGCCCTTGTCCTGGAAGCCTCCGTTGGTGACAAGAGATGACTAGTTGGAATTTCGTATCTAGCATTATTAGGAGATTTCATTAAAATCACCGTTATATACTTTACGAAGTTTCTATTGGACTAGGTTTCCACATCACCTCTCAAATGCTTCTCAATTCCAACTCTCAAATATTTGCTCCCTCAACCTTCTAGCCCCCTACATCTCTCCACCTGATACTCCTGTTTCTACCCTACCTAATCACAGTATGCCCATAAGATCTATTCTATTTCCCCCTCCCTGAGATGTTCAAATGCTCCACCTCCAGTTGCTGCATCTGTACATATGCTGTGGGACAATGGTCAGTACCCTGTCACTTGTATTTTAAATAAATGCTGATTGGCCAGTAGCCAGGAGGAAAGTGTAGGTGGGATGACAAGGCAGGAAGTAGAGGCAGGGCAACGAGAAGTCTGGGATGAGGAAAGTTTCAGTCTAAAGTTATCACCCAGACAGAGAGGAAGCCAGACACAGAGCAATCAAGATGTGACTGCTTGCGGAAAAAGGTACCAAGCCACGTAGCTAACATAGACAAGTATTATGGGCTTTATAAGAATTAATAAAATGCCTGAGATACTAACTATGCCAATCAGTTTATAATTAATGTAGACCTCTGTGTGCTTTCTTTGGCACTTAACGACTGCAGGAACCAGGCAGAACAGAAACTTCAGTCAACATAACTAACCTCTCTAGGTTTATGGATTATAGGTTGTTATCATTCGTCTTACACAAGTGAAGAAATATGACTGGTCATTTCTCTATATCTTTATATTTACTATCTTTAACCTCTATGTCTAGATAATACAGGCAAATTACCTAAGGACAAACATTCCATATCTCATTGTCACTTTCTTGAATATTCAAGATAATTTAAACTATGCAATATTTCCTCTTTTTATCAAATTTCATATTTACAACTAATAAAATTTATTCCTCCATTTTTTGTTATTACAAACTACCTTGTATTAACACCAATTAATCACAACCCTTAATGTTTGGCTGACAAAAAATACATTGCACTAAGAATTAAGGTTAAAGTAATTAGTCTTTGTGATACAAAACACATACACCTTTGTCAAAGATCAGTATTGTGTAAGCTTTCCAACCTAAGAAAGAAACTTCTTGGAGTGGGTTGGAATAGGTTGAATATTTTCCAAGCATTACTGAAATCAGAATCTCTGGCAGAATAGAATGAATGAATAACTTTTATGATAGGTTTACAACCTGCTATTAGTATTTATTTCCTTTTATAGAAAAATGTTTCAAGATCAATTTTACATACATTTTATATTTTATTCTTACACAAGATATTTTCTCCTAAAACAAGCTCATTTCTTTTTTTTTTATGTAATCATTTGGCAACAATGTTTGTAAGAATTCTTTAGTGTAGCTTCTGATGAAACAGGACAAGAATTAAAAGTTTACTAAGGGATGTTGTTAATTTGAAATAAAGTATTATGGATAGGATACATAGATAATTTGGAGTGAGAAAATGAAACCATGGGTGGTAACACAGCAAAAATATAATTTAAAATGTAAATGTTCTGTTTAAAATAAACATAATAAAGATAGTGATTTCTCCATTCTATAGTTTTTTTAGGTAACTAATGATCAAAAATTTGTTAAACCAAGTTGTCAATTTTTGGAATTTTTTAATTTGTAATCTAAATAAAATGCTAATTTACACTCCTAAAAGTGTTATCATATTTTACATCTAAACTCTTATCGATGATTTGTAACTTTTTCCTTTCCTTTTTATCTTTAATTTTCTAGAGAGGTTTCTTTGGGTGTGTCTTTGGGTGTCCCGACACTCTTTCTGTAGGATAGTGTTGAACTCCCAGTATCCCCCTGCCTCTGCCTCCCAAGTGCTAGGATTAAAGGCATGTGTTCCTCTGCTGCAGCATCCTCTCATATATTTTTTTCTTTTGGAATCTAATATTTACTTGGAATACCTTAGATAATATCTCTTAAAACTTTTCTTTCTTTATCTCTCACTGGAAAAGGTATTGCTTTATTTTACATGTAGTTCTAAATAACTGTAATATTAATGTATATATATCTCTTAATGTAGTGATGTTTTATTTCAAGAATAATTACGATTTATTAATATATTTTATGCAATCTAGTAATGGTTTCAAATACTTGTATGCTGAAGTAGTATTAATGATTTCCATTGAGAATATCATGCAGTGCATAATTTGTTTTTTCAAATTCATCCTGCACTTTTTTTTTCTCCAACTCATCTCATAACCCTTCCCCACTTTTCCTTCAAAAATTTGTGAACAGCCATCTGCCTTCTGAATACTGGGATTAAAGGTGCATGTCATCACTGCCCAGTTCTAATATCTTTTAAATCATACAGTAACACACATTTGTGCATGTTTTGGTTTATTAAATTAAACACTATATAAATTATTTGTCTTCACTTGTAATATTTTAAATAAGCATCTTAGCTATGAAGGAATCTTTAGGATGCTTCATTTGAAAGACTTCAAGATAAAGATTAATGTTCATACAAAAGCCTACCATAAAACATCTCTATTTGTATCATCACTGGTCACTTAATGTGTGTGTGTGTGTGCTCTAATATGTGGCAAAAGTAATAGTTACATCTTCACTTACACTATTGGGCTGTCAAAGGTGTCAAATATAAGTATATGATATGAAGGTAAATATACATAGTACTTATCAAAATTAGCCTCGCAAATTAATTTAGAAATCTTCACTCTATTTTCCACATACCTTATCTTTAAATATAGTTTTTTATACTATTCTTATAAAAATATTAGTTTTCATGTTATAAAATTCTTTAAGAAAAAAATTCAGTATAATTATTTCAACACAGGGCTAAATGCACTATTAATACTTAATTTAACATACCTTACAAGTGATAAAATTTAATGTTTCTATATTTGACATTTATTTCATAGCACTTACCAAGCTGGCTAACATAATATAATAACAATTTTTTTATGCTGAAAGAAATAATGGATCTTAGGTAGAAAGTTCCTAACAAGACTAAAATGTGTTTAAAATTTACTTTATTATTGTCAATCTAATAAAATTATACACTTTTATTAACATATAACACACTCACTTTTAATGCACACAATTATAGGGCTTTAAAATTACGTAAATTATTTTATTATCTGTATAATTTCATTTCTCTTGAACTACAGAATGTGTTCAATTATACAACTTCCCATTGTCCAATTTAAACAGAATTCATTATTAGAATATTGAAATGTCATAGCTGTGTTAGTGTGAACTTATTTCTGAACTCTTTGATAACAGAAATGACATTTAAGATATATTACAATTAATTATCTTATCAATCCTTAGTAATTCCTAAATTGTAATGAACTTGAAAATTTCTTAATCTTTCTTCAACACATTTAGCCATTCTTAATCTTCATTAATTATTCCTAGTCATTCTCTAAATGTGTGAAATTCTTAGCCACAGTGATAATTATAGAATTTATAATTGCCTATGTCATTCTGGCATCTAGTAATTTCACATCATTACCTTTATTCTTCCAGTTTTGAAGATGTAAATTGATTTTTTTACATATAAACACAGTAAGGCTATGTAAAACTTTTTGAGTAGTTATAAACTCCTACCCCCATATTCTCTCAGTTTAATGTTGACCTTTTTTCTTTTCATCTAAGCTGTGTTTTCTCATTTATCTTAGTTCATCTTTTCGGTCTAGAAATTCATTAAAATGGCAAATGAATCTGTTTTCAGAGACCACTATTAAAATATTCTTTTCAGTTTAGTAGCCTTTTATATTTTATTAGTATTTCATATTTATATAATATAATATGAAATATTATGGATTTCTAATTGCATTTGTTTATGCTTTTAGCAATGAACATACCAGAATAAATGCAACACTTGAGTAAGTATTTATTATTCTAAAGACTGCACAAGTGGTATCATTTCAAGGGCAACTTACTGCCACCAGCTTTAAAATAAAAATCGATTTTACAAATCATTCTGATTTGGCATATTTGACACCAGCCTAGGTAACAGTAGACTGAAATAAATTTGAATTCCCTAAAATTATATCACTCTCATTGGGAAAAAAATATTGTGAAAATTTAAACAAATCTGAACAGATAGTGCCAACTCCTGTTTGTTTGTTTATTTAAGTAAGTTTAAAAATTATTGACCACAGGTTTTCTTTATCAGAAGCCAGGCTGCTCTTAGTGACTCCACCTAATACCCCTTAAAGTCCACCCCAAAACCTGATACCGCACATCATCTTTTGGTCTGTATATTCTAGCAAACAGGTTCTGCAGAAGAATTCTTCTTTACTGGAGTCCACACAGATCTCAGATATTTCACGTAAGAAATCACCCACTTCCTGCTAACACAATTTAAAGCATAGCCAACAGTCTATGTTATTCAACAATGAATAACAAAGGTATAAAGAAAGAGTTATCTATTACATGACAACAAGCTAAGAAGTTTATAAGGAGATTTCCTATTTGTTTATTATAACCAAACACCACTACTTGTAGGAAGTAATCAAAGGGTTACTCAAAGGAATAAAATCTGGCAGATGGGAGTGTTCCACTTTGTAGAATTTGGAAAAGTAAAATATGTACACCATTCAGTTAACAGCTATTGAGGTTTTCAATGGGCAACTGCTTTGATTTCAGAAAAATCTGAATTGGTAAGGACACATTTATTAAAAGTTATAGCCATCATGGTTATACTTGCACAAATAAAGACAGACTATGGTCCAGCACATGTTTCTAAGAAAATGAAATAGTTTTTCACTATTATAATATGAAGCATTTTACAGGTGTACCACACAGTCCTACAGGGCAAGCAGTTATAAAAAGATCAAATTGAACTAAAATGGGTATATTAAACAAATAGAAGGGGCTGATGAAAAGTCCCCCACAAATAGATAGCATAATGCTTTATTAACCTTGAATTTTAATAGTACTAATGAGAAAGAAACCGTGGCTGTAGAGATGTTTGATAATAATTTTTTTCTGAATTAAATTAGCCAGTGTATTTCAAGGATGTGTTGACCTCAGAATGGAAACCAGAAGATGTGCTATGTTGGGAAAGGTGTTTCCCTCTTGTTTCCTCAGGAGAAGAAAAGCTACAGATCCATCAAAATTAATAAAGATTCAGTTTGAATAATAGAAACCTCTTGACAAGGAGAAATGAAAGCTCTTCCACAGAGGTAACAATCCTACAGGTGGTAAGTAGACCCCATAAGTGTTAAGGCAAGTCACTGTTTTAGTCTTTGTTGGTACATATCCATTTTCATAAAGTTGAGAAGCCATGGATATCTAGATTCTTAAACAAGAAGAGATAGCTTTTCAGAAATAATCACCAAGCAAAGAAAAATTTAACTTATGACACCAATATCCTCTGCAGGGTAAGATATCAATTCCTAAACATACATATAATAGTAATCATCATTTGTTAAAATTCAAAACTGACTTTGGAACTAAATAGAGGCTATCCTTCTTTAAATCCAAGAATGTTGTTAAAAGAAAAATTCAGAGTTTCTGTCTCATATCAGGAACCATCTGGTGTGGGACAGAAGGAAGAATGAATTTAGGGACTATTATTACCAAAACTTTGCTTTCACCCCATACCTATATTTTTTTCTCTATGGACCTTTCATTAATATATGTCTATATGAATAATGTTTATGCTTTCTAAAATGAATAATCAGTTTTCTTGCAATTATCTGTGAAGTTTCCAGGAAAAAGTTGGAGTCCCACAACAATTCCACTTGGTTGATATGATGTCATTATGCTGATAACAACACATCAATATCAGTTTTGTGTTACAAATTGCTCAAGATGACAAGAACTTGGCTAACTTACATGGTGCACTTTTTTACAGAATTCTGGACAGAACTTCAGAATAACCCTACCAACTACTCAGAGACTCTTTGTAATTATACCAGATAGTAAAGGTGTGGGAAATCCTTCTGTCTATATGTTGTTTTTACTGGTTAATAATAATAATAATAAAACTGCTTTGCCTGTGATAGCGTAGAATAGAGCTAGGTGGATTAAATTGATCTGAATGCAGTAAGAAGGCAAAGTCAGGAGATGCTGCACAGCTGCCACAGCGGAAAGTAGTGAGTTGCCAGCTGAAACATTACTAGTAGGCCATGAGCCTTGAGGTAAAATACAAACTCTGTTTTAAAGGAAAAAAAAATCAACTACATCATTCCCACATACATTTAGAAAAAGAAATTATTTCATTTTAAATTTTTCATCATGTATAAAATTTTACATGTTATAAAACTGACAGCAACTAGTTAATCATCTTGAAGACATAAGGGAATTAACCCCAAATATTTGTGTCAGATGTTAAGTGTGGGTCTATGTGGTAGATTATCCACAAAACTGAACCTTTCTTCAGTCAAGAATAAATTTTGTAGAGTTACATTTGATTGCAACAGTGTAAAGAAGCAATTGGATAAATACCTTGAACATATTAATCACTTGTGATACTACATGCTCCTATACTACTTTATGTCTTAATGATTCACATTGACTTCTGTGCTTTTTTAATATACTGTTAGAAAGCTTGCAGGGCCTTATGGTGACATAACTGTGATGAATCACTTAGCTACACAGCTAAGAGGAACAGACAGTGATATAAATAACTTTTTGAAATACAGCATAACCTTGGGGCTTTTTTTTCAGTAAATAAGAATTAAGTACATATTTTTACAATGTAACTGTATTTGATTTTTCACTGACAATCACTTTTTTCCCACCATTGTTTGTTCCCTGTGTAAGTAGATGTAATTAGTCTCACATTACTGAGAATATTTTGTTTAAGATGCAGCTCCAAGCTAATATTGTGTTATTGTTGCAACATCTTGTTGATACTGTAATTATTTTTGATGAGAGAAAATAGTGCTCAGGCACTATAGAGTTTATTAATAGCATTTAAGATCTAAAAGTGAAAAGCATACTTGATTATTTTCATGTAGAACAAAAGTGAAATATTTTTGCTGTAGAAAAATTCAGTGTTTTATTTATCTTCTTGTATCACATATCATAACTCATGTTGATAAATAATTACAATGTAGCCAGGAGCATAACACACACAGGTTTCAGTTATAATTGAGAGAAAAGAAGGACTCTGAAATTGCACAAACTGAAAGGTCATATTATTTTCATGAACCTGTGACTTATAATGTTACCCTATGGAACACTGCAAATTGTTAACACTGAAAATAAAACCCAAACTTACAGTAGAGGAATACTCGAGTTGTCTTGGTAAAATCTGTTCTAAAGATAACTACAATTTTCAAAACAAGGTCAAGAAATTCATTTTTCAGGTTTTTCAAAATTGACTGGTGTCTTGATTAAGCATTAACCAGAGATGTGAGAAGCAAATATCTGCTCCTTAGAAATTGCCTATCATTGTGAATATATGCAAACAGTACAAACAGGCTAAAACAACAATAATATTAATATTATTAATAATAATATTAATTAAATAGACATTAAAAAGTAAGGCTCAAAATTCAAGTTAATAAATGTTTTGGCATATTGGAATAAAAGCTTCACTTTTAGAAAAATGACACATTTTGCCTAGAACAAAATATTAGTGAGTTTAAACATCAGTAAATATAAAATAAGACATTTATAAATATGTAAATTTTGAATTAAGCAAGGAGTAATAAAATTAAAGCATGAAATCGAAAATTACACACCACAATCCAAATAATATAGCCATAAAGGAAAGAGGAGAAAGGAAATATTAACAAGAAAAAGTATAATTATTTCAAAACAGTTAAAAGAATAGTTCATGGTGAACAATGCCTTGGGGCCCCATGAGGGAGGTTGCAGGAAAAAAGGCAGAGAGTATTTTTTACTCTGATGCATTTAGTTCCCAGGTTTGTCTTTGCATATAGTTTCAAGCCTTCTGCAACAAAAATTTACATTATATTTGTAAGGCTTTTTGTTGTTGTTGGATGTCATGACATAGCTACAGAATTTAATCTAGTCTACCCTGAAAGTGGGTATGGCCTCCTGCCTTGCTTTTATTCTTTCCCAGATATAATCTATAATACATGTCAGGCAACAGTGTTTAAATTGGTCTGTCCTGCAAAAGACGTGTTGAAGGGCTGCTCTGCTAATACGTAGTGTGTGCTCACTAATATTTGCATATTTTTTTTCTGATCATGATTTTCTGAACTCAAATACACTTCCTTGGATCATTGCTTTTTGGTTATATTCATGTACAAAAGTATACTGAAGTAATGTTGTCTATCTGTTTAGATTATACTCTGTCTGATTCTTTAAGGTCCTATCATCCCATTTCTTGCAGAAACAGATGTGCATAGATCAATGAAAGTTGATACATAATAAATAACTATATTCTGAAAGACATGATTTAAAGTTAACACATTTAGACCATTTGCATAAATATAAAAAGTGGAGAGAGGTAAAATTTTTATTAAGAAAAAATAATGCCTATTAACATTATATGAGAAGAAATTTTATATTTCATATTTATATGTTTATGTATATATAAACATAGCTTGTTAAGTATCTAGGCAGATGTAAGGTTGATGTAGATGACAAGATAGATACATAGACAGAAATAATTGCATTACTTTTACATTTTATAGTGTATGCAAGCAAAAAGCAAAAAATTATAAGAAAGCATTGTATTCATAACTATTTTATTCTGTGACCTATTTTGTGTTTTAGAATATATATTTTTCCCAAGAAACTTCCAAGAAATCAAGACAGCTGGATGACTTGGGAAAGAATCACCTTGAAATGTTTTCCCTCAGTATTCCCTGGGTCTCCAATGTCCATTATTCCTTTCACATATTTTATATTATGTTCTTTGTTAGCTGTTTAAGTGTAGCACTGACTCTGCTTCACATGTGATAAATAAAAATAGGATGATACACCCTTATTTTATTATCATTTGCTTATTTCTTAATTTGGTTTCATAAGTTAGCTATTGGAAATTGTATTCCATTGATTTGCCTATATATATGTTAATAGTGAAACCAAAAAAAAAAAAAAACAATGAAAACACTCATGACCTAACAATTTTTATAAAAAAGAAATAAAACAATGTGGGTCTCTGTCTCCTTTCATCACCTGCTGAAGGTTAATATTCAGGAGGATGCCTGTATGTTTTTCTTTGGGTTCTCCTTATTTAGTTTCTCTAGGATCACTAATTATAGGCTCAATGTCCTTGGTTTATGGCTAGAAACCAAATATGAGTACATCCCGTGTTCCTCTTTTTGGGTCTGGCTTACCTCACTCAGGATAGTGTTTTCTATTTCCATCCATTTGCATGCAAAATTCAAGAATCAGGAGCAGAAGGAGAGAGAACATGAGCAAGTAACTCAGGACTGCAAGGGGTGCACCCACAAACTGAGACAATGGGGATGTTCTACTGGGAACTCACCAAGGCCAGCTGGCATGGGTCTGGAAAAGCCTGGGATAAAACCGGACTCTCTGAACATAGCGGACAATGAAGACTACTGAGAAATCAAGAACAATGGCAATGGGTTTCTGATCCTACTGCATGCACTGACTTTATGGGAGCCTAGGCAGTTTGGATGCTCAACTTGCTAGACCTGGATGGAGGTGGGGATTCCTTGGACTTCCCACAGGACAGGGAACCCTGATTGCTTTTCTGGCTGGGGGGGGGACTTAACTGGGGGAGGGCTAGGGAAATGGGAGGCGGTGGCAGGGAACAGACAGAAATCTTTAATAAATAAATAAAAATTAAAAAAATAAAACAAACTACACATTCCGTTTCCCATCTCTTTGGTCTTCTGAAATCAAAGTGGTTTCCGATTTCTTTGTAGGAAAATTTATAGGTGAACAATGATCCCTCAGCCTCCACTGCTTAATATGCTCGGATTCCTTGCATCAACTACCATACATACATATTAATCAGTAATTTTAGTAGTGTTTGGTATTGAGTCCTGGACTTCACACCTCCCAGAAAATTTCTCTATACCTGAGATTTATATCTATTTATAAAAATTCCTATTTATTACATTATGTTGTCATATATGAAGGAAGATAAGCATATGCTAGGATGATTAGTTTAGAATTCTGTAAATAGAAGGGTGTGTGTGTGTGTGTGTGTGTGTGTGTGTGTACCAAATAAAGAAACTGTTCAGGACTAAGCTGCAAAATATTTTTTATGTTTTGAACATAGAAAACAGGTCACTGAGATTGCTGGAAAAACAGAATAAGGCTGGCAATAGCCATTTATATGGAGAAGCAAGCCTAGACAATCTAGAAATAATTCTCTGTAGAAATAGTTTTAGGCAATTCTAATGTACCAATATAAAACAATAGATGCTTAAAGGAATACATTGACATATTTGCATGAAGAAGAGCAAAGACAAGGAAAGATTTTGTATTCAGCTTATATCATAGTGATACTGAATTCTGAAATTCAAGATGACAGCATATTAGTGCAGAGTTTGCAGTATATTTTCCTAGCAAATAAAGCTGCTTTGATTTCCTGTTTCATTGACACAGATGCCTTATCATAGAAAATGAGATAATAGTGTTTTTCTGTACAATTCTTCTGGGATAATTGGTATATTCATGCCAGTTAGGGTCAACTCATTATTCTAAAGATAAAGATTAAATAGCAGAATTCAGAACACCAAATTAGAGACAAGAATCACTGGCTCATAAAGACAGAGTTTCAGAACAAATGTCTTTAGGTGTTTTATAAACCTTCACATACCTGAAGTATAAGCACAGGCTACTAATAGGGTGGATTTAAAGGAAAATAATGATCTTAAAACAACTTTTATATCTTGCCATGACCCATAGACAATGAGAATTTCTGCAACTCTACATGAAATTGCAAAAGTAGAACAAATGCTGAACAAATACTATATATAAAATGAATGATTATTCAAACGAGAACCAATTGTTGCTTATCCATGCAGTAGCATCTTTATAACTACTATGTTCATGAGTGGCTCAGCTGGACAAGAAACTGGCTGCCAAACCTGGTGACTTGAATGTGATCCAAGGAAAAGTTGGAATAAAATAACCTCTGAAAATCATTCCCTATCCCCCAAAACATACTGTGTCACACCTTTGCCAATATGCGTACGCACCCATCCATACAGAAAATAAAAGTAAACATTTGTACATTACTGAATTTTCTATGCGCATGTATTCTTTTAAAAGCACAATGCAAGTTTATAAAATTTAAGCTTGATGGTGGATATACTTAATATAATGAAAGCATTTATATTTTTTTATTATCTCCACATGCAGAATAGTGATTTGGTGTGGGTATTATTTGAATAATTTTATTCAAAATAATTTTTCACACATTATACTTTAATCATGGCTTTTTCTCCCTCAGCTCTTTAAATATCTTCCTCAGGAATCCAGTAGAAATTACTCAGTGCTAAGTTGGTCTTTGGTATATTCTGGAATCCTAAAAAAGTAGGTATTAATACCAGTGAAGGTATTAATTTGCCAGTGAGAACAAACAGAAAAAAAAACACTTCTTTATTTCATTTAATTTATATAGTCTTCCATCAGAATGTGTAGCCCATATTTAAAATAAATTTTTCATGTCAGAAAATACTTAGAGAGTTGAGTTGCCAACATAAAATGATTCTATCAAGACAAATCCCTCACAAGTATATCTAACCACATATTATATAGCTAATTACACAATCAAAATGACAAACAAAAATAAACCTTGCAATTTTCAAACAAAGCAGTATAAGACAAAATAAAGCATTTGAAAATTTGTAGTGTTTATCTTCTACTGTACTTATATGTGGTTTGTATACCCAGTGTGAGTCTCTTGGAGAAACTAAGTTTTTCTTCATGAGTTTTGTCAAGAAAAATTGTTTTTTGTTTACTGATGAAAGTTATTGAACATTTCAACGTTACACAATTGGATTTCAATCTGTCTCATCTATGTAACCCCTATGCATGCTGACACAGTCTCTGTTACATCAGCTATGTAACAATACTGTTTTGTGTTGAAGATACTTTTTCCTTCTTATCATCTATTCCCTTCTGATTTTGACAATATTTCTGCCCCCTACCTTCTATATAGTTGCCTAAACTCTTAGGGAAGGGATTGAATAAAGACATGCCATTTAGGAATGAGTGTTCCAACATCTCTAACTGGCAGTACGTTGTCCAATTGTGGGTCTCTCTGTGTAAGCTCCCATCTACTGTTAAAGACATCTTTCTCTAACCATGACTGAGTGACAAACTGAGCAAGAAAGTTATTTAGAGTCATTTTAACATTATGTTCTTTAATAGAACAGTAGTATATTTTTTCTATATTTAATTATTATGGGGATGGGAGTATATGTGTGGCATAGCATGCAAGTGGAGGTTTAGAAGACAACTTAGAGTAGTTAGTGCTCTTCCATTGATCAAGGTTGGGTCCCAGGATTTGTAGGAAACACCTTAATGCCCTGAGTCATCTCCTTTATGCATGTGTTCCAATATAGATTATCTTTTCTTAAAAAAATATGTGTGGTTTTTCAAGGCAGGGCTTCTCTGTAGCTTTGGAGCCTGTCCTGGAACTAGCTCTTGTAGAACTCATAGAGATCCACCTGCCTCTGCCTCCTGAGTGCTGGGATTAAAGACACGTGCCACCACTGCCCGGTTTCCAATATAGATTTTTCACTCATGCTGGTCATATTTTCTTATGAGAAATTAACTATTACCCATATTTTCACAGAATGGTTATAATAGTACCCATTTTTTCCTCTTTCCAAATTTTCTCTTAAGCTGGAACTTTTAAATACTTAGTTGAACTGCCTAAATTGTATTGTGTATGTGTTTATGTGTTTGTATTTATGTACAATTCTTAGTATACATTGTTAATAATTATCACCAATTTTGGTTGTTTTCTTAGCTAGAGTTCTCTTGCTGAGAAAAGATACCATGCTCAACACAGTTCTAATAAAAAAATTCAAAACATTTAAATTGTGGCTAGGTTTTAGGTTAGTTCATAATCGTGGCGGGAATCTGCCAAGTATGTCTCTAGAGCAGTGGCTGAGAACTTTACATCCTAACCTGTAGGCAACAGAAAGAGAGAGAGATAGGGAGAGAGAGAAACAGAGCAGAGGGCGGGAGGAAGAGAGAGAAAGAAAGAGAGACAGAGGGAGACAGAGATACTAGACCTGGCATGGCCTTTTCAAACCTTAAAGCATATCCAAGTAACACCTACAACAGAACAGTAATTCCTCTAGCAAGGCCTCATGTTTTCCAATAAGGCCAAACCTCTTAATCCTTTCAACGAATTTCAAATAGTGCCAAACCCTGGTGGCCAAGCATTCACATTTATGAGCATATAGGGGCTACTGTCATTCAAAGAAACACATTTCACTTCTTGCCCCCCCCATAGTCTTGTAGCCATGCCATAATAAAAAATGCATTTAGTCCTATTATAAAGCATCTATTCACATAACTGCACTTAAAATGCTAAAGTTCAAAATCTCATCATTCAATTTATATTCCATTTTAATAAAAGTATGCTTCTCAAATTTATGGGTGCATTATTATCCATAGGAGACTCAAAATTATAGCAGCTGGAGTATAAACTATGTTTGGTTTTACTAAGAAACTTGGTTCTTAAAAATCTAACCCTAGTGTAATCAGATATCTCTCTTATTATTGCCAGGTTCCATTTGAAGAAATGTACCCTTGCTGAGTACCAGCAAGCAATTCACTGAAGAGAACACTAATGGGGCAAACAGAAAGCAGGCACTTATTTCTCAAGAGGGTGAAGTGTTACAGACTAGTGACCATGAAGAAGTTAAGGAAGAAGACAAATGGTATTGCTTCTTTTCTGGCTGGGAATGTATCATACCGAGAACAATTCCTTAGGAGAAGCCAGAGTTCTGCTTTGATAAATGCTGTCCAGGAAGGCCTCATTTTGATCACTAACTTATTTCAAGGGTAGATTTGGAAACACATTTAACAAGTTTTAGTCTCCCCTTTAGGTAAAGATAGGCACTGGGAATTAAAGAATTTTCCAGACAGATACTCCACTATCATTTTCTAAACTTCAATTCTTACTCACAGCTCATGGATGAAAAGCCTAACGCAGAAGTTACAGAACTTGTTCAAAGAGCAATGAAATGTTGGACCATGCAGAGGTTGATAATTTATTATATTTAAGTTATAATCTAAAGTTCCCTCTCCTGCTTTCTTTCCATGGAGTTCACAAAACAACTATAACAAGTCACCTGCCATATTAGCAAATCCTTTTACTAGAGCAATGGAATAGAAAAATTTTAAGAACCCAGAAAGCATTTGCACTAATTTTTAATGAAATTTGTGTAAATACAAACATGTTTCTTTGAATTCTTTGTCACTTTTTGTTTTAAGATTCATAAACTGAAAAAGGGAAATTATGTATTTCTTTAGTACAGAGGCCATGAAAGCAACTATCACTTCAGTTTGATAACTGCAAATTAATATAAAGTGATTATTCATTTTGTTTTGAAATATATTAATTTCCCTTGTGTTATGTAACTTATCAATAAATTAGAATGTTTTATATATTAAAATATAATGGTTTACTACTCAGTGGTGAAAAACAATATCTTGAAATGTGCATGCAAATAGATGAAATTAGAAAAAAAACATCCTGAGTGAGATATCCCAGACCCAAAAAAGATGAGTGCAGTATGTACTCCCTCATAAGCGGATATTAGACATAAAACAGAGGATAATGAGCCTACAGCTTACAGTCCCAGAGAAATTAGGGAACAAGGAGATCCCTAAAAGAAACATACATGGATACCCTGGGATGGGAAATAGACAAGATCTCCCGAGAAAATTGGAAGCATTGAGGTGGTGTATATGGATTGGAGAATGTGAGAAGGAGAGGATAATCAGGCTACAATCCATAACCCCAAAGAATCTAGATAAAAGTAGAGGACACTAAGAAAGACACAAATGGAGGGGCCCAGGAAGGGGGAGATAGTTAAAATCTCCAGGGTAAATTGGGAGAATTATAGATGGGAAGAGATGGGCTTGTGAACATAAGGGATTGAGATGGTTGAATTAGTGGAAGGATGAAGAGGGGAGCAATTAAACCGATATCTTGATAGATGGAGAAATTATGGGGCTTGAGAGAAACCTGGCGCTAAGGAAATTCCCAGGAATCCACAAGGATAAATTCTGCTAAGACTCCTATCAATAGTAGAGAGGGTGCTTGAACTGGCCTACACCTGTAATCAGATTATTTACTACCTCAACTATCATCAAAGAACCTACATCCAGTAATTGATGGAAGCAGATGCAGTGTTCCAGTTAAGCTCTGAGCTGAGCTTCTGGAGTTAAGTTGAAGAGATGGAGCAGGCATCATATGAGCAATGGGGGGAAAGATCCTGATAGGGAAAATCACCAAGATAGCTTACCTGAGCTACTGGTTGCTTAAGGACTCTGGAATGACATCTGGGAAACAAGAAAGGAACTGACATAAGACCTCTAAATATGAGTGACAGTTGTGTGGCTTTATCTGTTTTGGAAGTGGGACCAGAATGTACCCCATATACATGGACTGACCTTTTTGAGTCATTTCCCTATGACTGGATACCTTGCTCAGCCTTGATGCAAGAGCAAGGGTCCTGATCATGATTCAAAGTGGTATTTGGTATTTCAGAATATGTTAATGCCCCAAAGGAGAACTTGACCCCTCTAAGGAGTGAAGGGGGTGTGGGATGGGGCAAGTTGGAGGTGAGAAAGGCATGAGGCATGAATGAGGTTGGTATGAAAAATGAAAACAATTAAATAAAAAGACTAATGATCACATTTTTTAAAAAGCACAGATTAACTGACTTAGATTCCATTGATATTTTGACTTAATGAAAGTATATAAATTTTGACAAATCTAAATAACCTTGTTTATATTAGTGCAACCCAGATACATAGAAGAATAAATGATTGTCAACAATTGAGAATAAATGTCATTTGATTCAGTAATGAACTATTATTTTTTTTAAATTCTTAAGTGTTCCTTTTGTAAAACTTAAATATCTAATTATTTTAGAATGATTCCAGCCCCAAAAAGTTACGTCCAAAGCCATTTATATAGCAGGATTATTGATTGCAATTAAACTTGACTTCAATTCGGGATCTAGTGCCTCCAAGTTTCTATGACTTTGAAGGAATCACATTATAATTATAATTAATATATGTAATGTTGGTTTCAACATAGATCATTACTCATCACATTGCATGTGTAAAATATATAATGGAGTGCAAAGGCACAGAGAAACTGTGTTAAAATATTTCATATTTTAAATATTAATGAGATTTCAATGAATGATTACTGGGAGTACTGAAAAACAGCTTTCTACAGTTCAAATAATATAATGAAATATTATATTCAAATAAATAATATCATTTTATACCATGTATTATGGTTCATTTATGAAATTAGTGATAGAAATGAAAGGGGTGATAAAATTAAAGACTCTTTTATAACTCATTTTTTATTCCCAAGCCAGTAGTTTAAGCTGTATTTGAGGGCTAATATTGTCATGAAAGTTTAAGATTCCAAATATTTGTACTAAATAGTTAAGTGATTAATTAAATTTTTTATTTTTATTCTTAAAGTCAATTTCTTTTGAGGGACCAATAATATAAATGGTTTACATTTTGCTACCTGGAATTTATTTTACTTTTCTCCATGAATTTACATATTTATTTCTTGAAATATGTATGTTAAACATTATATTACAGTGTTATATTACATAAAGTAAATCTTAGTTATCTTTTAGTTGCTTAAATTATATACCCTTAATGCTAATTTATACATAACTATATTCTATATAAATTTTCTCAGAACTTTACATAAGCAGTATCTTTGTCAGCAGAATGACAATATTTAATAATAAAAATATAGATCTATAAAAATTCATAAAATGCAACTTTTGAAAACAGCCAATAGCTGGAAAACTTTAAAGGAATCATTATATTTATGCAAATTTTGATGTATAATGAACAATGAAGCTGAAAGAACATCTTTAAAATAGGAAAGAATAAGGACAATAAAAGGTATTAGTAAAAGCTTAAAGAATAATAAGATAAAATATATTAACAAAATTTCAAATATTTAAACAAGGAAAATAACAGGACTTCATACTGAAGAAAAGTATGGGTAAATGCATATTTTATATTGCATATCATTTTTCTCTTTACTTTTTTAATTAGAAATAGATAGTGCTCTTATATGATACAACCTAATCACAGTCTGGGACTGGTTAGGAGTACTGCCTACTCTTCCAAACATCCTGAGTTCAATTCTCAGCAACTACATGGTGGCTCACAACCATCTGTAATGATATCTGGTGACTTCTTGAGGAAGAGTTCTTCAACTAAGGCCATAAAACTCAATATGGACACAGAAATGCCATCTACGGGCCTCTCATGCAAGCTTCAGCATTGCCAGGACATAAATTTCATTTTTTTTTCAAACACAGTTTACTGGCCCTTCCACCACCCTCAGCTACTTGAGAGTTGCAGAGCCTATGATGAGCACAGGAGCACACTGATATTCAGTTTTCATACAGTAAGTAGAATTTACAGACGGACCAACCTAATGGCACATGACTGCCCTGCTCCAGGAACATGCAATCTCACTCAAAAAACAAACATTTCAGTATCCGAATAATTTGAAGACAAAAAGGCATATTTTGGCCAGGCTAGAGCTGTTTTGTAGACTGTGCATAACCAAAATGGCTAATAAACACTCTGATTCTTTCTTTATAATAGCTCTAGTCTTAATCATGTGAGTTTGGCCATAGTGACTTTAACATCTTTTTAGAAAAAATGCCTGATGATACTGTTACCCTGAGGGCTAGAAGTACAAAAAAGTAAAAAGTAAAGAGAGACGTACTCATTGCGATCTAATCATATTGCTTATATGTTACCTGTCATATTTTTCATAATTTGAATTTGTAGTGAGGCTTGAGAAATGGCCACATAATTTCTTAAAAGATGTTTTTCAATTATCTTGGATATTTTATATCCTCCCAATTTCTATATTAACATTGGAAAAATAATCTATTTCCATAAGGTTATTAAAAATAGAATAAAAATAGCTTATAATATAGCAATACTGTTTTTTTTTATTTTGCTGTTGATTTGTTATGTTTTTTAAGAAAGTGTTTCACTATGTAGCCTTTGTTGACATTGAACTTACTCTGTAGACCAGGCTGGACTTAAACTCGCAGATATCTGCCTTGCTCTGCCTCTCAAGTGCTCAGATTAAATGCATACATCACCAATAACTGGCTGAAATATTGGATTTTTAATATATGTTTTTATTATTTATAATTTCTGGTTATCTGAGTGATGCCTTTAGATTTTATGCGAAAGTATAATATGCCTCGTAATCTGCCTTGTAGAACTTTCCCATAGTGGTTGAACTTAGATGGTGTTTAAAACGTATCATTTAAATACCATGATTTGCAGCGATATTTTCAATTTTTGTGACAGTAATTGATTAATAGTGTCAATGAGACATTATTGAGGTAAGGGTCTTCTAAAATATATCCCGTAAGTTACAGAATACTTATGATACTATATATTGTCACAAGCCAAAGAAATTTGAAAGTGAATATATATAACAATCATTCCAAAATGCTCCCGTATCCACCCTTCCTTTATCCCAACCATCCCCGACAAACAATAATATTTTCAATGGACAGAGCCAAGTTTGAACAGTGAATACTGTTACTATCTTCATTATAAACATGAGTTTATTTATTATAAAAATTATTTTGAAGTTGCCACATTCACACTTTATGAAACAAAATAAACTTTAAGTTCTATTTATAACACAAATCTCTCATACCAACTAAAACTTGTAAAATATTTTAGGGGTTTTTATTCCTCAGTGACTTAAAAATTATGATGCTTAACAGACCCAAATTTAAGTGTGAATACTTTGCCTAGAGATGAATAGTTTCTTACTAATAGTCACATTTTGTTGACTTCAATTCTTTATTAGTCTTTCTTACATGCCTCCTAGTATCAAGACAATATTCCATATTGTATTAATAATTATTTTTCTTAATTATGAGGTTGTATCTCATTACTACTAACATAAAAATGTCATATTTGCAAAAGAATAGGAAAAATCTTATAAATGTTTACTTTTGTTATTTTAACAGGATAAAAACTATGTTATGTTGTATGTAAGTCCTTAATCATATACTGGCGAGGCAAATGGTTGACAGTCTTTGTGAGTTCAAGAGCAGTGTGGTCTAGATAGATCCAGGTCAGTTGAGGCTACAAGTAAAAACTTTTTTCAGTTAATTTTTGCAGTGGAATATTTTAGACACACATACTCTTACATTTTAGCACCATATTATTATTTCTGACATATTAATAAATTTGGTTGAACTTATGAAGAAAAAATATTCAAAAACTTTATGCTATTATCTTTAATTACATTTGCACCCTGGCATCTTGAGAGCCACTGGAGATATTAATAATTCAAATGCTGCCCAATATGCTATTTGATCTATTTGCATTTTAGATGGTATCCTATCTTTTTATTTGTGTTATATTGATAAAAGTTTCACCTTAGTATAGCCCTTTTTTCCCCAGGGGTTTTAGCAGTTTTCATCTACTTAGTGGGAGGCAGAATAAGATAAAGCCAAATTTCCAGAATAACACTGAACATTTGTCCCAGGTTGAATCAGTTGTTTTGACTTTCACAGTGAAGAAGTGTGAGAAATGAATACATTGATTACTTAAAGGGCTCTCAAGTTTCAAATATTTTGTTCAGTAAAGCAATAGCATGCTTTCAATTTTTTTATGTATGCCAATCTGGTAATATTGAAATATTTATAAATAGATTGTATTTTTTTCTCAGTCTACATATTTGGGCCCTCGACACAAATTTGTCCTTGAAAGATTTTGCTAGTAAATTGAGCCAAGCTGAATCATGGATAATATAAATGAGAATAGAACCAGCAAGGGCAGAGACAATCTTCTTAATGGGTTGGAAGTTATAACCCATGGGAGATGAGATGGTCAGAAAAAGGAATCTCTCACGTGTTAAAGCTGATACAAAGGTAATCAGTGTGAGCCTTAAGGGCTGAGTGGGTTATGTCCTCATTAAGTGATTGCTTTCTACTTTCTTCTTGATTGAACATAAAAGCAAAATAAGGTGCATGCATTTAAATGTTTAGCAAATTGTCTAATTAAAAAATTCATTTGAGAACTATCCACTCCTCAGTGTAGGTAAGGCTTCCCCTAGGGGATCAACAAATTCTAGCATAACACTCAGAGACAAGACCAAAGTCCTCCACGCTATATCCAGGCTGAGCAATGTACCCCTCCAAAGAGAATGGACTCCGTAAAGTCAGTTCAAACTCTAACGATAAATTCTAGTTCCACTGCCAGTGGCCCTACAGATTGGCAGAGCCACAAAACTGTCACAAATTCATAGAACCTAGTTAGGTCTCATGCTGGCTCTCCCCTGTCAGTCTGAATCATTAAGCTCACATTATTTCAGGTAAGCTGTTTCAGTGGGTATCCCCGTCATGGTCTTGAGCCCTTTACTCATATTATTGCTTCCCCATCTCTTCAAGTGGACTCTAAGAGTTTAGTTCAGATCTTTACTGTGAATCTCTGCATTTTTCTCCATCAGTTACTGGATGAAAATTTTATGATGACAATTAATGTAGTCATCAATCTACATCAGATTACAGAGCAAAACTAGCCCAGGTACACTCTCCATTATTGCTTATGGTCTTTGTTAAGGTCATCCATGTAGATTCCTGGGTGTTTTCCTAGTGCATGGTTTCTTGTCAGCCTCATAATGGCTCCCTCAATTAACACATTTCCTTCAACTGCTTGTTCTTTTTCAGATTTATGGCATTTTATTGTTTTAACTGATATTACACACACACACACACACACACAAACATATAGATCAAGATAGATGATAGATAGATAGATAGATAGATAGATAGATAGATAGATAGATAGATAGATAGATGACAGACCAACAGGCAGGCAGACAGAGAGATAGAAGTAAGTGTAGGGATTATGTAGAAAAAATATTTCTCTTTGCAACAGACAGCTTTAGAGAAAACCACAACATTCAGGATGCAGAGTTGAGCAGTCCAGTCCCAATGGATATATCTGCAAAACAATTCCTTAACCTTATGCTCAGGAAGCATTGTGAATGATACTCAAACTATCTATAATATTTTTCTTCTTTTTCCAATATTTATTCAGTGTATTCATGGCTATAAATAAAATTTCAACTGTAATAAAATCCATGGAGATTATGTTACAAAGGCTTTTTAAGACAGATGAAGGCAAAAAAAAAAAACAACTTACTGACAAGATAATCTTTACGAGAGATTAACTCCAAAGAGCAATAATTATTATACCTAAATGATCATATTTTAAGTGTTTCAAAATGTGCCACAATTCAGAATTAATGACATTAAGTAGATTTTCATTTGAAATTATCCCTTTAAACCTTATAAGAGGTTAGACAACTCATTATTTTTCTAAAGTTTTGTGGTTTATCTTACTAAAAATTAAGGTTTTTACAATGAGTCATTGGAAATATTCTAAGATTAAATGATGCTATTTTTGTCAAATCCTCATTGGAATGTTTTTACAACAACATGTAATCTCCACACCGAGATTTTCATCATGAATTTGATAAAAAATTATTCTAGAATAATGTTCAATGTTTTATATAAAGCAAATCATGTAAATGTTTTTTTTTCTGTATAAATGTTTAAAAAGTTTGGTCACTTGAAAGTTTGTGAGTATATCCTACTTTATCCTGAAATGAGTCAGTATTTAAAAGAACAGTTATAATTATATGAAATTGAGATATTTTCAGACATTTCTAATAGCTGAGAAATGGGAGGGTTATTTTTGTTTGTTTGTTTGTTTTGAGACAGCATTTCACTATGTAGGTCTTTCCCTCCTGGAACACACTATAATGACCATAGTGGCCTCCAACTCTCAGAGATCTAACTTCCTCTACCTTGGCTTTTCAAAGCCTGAGGTTGAAGGCATTCATAACTATGCCAAACTAATGAATGCTTTTTAATTTAAGTAATTGTAGTACTTCAACCCACATAATTTATTAGAAGAAAAGAGAAAAATCCCAAAGTGGGTGGGTGGTGCTCCAAGAAATAATTCAGCTCATTGTGAGTAGGCTTATGCTTTTTTTTTTCTTTTAAATAGTTGCAAATCAAAGACATATTGACTAAGGGCGTAAAGGATAGCCAGTCCTTTTGTACAAAGATATCAAAAGTCTTCCTGGCCATCTAGATCAGTGGTTATCTAGTATGGATCTTGATCTCTGAAACAACTGCAAGCAAAGGAACTTTGAGCTGTATAACATCTCCCTCTGCCATCCAAATTTCCCCTCTGGTTGACTGGGGTCACCAATCCAAAAGGCCAGACACCCACTGTCTAACTTTCCACTATCATTTTTTCAAGATAATCAGTTCTGATGCAACAACTCTTGATATAATTTACCATACAATCATGTGCTACTTAGAGAACATGAATTTACTTTAGATTAAACCTATCAATTAAATATTCCTTCAAAACTCTCCAACATTAAGAAGGCAGATTAAGAATGTAGGGGTGAGAGATCCTATGTAGGCACAAGCTTGGACTTCTCCATGTTCATTCTTTGCATGGGTGTTGTTTTTGGCAATGGGACCCTGTTGTTAGCTTGAGAAGAAAACCATTTTGTCCTAGGCTTTATCATGGTTTGTTTGGAGATTTCCATGGGGTCCCCTAGGCTAACAACTAAACTTAATATAACCTTCTATCATCACTGGAAGCCTTATCTGACTCCATGAAATGGACAGTTGAAACATCATATCCACCAGTACTATATGTGTCCTCATTAGGGTCATTTTCATAGCTTCTAGGAAGTTTCAACTGCCCTAGGTTTCCACAACACCCATGTAATGACCCCCTAATTTCAGCCATCTCTCCCCAACACACTTCCTCTCTTCATACTATCCACCAACACACCTGATCCCTCTGGCTACTGACCCTCCTGTTCCTAGTCCACCTTTGAACTCTGTTCTATTTCCTCTTTCTAGAGAGATCTGTGAATCCCAGAGAGAACTCTCATCTCAACTAACTTCTGTGGATCTATATGTGTCTTATAAAGTCATCATCAGAAAAGCATGTTCCAGCAATAGATGGGAACGGATATATTGATACACAGCTGGATATTCTGTGGAGAAAGATTCTAAATTGGATATCCCTATAAAATCTCCCCTCTCTCAACTTAGGGAATCCTATAGAAGAACAGGTGGGAAACTCGTAAAAGCCAGAGGGGTAGAGAACTCCAGGAGGACAAGGCCCTATGAATTCACTAACCAAGGTACTTATGATCTCACAGAGAGTAAAACAGCAAACAAGGGCCTACACGGGTCTGTACCAGGGCCTCTGCAAATGTATTACAGCTATTAGTTCAGCATTTTTATGAGACTCCTGACTATGAAAATGAGTGTAGTCCCGACTCTTCTGCCTGATATTAGGCCTTTTTATCCTCCTGTTGTGTTGCTTTGATATTAATTTTTCTTCATATTACTATATTTTATAATGACATATTTGGTTGTTATCTATTAGAAGCCATTTTTTTTCTAATGTAAGACAGAAAAAGAGTGAATCTGATGAGGAGTAGAGGTAGGTAGGAACTGGAAAGAGTAACAGGAGGGTAGATTATAATCAAAATATACTGCATGAGAAAAGAATGTATTTTCAATAAAAGAAAACAATGTTCCCACAAAAATGAAAAGAAAATTAAGTTATCTTAAATTGAGTTCAAGTAATCAGTACCTGGTGTCCCACAAAGTCATGGAACTATGATCTTCAATTTCCTTTCACTGTTAAAAAACTGCTAATCACTTACTGTGGCAAAGTTTTGCTAAAGATTACACTTCTTTTCCTGTGAATTTATGTTATTATCTTGAATTTGTTTTTTATAGTTTGTACAGGTGGAGCTGTTTTACCCCATTAAGCCTTTAAAAATTCAGTGCCAAGTCACACTGCAAAACTATGTAACTTTCCCAAGGTATTAATTTTTTCTTTTCTTGTCTGTTACACATTTTGACTATCAAATAATTATTCAGTCTAAGTCTTTCAGAGTATTCATTTGAAATATAAAATATCTATGTTTATTTGTACATCAAATAACAAAATGTAAATATTGGCATAACATAATATATATTTCCTTTATCTTCATGCTGATGTCTAATTTTATTTTATTTTATTTTATCTCCAGCATATAAATTGTCAGTTTATTTGATGAACTATTATTCTCACAAATTTTAATACACTGGATTTGAATCTGCCTATAGAAATATACAAAAATAGACTTTATGTCTAGAAATTACTTGTTTATGTTTAAAATACATGAATGGCTTATCATTCTGGTATTAAGACAATCAAATGAAGAGGCTCAGATATTAACTGTGGAATATTACCTCTGATCCAAAGACAAAAAGATTTATTTAAGGGTTGAAAAATGTAAACAGAGTCATTGCTACTGATATTTTTAGACAATATACTCATTTATAACTCCATGAATATTATCTTTATGAAGTATTGAATTTTCCTATATTTAAGAAAATTTTATTGATTAGGAAGATTATAGTAACATGAAATAGTTATGGTAAATCTTACTGAACGCAATGGTGATACAGTTTGTATTCTTTGCTTCTTGTTTGACTAAGAACAATAAGCTGTTGTTTCTGTTTCAGCAATTCTTTTTAGACTCTATCTCCCTCAATCCATTGGAATGCAGAGAACTAAATGGAAGAAGTAAACCAATCTGTGGTTTCTGAGTTCATTTTCCAAGGACGTTGTACCTCAAGGGAACTATAGATCTTCCTCCTGCTGCCATTTTTCACCCTCTACCTGATGACTGTGGTAGGAAACATCTTTATGATCATATTAATCATCACTGATCATCATCTTCATTCTCCCATGTACTTTCTGTTAGCCAATCTCTCATTTATTGACTTATGCAATTCCTCAGTTACTACCCCCAAACAGATCATAGACCTTGTTAAAGAAAATAAACTAATTTCCTATGGAGGTTGCATGAGCCAGATCCTCTTTGCACATTTCTTTGTAGGAGATGAGATGGTTCTTCTTGTAACAATGGCCTATGACCGCTATGTGGCCATCTGCAGGCCACTCCACTACACCAGCATCATGGACAGACAGAAGTGTATCTGGCTGATTGTGATATCATGGATCATTGGGTTTGTGCATGGCATTAGTCAACTGATCTTAATTTTAAAATCATTTCAATTTAAAATTAAATTTTTAAAAAACATAGTATCATAGAAGCATCCTATCGCAGTAGGTGGAAACTAACGCAGAGATAAACACGTAGACAATGTGCAGAGACTAAGAGATATTGAAACACTATTTCTAAATCAGATGTATTTTTATCAAATTCCTCACCTCAAGGCTCAAATAGTAATGGAGAAGTGGAGGAGAAAGGGTTGTAAGGGCCAGGGAGGATGGATGACTCCAAGAAAACAGTGTCTGCCAAATAGGACAGGATGTATGGAGTTATGAACTCACAGTGACCATGGAAACACATACAAAGGTCCTGCACAGGTTTGAACCAGATTCAGTTCAAGTTCCAAAAGAAATAAGTGGACTTGGACTCCTGCCCATTACCAAAAATTATCTGCAACTGACAACAGCATTTCCAAACCTATAAGACACTTGAAGGTTAATATTATCTATGAAACATTTAAAATAATTTAAATTTGGATTCATATTTGCATACACTGTTATTTTCTTTCGTATTTTCATTATTCAGTTGTTAAATGAAAGCAGAAATCTAGAATATCAAATCCCTGTGTATCAGTTTCTTGTTATCTCTTAACATTATTATTTTCTAGGTTAAATCACCAATGATGCCATAGACAGAGTAATTTCACTTTTGAATTTCTTTCACCTTCCAAGTTTTGCAAGCCAATGAACTTATGTTTTTGTCTCCTCATCATGTTCATCATCGCTGTCCATTTTACTCTATCATCCTTTTTTTTCTTTTGCTTTGATATTGCTTCTACTGTTCTATTCCCATCTATCATGAAATTAGTAAGAGGACTTGTCCAACAGATCACTATTAACCTTTATTAAAGCATATATAAACACTTAAATGTGGCCTATGCAATTAAGGTGTGAATCTTTAGTTTGGTTTACTGCTGGATAGTTTTATGTCAACTTGAAATAAGCTAAACTCATTCAAGAGGAGAGAACCTTAATTAAGAAAATAGCTCTACAATATTATGCTCTTGACAAGCCTATAAGGCATTTTCTTAATTAGTGATTGATAGGGAAGGGCCCAGGACCCTGTAGGTGAGATCATCCCGAGCTGGTAGTCCTGTGGTCTATAACAATGTAGACTGAGCAAGCCATGAGGAGCAAACCAATAAGCAGAACACCTCTGTGACTCTGCATCTGTACTGTGTGAGTTCCTTCTCTCACTGCTTTTCTTAATGAAATGTTATCTGGAAATGTTAGTGAAATATGCATTTTGTTCCCCAACTTACTTTTGGTCATGACATTACATCACAGAAATAGTAACACTAACAAAGACATTTGCATTAGTGGTAAATTAGCTGCTGCTCATGAACACTGTAATGGGATATATGTATGCATGTGTGTGTGTGTGTGTGTGTGTGTGTGTGTGTGTGTGTAGTGCTGTGGGAATATTTTTGACCAGAATATGTGCTGAAACACAACTACAATAATGGTTACCCTATACTGTAAAATTCTACAGTCACCTAGATATTAACCCTTTAAACAAATCTATGAAGGATTTTTAAAATTATATTAGCCTTTGGTCATCTTCAAGGAGTTGCTTACATTAGGTTAAATCATGGGAAAGACCCTTATTAAATACAGGCAGCACCAACCAAGGAGATAGTATTCTGAAATGAATGAAAAGAAAACAATTTAGCTGAGTGCTATATTTTATATTTCTGATATTCCCAACAACAGACAAAAATGGCTATCATAATCAAGTTCTTGCTTCCATGTTTTTCCCACTGTGTTGGACTACTTTCTTGATTTGGGAACCTAAAAATACCTTTTTCCTCAAGTTGCTTTGTCAGTTTTTCTCTCAGATACAAGACAAACAACTCATGTAGCTATTATATTTGCTCACCAGTGTTAGAAATAGATACCTATTACTTCTATCATTAAATTAATATATGAACTGAGTGAGGAAAATAAGAATGAATTCATCAATTAACGTAGATGAGGAAAAAAAATCTGTTTTTTTAACAGGAGAAAAACAAATACATGCTAAGAAAGATATATATGTAAGGTCTTTTAAACAAATTTCAAGTGTCCTCAAAGTAGCCATATCATGAATTAATGAATAAAGGAAAATATATTCAAACTCGAAATTATTTAGAAAAGTTAAGATCCTTGCTTGTCATAATATTTACAAATGCTATAGGCTTTAATACAGGGAAATGTTAGACTAGAAAGTTGTATCTCTCTATCATCCACAATTTAAAATATTTTATTCACTACAAGCTATGAGTCAAATATTGTATTAAATGAATATATATTTCAGGGGAGTCACTTAAAAATTTATTGCTAGCATTATTAGATGAACCATAAGAAAATTAAACACCACCATTAACATTAATCTTAATGTATATTTTAAATATAATGTGTATAGGGAACACTTTGTTAAGTGACCTGATATCATTAAATCTCTATGAAAATATTTATATTGCCATCCAAGTTCCTCCTGTTTATAGATGTACTCCCATTTGCTCCAGAGAAAACTGCCAAGCTAATGACATTTCGAGTGATGGCAGCATCATCTGTCATCCTTCTCTGTAATTCTCTCCAGGCTCTGGCAGACAAATACATTTTCACATGCCATAAAAAATTAAGTATCAAAATAGTGTAAAAATAACTTTAAGGGTCTGATAAAAGAGCCTAATGCAAGGACATTGAAAGTTAATGCTTCTCAATGTCTAAACCTGTCATTTCCAGTGTCACATATTTTAGAAAATAAAACGATCCTTTAACAGTTCCAGAGGATAAAGTGAGACAAGATCTATTATAAGGAGAGGTGAACATCAGTGGAAAAGGGCCATGTGTCAGTTAAATAACACAAAATGTGTTTGTATTTCAAGGATTTACTTGTACATAAAATGGTTAGCATGCATACAAAAAAAGATAAAAATTATAACCAAAGTGTGCAGGGGTCAGCATTGATGATGGGTTCTTCAAGACTTATGAGTATCAACCTACACATGAATATTAATACTATTATTCCACCAGCTTTGCATCTCATTAATTTGCAGATTTAGAACATAATAGATCCACAATTTGCAACAGGAATTAAAACTAATTTCATTTCCATTAAGAATTTGATCAGTGCCTGTCTAATGTACAAGTCTACAATTAGAAACTTCTCCACTCGAGGATGTGATCTGTTTCTTCTGGGTTACATATAATATATGAAGGAAGAGAATTCTTGAACAAAATTTTGTCACCATTAGGCTAGTACAAAAGGTAAATAAGATTTTATGGACAATTAATTAGTGTTCATAATTATACAAAATTCAGCAAACACTATGGAATGACCTCATTTCAATTACTCATAATTCATCTCATTTAATATTGTGATGTCTCAAAATTTTTCCTAGTTTATTTATAGCAATATATCTCACATATCATTTGTTCTTTATGGGCCAAATTTGACTTTATTTCCAGTTTTTTTTCTCAGAAAGTTATAGGAAATCAGCAGGATATATTAAATTCTACTAAGTTGGGAAAAAGATTCATTTTTATTTATTTCACTGTTGAGAATTTTATATATGCATATCATATATTTGTATTTAATCCTTAACTTCTGACTTATCTCCTTTGCCTTACCACTGTCCCAGACAACATGTTGTGTGAATCAATGAGTCCTTTTAGAGCTTCAGCATAGTACGTGCATTATTGTGGATTAATCTATTTTGGGTAGCCTTTCAGAAGCCCCATTCATGAAGAAAAGTAACTTTACTTCTTTCATAAACCATCAATTGCCAGTGCTCTACTACGCACGCCGTGGCTTTGTCCAAGTTACTATTGGAAAGGTTTTAGGTGTGCCTCAAGGATGCTATCAGTTCATGTATGAAATAGCCCTATCATTTCTGCCAATTACTATTTCTTTGCAGATGTCCAGTACCTCTGATTTTTATATCTTTCCTATTGCATATTCCATAATGATCTTGAATCTTGGAGGAATGGTTGTGATATAGATGCTGAAGGTATCATACTTCAGACATAATTTGCATGTCATGTCCCTCTACAGGAATTGACATGAAAGTCTCCCTGAGAACTAGCTGTCATGCATGATACCAGAAGGCACTGGGCAAACTTCCCAACAGAGAAAGCAACCTATAATACTAACCAGCTATGATACTTATGAACTATAACAATGTCCAATGTGACACATTAGTGTTAGGTGTGTAGTAGTGACATATATAACTTAACAGTAACCACCAGTCCTATAATTAAATTTAAAAATCATTCATCATGGGCGAAATCATGCCTGATACTAGAAACCTATTCAACTATCCAGTATTACTAATATGATAAATCTTGGAGCAGAACCAATCAACAGCATTTTACTAAACAAGCATATTCCCTAACTAACTCTAAATATTTGCACTTATATCCACACATAAAGTTTAATCCTCATTCCAATTCAAAGAATCTTATTTTTGTATTTTTAGTTTTAATTCTTTGTTTTTAGGGAAGCATTTAAATTGCATAAGCCTAGATTTCTTTCTTACTTTTGTTTTTCTGTAATATCTATAATCTGTAAAACATTGTTCTAAAAGTTCCACTGATGAATAAATGTCCAAATAAGAAATTCCATAGAACTGTCAATATCTCAGTATTGCTGTCAACATTACTTATTGAAATAAGTAAGTATTGACAAGATGCAGCTACAGTCATCTATATTAATGAAAGTGTCAAATGCTCCATGCAGGTGCGATTAATAAATTGATTTTTAATATACACTTGAACATAGTTGAACAAATGTCCTTGTAGTATGATTGACCACCCTTTGAGTATGTGCCCCAGAGTAGCATTACTGGGTCCTGAGGTACATTAATTCCCAATTTTCTGATAAAATGTTATACTGATTTCCAGTTTGGTTGTACAAGTTTGTATTCCCATCAGCAATTGAGAAGTGTTCTACTTTCCCCATGTCATCTCCAGCATAAGCTATCATTTTTTGTTTTTGATCTTAACCATTCTGACTGGTGTAAGGTGTTATCTCAGACGCATTTTGATTTACGTGTCACTTCTGAATAAAGATGCTAACTATTTCCTTAAGTGTTTTTCAGCCCTTTGAGATTCTTCTGTTGAGAATTCTCTGTTTAGTGCTGCACCCCATTTCGATGTATAACTTTTTGAGTTCTTTAAATATTTTGATATCAGTCCTCTCTCTGATGTGGGATTGATGAAGATCTTTTCACATTCATTATGCCAACTTTTTATCTTATTAACTCTGTCCTTTGCTTTAGTGAAGCTTCTCAGTTTCAGGAGGCCCTATTTATTTATTATTGCTCTCAGCGCCTGTGCTACTGGAGTTATATTTAGGAAGTAGTCTATGGTCTGCATGCATTGAAGGCTTCTTCCCACTTTCTCTTCTGTCAGGTGGTCTGATTTATATTATGGTCTTTAATCCATTTGGACTTAAGTTTTGTGTATGGGCATAGATATGTATCTATTTGCATTTTCCTACTAATTGATTTCCAGTGATCCCTGTTAAGACTCTGTTTGTTTCCCAACCACTCAGACCTGAAATAATCACACAGAAATTGAATTGGTACAACACTGATTAATCTATTAGCTCATGTTTCTTATTGACTAGCTCTTTTATCATAAATTAACCCACTTCTATCAATTTGTGTATTGCTACGTGCTTGTGGCTTACCGGTTAGATTTCATCATGCATCCAGTATCTGTATCCCTGACTAGATTTATTCTGTCTTCCTCAATCACCTTGGAATTTCCACCTTGCCCTATTCTGTGATGAAGTAGGCCCAAAGATGCTTCTTGATTATCTGCAGTAATCACAGCATAAAGAGGATATTCCCACATCAGGTCTCTTTCTTCAGGACTCATGAGAAACTGTGAAAGAGGACATGATAGGTCAGTGTCAAAGAATGGAGGACCAATAAAGCAAATCTGACTACACAAGTACTGTCATTGCACATATGAACTTTCACACACATACATACACATACACTACACACACACAGTGTACACACACCAGAAAATTTACTTACCAATGTCATCTTGTGTTTGATGCAAAATATAACATACAATTAGAAATATGTTATACATATATTATATATACACTCACATATATATGAAAATCATTTTAAATAAAATGCCAGTGTTATGAATTGTGTAATGGAATCCATCTATACCTATTTTTTTTCTTCCTAAGATCTTAACATGAAAGAGAAAACATGCAACAATTGGCTGATAATTTGTAATATTACTTCTAAATATAAATCAACTGATTTATATTAATTATTTGAAATTTTCAAACATCTGAAAAAAAAACAACTCCAAAATAAAGGATTAATTTAGCTTCACCATAAATAGATTCCCTCAAGGAATGAAAGACATACTGGTAAAATTTGCTTTTGCCTCTGGTAATATTAGTGGCCTAAAATCTCAGAAGATCATGGTGAGAATGATGAACAGGTATACTATGTCTCATGATGCTGAATCATTTTCTTTGTTATTCACCCCATCACCACAGTCCATAAAATGATGCAATCTACTACACCCAAGGGAGATCTTTCTCTCTTAATTAATTATTTTTAAAATGAACTTCATAGAGAGGCTCTAAGATTTTCCTAAAAAATGTTGTAGCTAGGGGTTTCTTAAACTAATCAGTTTGATGTTGAAAATTAAACACCAGAGGGCCTTTGCTTAAGAATTAAGATTTCCCATCAACAACAGCGAAGGATTGTACTGTATAAGGATGTATTTTAGATGACATGGGTCCTAGAGTCTTAAAGACTTACCCAATTATGTACTGGTATCAGTGAACTAGATATTGTTTATGTTAATATACAAAGATAGTGAAACTCTATTAAAATAAATTAGTCAGTGTGGAAAAGAATCTTAGAAATTTTATAAGGAGGATTTGCTTCCATATGAGAAAGAGTATAAAATGTTTTTGTGGTTGTTTGTTATTTTGTTTTAAAGACCTCATAACTTTCATTGATGCTTTCTACATGCTAACATTTTTGGTCTTTACTTTCTTACATCTTGTACTGATAAATATGATAATAGGATAATTAGTGGATGATTCTTAAACATTATGTCAGTAATTTCATATGCTTTTCTATTTTAATTGATTTATTTTAAACATGTGAATGTTATCTTTTATGTTGTAAGATGTATAAAGGAGAAAGATTATATAATTTTCAAAATCTGTGCACTCTTGGCACCTACTTATAAATAATAATAAGGTGAATTTGTGAATATCATATTTCTACCTATTTGTTAACATGGAAATAATTCTGTGGTGTTTTATAGTAATTCTAGTAGGACAACCCAAGATATAGCACATGAGAATGTTCACATTACATTATTGTTATCATAGTTTGATTTTCCTTTTTAGATTTTTAGAATTGATAATATTCTGAAGCTTGTTGTTTAATACTTAGTGAGTCAGAAAAATCTTTAAAATTACCAAAGTCAAGCCTGGCGGTGGTGGCGCACGCCTTTAATCCAAGCACTCGGGAGGCAGAGGCAGGTGGATCTCTGTGAGTTCGAGGCCAGCCTGGTCTACAAGAGCTAGTTCTGGGACAGGAACAAAAAGCAACAAAGAAACCCTGTCTCAAAAATTAAAAAAAAAAAAATTACCAAAGTCAGTAATCCTATGTGCCAATCTCAATAGGATTTCCCTCTAATATCTATTCTTTTTTTAAAATAAAGCTTCACATATGTGGACCCTTAAGTGTTAAATTGGTATAATAAAAAATGATCTTTACAAAGGAACTAGAACATGATTGCAATATCACAAAATAATTCAGATGTAAAGAAAAGATCTTATTTTGGTTACTTAGATATGACCTCAAAAAGAGAATCTTTCCTCAAATTCCAGAAGAAAAACTAAAGGAATAGATAGGAAACTTTAATAACAAAGAGATAATTATACACATACATGTATAGCTAAGGGAAAGTAAATGGTAGGAGAAAATCTAAGTTCCAAGATATACAATGCAATTTCATCTACTTCACAAGCATGAAAGCCATTCAATATATTTAGCCTGCCAGACTTATATTGTAGCTTGGAGGAGTACATTTTACTACTGTAATATTAATATTGCTATTAAGTAAATATTTATTTGCTCGGGTGCTACATTAATTAAAGCCAAGGACAAGGAACTTGTGGAATATCTTCCAAACTAAAATGAAGTATGTTCCAAGTCAGATTACCTTGTGCTTAAGTCTTGAAATTCGAACTATCACATTCTTCCAAAGAAGCTTATTAAACTAAGGATAACAAAGTTTCAGGCTTATATATCAAATGATAGTAGACTGAAGAAATATCCAGTAAAGCAAAACCTTCCAACCTCGTGGTTCATATTATTATAAGAGTACATCACCGGCAGATTTACAAAAGAAAAAGGTGGCTTTGGTTGTGCTGTCTTTTTCTCTATTATTTTCACCTATGGCAACTTGAATTCCTCTTTGTCATCAATGTAGAAAGAGAAGTTAGCATGTGCTTGCACTGATTGTCTGAAGAATAAATGTATTCATGTATTTCTAAACATAGCAATAGACAATAATATACCACATGAAGGAAATAGTATAATTTATGTTGTCTTTTCAAATAAGAATTGAACTAGAATACTTGCACTTTAATTGACCTGAAAATTTTAAACGATGATACCCTAGAAATATTAGAACACAAATACATTGATTGTATCATATACTTAAAGTGGTTTTATCCCCAACAACAATAAAAATAAACTGAATTATGGTTGATAGAGATCATAAGAATTATGTGGCATGAAAGAAGTAAAATAACATAACACACAAGGCCAGTTCCAGACTGAGAAGCAAATGATAATGACACTGGGATTTGTGTCTACTGCATGTACTAGCTTTTTGGGATCCTGTTCTATTTGGATGCATACCTTCCTAAGTCTGGATGGAGGGGGGAAGGCCTTGGACTTCACACAGGGCAGGGTACCCTGCCCTCTTTTAGAACTGAAGGGGGAAGGGGAAGGGTGAGTGGGGTGAGTGGGAAAGCAGAAGGGAAGTAGGAGGAGGGAAGTAAGTGGACATTTTGAATGGTATTATTTATAAAGTAATAAATAATTATTAGAAAAAATAAAAATAAGATAAAATAACATACATTATGTGGACTGCAAAATATAGAATCCCGTATACAGTTGCTCTGTGGAAGGCAAAAGAGACAAGGAGTGAGTACAGAAGCCCCTATGAAAGATTTTGGGTTTGCTATCTAGGATTCTGTGTACATAATTAAAACCATTTATATTTTGAAGTGTTGCTATATACACTCAAGTGTGTATAATAAACTACAATATGCAACATTAAAAGACAAATGAATGCCTTAAGTACATTTTAAAGCATTAAGTTTATACCTATAAAAGGAGTAACCAAAACTTCAAATCAAAAATGAAAGCAATAACTTTGTTCTTGCAGAAGGAAAGCCTATAGGACACTCTGAGAAAAAAAAATATGGAGACTTCTTCAGGATGCAGAATGGATGAGGGAAGTATGGTTTCAATTAAAGCTAGGATAGTTTAAATTTCTTACTGCAGTAACAAATAAAGCATACATTCAACCGCAACAAGTAGTCATAGATACATGCCCATATAATTCCTCTATCTCAAGTTAAAAACTCATAGAGGGGGAATTTATACAGATTAATAGACCATGATTCTTATAAATGGTGATAGGCTAAAGGGAAATAGGGGATTATAAATGGAAGGGTAGTACATTTCTTCTTATACCATTTCTGTCTTTTGTTATTTGGATTACATTACTATTTCTATATCCATGTCTTACCATAGTATTTTTCTAAGTTAGAGAAAGCAAAAATTTTACATTATGCGCTTATTTTATTAATTTCCATAATCATGCTTAGTTTTATGATACATTAACCCCATAACATACTGTAAATGAATCCAAGATACTAGCATTTTCTTCAGAATATGAAATGACTTCATAAGTTTGTCACCTATGATACTGCATTGTCTATATCATCTAGTCCCAGGGTCATACTAAAATGAGTCATCTTGAGAATCTCAAATTGGAGCTAATGGCTACTTTAAAACATGTTCTGCGCCAGTACATGTTCCCAGCATACTGGAGAAAGTTTTAATCTACCTCTTCTCTTCTAATCACATGACTGAGATTAACTGTGTAGGTAAAAGGATTACAATCCAGAAGATCAGAGATATTCACAGATCTGATAGAGACAGTGGAGGTGGTGAATTTTCTGGTTTACTGATTCTCCTGAGCTATGACATAGGTGAATTGCAAACACCACATAATTTCTGTGACTGGACAGTGGTCTGTGTTAGGCAGCTGCTGAGACAGGAAAATGCAGAGTTTATGAGGAATGGATGCAGAAATGAAGGGATTTCACCCAGAGAAATCTCTCATAGAGTCCAGTACACTTTCAATTTCTCATCCTCAGTCCATCATTTGACATCGAGTTTGACCTTTTATCTCCCAAACCATCAAAATAATCAGTTATGCTTAAAGAATTATCTTGTAAGTCTGGCTGTGTTTAAATGACGAGAGACCCTCTGGTACCATTCAAGTCCTAATGGGCCATTTTCATTAAAATATCAAAGAAGGTTGTATTTCATTTTTATTAGATTTTTTTCTTTCTTGTTTGAACACAAATTCTACTATTGTGACAGCTACTCCAAAGTCTAAAGTACATTTAGCAAAACCCTGGTCATAAATTCAGGTATCTGGGTATGTTTGTGGGTGTGACGGTATTTGTTGGAGAAGCATGTGGAAATAGAAACTCGTTCATTTCTAAGTTACACAGACTGAACTTACACAGAAACTATACAAATGACAACATGTTTGGCCAGAAACTGAGGCATATTCCTAGCTGTTACATTTGAAATTAACCCATTTCTATTAATCTATGCATCTCCACAAGGCTATGGCTAACTGGTAAATTTCCAGTGTCCTCGTCCTTCAGCAGCTACATGGCATCTCTGTGACTCGGCCTAATCTCTCTATATGCATCTGTTCAGATTTCCTGCCTGACTTTGCTCTGAGGAGCCATTGGCCAAAGCAGCTTCTTTATTAACCAATGGTAATCAAACATATTTATAGCATACATAGGAGAATCTCACATCATCATCCTCTTCCTATCTAAATTAAAAGGAACGTTTTATTTTATCTTTAACATAATAAAATTGCATATAACAAAACAATTATCAAATAAGAATGATAGTTACAATATTTATATGTAAATTATCTTTTATCATAACTAAGGAACACTATAACTATCTGTCTTCAACTCTTGAAGGACGCCAGAAGGATATATTACCCAAGTAAACAGGAAGTGCATTATAAGCACTTTTCAAAACTCTAGAATAGACAGAGACAACTTAGTACATGCCTGGCCAGTCACCCAAAGCTCTTTTGTAATGTTAGGACATCCGTTTTCAACCTATTCTTGGAGACTTTTCCATGAAGCTGGGAATTTGAAAGACTATTTTGATTATATTTGCAGTTTTCCCATCATTTTCTTCTGTGTCCTGCAGAATGTCTGGCAGTTTCTTCTGTGAAGCAGGTACCCTGAAGGACCAACTCATCTTTTAAAGGCAAGTTTATTTTTTTTTTTTCTGTGGGTCTTGCATGTCCAGTTTATACTGCATAACATCAAGTTATGCCACAGTCCAGGCAAGAGCCGTTTATTGCCCAGTTGCCACATTGAAGGCAAATTCCAAAGTGAGTTTATTCAATGCCCATCAACCTCTCTGAAGTAAATGGTGCTGCTAAAAGGAGTTATATTTCAACGCTAAGAAAAGTTTACGTTCCTAAAACTTTTTAAAAAATACATAAATTTTCATGAAAAAGAAGAAAGCAAACAAAAATTTTTACAGAAAAGTAAATAAAAAGGAAAATTAGGAAGGAACTATAGTAAAAACCTTATGTTAAGCAGTCAGGAAGGTTGTTATCATTCTCTTCAAGATCTCTAGATACACTTGATTTTATTAGGTGAATGTGAAATTGAGTTCACCACATAACATTTTATATGGTAAGCAGTTTTGTTTAGCTTTAAATATTTTAAAGTGCTGGTCATTACATACAGGTATGTTTGTTCATTCAGTTCTATTTATTCTATTTATGATGACTAACATAACCCCTGCTTTGTCATCTATAATTTAAAGTTCGGGCCTTCGTTAAATAGAAGAATATCTAGAAGAAGAAAGAGGAAGGGTAATGGAAGAATATAGACAAGAAAGAGAATAATGAAAAACGTAATAATGAGAGAGAAGATTGGGAGGATAAGCAGGAGGAGTTGGTTAGAAGTTCTGAAAAAATTCTCCATGTGCTGTGAAGTTTGTCATGGCTGATACTGATTTTCAACTATATATTAAGTAAAATCTTCTAAGAGGAAACTGCTTAAAATATCTGTAAGAAATCAAAACAATTAGATTCTTTTGGTAGAAAGACTTTATCTAAATTTTGTCAGAAAAATTTCAGGAATTGCATAAAGAAGTCAGATCTAGCTGAGTTCCTGGATTTCTCACTTTCTACTTGGACAGTGAAGGCATTTAGAACAACTGCCACCTGCACCTGCATCTAATGTCATGTTATTCCTGACATGATTGATGACTGTATACAGAAGCTCAAAGACAAAATAAACTTTTACTTGCTTAATTTGTTGTTGTCAATTATTTTGTCATATTAATAAAACTGATATCATTGTAAATCTGTGAGGTAATTGCCACTTGCTGAGGAATGAGTTATGAATTTAACAGTTTACTTTTTCAAACCTACCAGTTTACACTATGAACATGATACTATAGGTATATGTTCACATATCTTAATGTTCGTATAATAAATTTTTGTTTTTAGATGTTTAGATGTGTGCATATGTAATAAAAATTTATATTCTGACATTAAATACTCTGATTATGTCTGTGTGCTGTCAAAACATGTGCTTTTAGAATAAGGTATGGAGCTCCATGCTTGTAGTATTCTTGTATAATGTTAAAGTAGAATATGGATCCATTGACTAAGTAGCTTTTACAAGAGTATAAATTTTATATGCTCCAAAAACTACTCTGTGTTCCATTCTCTTTTATTATGCAAGAGTATTAAAATAGCACATTCTGATTTTTAAATGGCAAGCAAAATATTATATAATGAATATGTAGAACACTTTTGATTGAATCTTTAATATATACCCTCTCAATCATTTTCAAATATGGAATATAATGTTTGATGCATTATTTATAACTGTAGGTATTATTTCTGACTTTTCATGGCCTACAGACACTCTATTTTATGTACTGAATATGCAGATAATTTTCTGAAGACAGAAACATGTGTATATATATATATACACACATATATATATAACTATTTTACTATGAATAAACATTTTAGCATTCTACATGCAGTATATTATATAAGTCATATAATCACTGAAAAATATAATTCATGCTATAGTAGGTGGGTAGCTTATATGTAGAACATTTGTTTTTGCTGATTTTTGCTCATGGTGATAATCTATTATTTGTTATCTCTTGACCTCTATACTCCATCACTGATAAATGCTCAATGTTGAGAGCAATAAAGTGAAGAGTAAGTTTGATTTATGTGAAATTTCATGTATTTCTATTTCTGTTTTACTTATTAACATTTTTGACACTTGATATTTTGTATCATTTCTACCATTTTATTCTCAATATACCATTTATAAGACAGTATATCTCATATTCATTTTTGACACCAGCGATAGGAAGGTTGCAAATAGCCTAGCTGAGCAGGGTAAGTGAGCTTATGATAGGTCAAATTCACTCTGGCAAGAAATTGGATGTTACAATGGATCCAAATTTATTTGGGGATTTTCTTATAAACCACTAGATGGGAAACACCATGAAGTTGAGGAAATGGCCTGTGAAATAAAAAGAGCCTGTGATAAAAAGGAAGAGATCTGATGAAGGACTTTAATTACTTAGCATAATGTTGAAGACTTAAAAAAAAAGTAAAGTTAAGAACTGTATAATATTGCTTCTGAGCCAATCAAATCACTTTCCAGTAACTCCTTTCACTTAAACTTAAACCAAGATTATATATGTATATGTACATAAGAGATATTGTTATTTCTAAATATATAGCAGCAATTCTCTAATAATTAAAATTTGTCATCTTCATTATAAATGATAAAAAGAGAAATAGTGATGTATTCACTATTCATAAATATTCACTATACACATTGATAAAATTAGTTCACCTGATTCATATTTTTCAAAAATTATAGTTTATATTAAAGTTCATTCTTTAGTGTTTTTCACAGTAGACATCCGTTATCTGATCATGTATAACAAGAAGAAATAGACACAAATGCTTGAAATAGTTTCCTGAAATATCAGCTATAAACTACATTTACTTAATATGAATAGTTAAATAAATAACATTACCTTTTGTTACATTTGATACAAACTATTTTGTATGCATGTTTCTAGAATTGCTAAACAAATAAATAAAATCTCTCAATTACATATTCAAATAGAAAACCTTTAAAGTGACAAAATTAAGATGAAAGGGCAACTAATCCACTATTTTCTTACTATTATAAAACAAAATTCAAGAGAATACAAAGTTTAAGAAACTTATTCCAAAGAACATGATCTTCAGCATTACTTTCTCAATGTAAGTTGTTGCAACTCTCTAGACAGCTTTTTTATTATCTCTTATGGAAAACTCATATTTTCCAGATATTTTATCTCTGGATATAGGTCTCTACTAAAGAAAAATCCCTCACTAGAAAAGATTAAATATCCAGAATGTTTTAAAAATATTTGAGCTGTAATTTCTTATTACTTATAGCATTTTTAAATACTGAAATCAAAGATAGATTACTACTATAGTTTAAAAGTATGTTAATGGAGAAAAATTGAAACATTTTTTTTTATTTTCAACAAATGTGTCAAGCCAAGTTCTAGAAATTATGTTTATCTTAATTTACTATAAAATTTAGCAAAAGAGCACACTATTTTCACTATTTCACTATTTTCTAAATAACTCACTCAGTAACTCATTTTCTATAACAAAATATAGAACAACACATTGCTTAAAACTGCTGCCTTTGAATGTCAACTCCTGGTTTACAAGGCATCTATGCCTCTTCAATATATACAACCCTGATGATGTTCCTTGGCATCCCAGTCTCTCATTTGGAAAACAATAAAAGTCATATCAACATATATACATAGAGAACTAAGAGAAACAATAAAATACTGGAAACAGTGTCTACCATGTGTCATCTACTCTATCAGAGTTATATTGTTATATCAGATTGAGCTTTCAATATGCATGCTGTTATTTTACTTTGCAAGTCAGAGACAAATGGTTCTGTCTGCGAACTCATATTGTTTCACTGACAAATTTAAAAATGCCCCTGGGGCTGGCTGGAAAATAATATAATTGGTCTCCTTTGGGGTTGCATCTATGCAGAGAAAGTTTTATGTTTAGAAGTGTGTAAATTCATATTCAGAGACTTAGTAAGACATCAGCATAAACCAAGCATTATTTCAACATTTCCTGGTGATTCAGACAGCTATATTCTGTTATCTGACTGGCAATGGATGGAACAATTCTACTTGATTTAAAATTGAGGTCTATTTTTTAAGTGCAAATACTGCCAGCTTTTATGATAGATTCTAAGTAATAAAACCATTCTCTGTGTTTAATATGCAGATACTTTCTGCTTTGGAAAATTAAGCTTAGCCAACATAACAGTGATATTTAGTTCACATTGACAAGTGACATAAAAATGTGAGAATTTTCCAAGCATTTTATGTATTAACATCCAGATACACATAATAACAGTGATTTTTATTTTTTTATCATTTTTACCATATGTGATCTTTATAAAAGCATGATAGGAGATAAGCTGAGTTCAAATCACTTGGTCTTGTGCATGTCTTTTGAAATTCCATGAACTTTTTGGTTTAAAATTCTGTAAACTCCTGAGAGCTGGCAAGTTATGATAACTTCTATGTTTGTCTCCCATAAATTTTACCTCCCTGTAAACAGAAACTTATGATTTCAAGCAGTTCAATCAGGGATAAAGCAATAAACAAGAAATAAATTGCTGTCCAAATCATAATATTTTGGCATAAGAATGAATCTGATATTAAGCCACCCATTTTACACAAACACTCTAAATCTTCATCATACAGAAAGCATGCAAATAAAGATAAATAAATAAGAACTGAGACACAGACAACTTAGGTTTCAGGAAAATTACTGAGACTATATTTAAATAATCCTTAAGTGAATGGAAATATCATAGCAGAAAATTGTGCATTTTATCTACCACATAATTTTTCATGATTTTTTAATTATTAATTATTTTATCCTTCATACATTGATGTAGTAGAGAAGTCCATAAACTCTTGAGATTTAGGGTGTATGACAGGTCCAGACATTGTTTATTTTTTTCCATTCAGGTGACAGGAGGATGATTTTTAAATTCCATGTCTGTACTTACTAGGTTTTCTCTGTATTTTAATTGTATAAATTGAAGAAGTTATCAACACTGATCAGAAGACAATCCAATTAGTTATGCTGATTTAGAAAAGAAGGAGACATAAACATCTTTACATTTAAGAAGACAATTCACAGGATGATTAACAGAAGCAATTAGGGTATTTTATATGAGGTGAGGAAGAAGTATGAGACTGAAACTGGCAGACAAAATGCAGAAATGTGAGAATTACAGAAAATAGCGCCATACTATTAAACATGCACACTTGCCCAAGAGAAGAGAAATAACTTGAAATTGTCTAGATCCTTAATTATTAGTCTCAAATTTAATTTTCAACTAGCTTGTAGTTCTATCAACAAGAAGAGTTCATTTCATTTTTTTTTACAATTCAAGAGAACCTCCTTGTTTATTGTAAACAGATAATTATTTTTCTCTAGGCTTTTAAAAACAATCTACTTAAAATACCTTAAAATATTTTAAAATCTTAAAAAACACACAATTTTTAATTATTTAGAAAAATTAAAAATAATTTTGGTCACTAATTCTTAACTTTTGGTTGGGTAAGATAGTCTCCTATTTTACAAACTTTCAGTAAGTTTCTTTTTTGTTTTTAGAACCTTTGGGGCACTGAACTGAACAGAGAATTCTTAACAGAAGAAATTCAAATGGCCAAAAGATACTTAAGGTCATGCTCAACCTCCTTAGCGATCAAGGAAATGCAAATCAAAATAACTTTGAGATATCATCTTACACCTGTCAGAAAGGCTAAAATCAAAAACACCAATGATAGCCTTTGCTGGAGATGTTGTGGAGAAAGGGGTACCCTCATCCATTGCTGGTGGGAATGCAAACTTGTGCAACCACTTTGGAAATCAGTGTGGCAGTTTCTCAGGAAATTCGGGATCATCCTACCCCTGGACCCAGCAATACCACACTTGGGAATATACCCAAGAGATGCCCTATCATATGACAAAAGCATTTGTTCAACTATGTTCATAGCAGCATTATTTGTAATAGCCAGAATCTGGAAACAACCTAGATGTTTTTCAATGGAAGAATGGATGAAGAAAGTATGGAATATATACACACTAGAGTACTACTCTGCCATAAAAAACAATGACTTCTCGAATTTTGCATGCAAATGGATGGAAATAGAAAACACTATCCTGAGTGAGGATCATGGGATGTACTCACTCATAATTGGTTTCTAGCCATAAATAAAGGTCACTGATTCTATAATTTGTGATCCTAAAGAAGCTAAATAAGAAGGTGAACCCAAAGAAAATCATATAGTTATTATCCCTGCTATGGGAAATAGACAAGATTGCTGGGCAAAAAATTGGGATCTTGGGGGTGGGATGGGATGGGGGTAAGGGGAGAAGGGGAGAGAAAAGTGAGAAGGGGATGATGGGGCGAACTCGGGGAAACAGGATGATTGGGGATAAAACACGGTTGGATAGAGGAGCAGGGAATCACATAACTTAATTAAGGGAACCACCTAAGAGTTCCTTTCTTAAAAAAACAAAACACCTTTAATTATGTAGGCTGTAAGTGTCCATAAATACAGGTTACATAGGTGGCATACTTTGCAGACATAATCACATTTGCACACTACAATCTTGAATTACATTTGGTTAAAAATATAGATAAATATAAGGAAACTGTTGAAAATTATCCCTAATCGATTTGGTTCTGGATATTGTCCAGGATGATATAGAAAGATCAGCTTGCATTCTAATACCTGTGCCTATCCTGTTGGCCAAGGAGTATATATTGAAATGCTGTCCTTTTGCTGGAAAAAAATCCACAATATTCTGAATAGAAAATCAAAAGCAAGGAGAATAAGTTTAATTTAAACTGGTATAATGAAATTAAAAATTAAATTAAAATAACAAGAAAATAATCATAGAATCTTCAAAAGAATAAATAGAGAAATAAATGAGGCTGCATGAAACTGAAAAAACTTCTGCAATGCAAACGATATTGTCATTCAATAGTGTTCAGAATGGAAAAAGATTACTATGAACCACATCCAAAATATTTAATAAACTAAATAATTGAGATATCAAGGAAACCAATAACCTACTGAAAAAAATGTGATTCAGATCTAAACAGAGAATTGTCAAAAGACAAACCCAAAATATTTGAGAAACAATGACATAATCAACATTCTTAGCCATCACTGAAATGCACATCAAAGGTACTTTGAGCTTTCATATTACACTCATCAGAATCATTAAGATCATTTTTAAAAAGTGAAATTGTACTGGCAATTGTTGGAGTAAAAGTATATTTCATCCATTGATCCATTGCTCATGAGAGGGAAAACTCATAAAGACACTATGAAAATCAGTATATCTTTCATCCTAACACAGAAATATTTGTTCTAACTATTCACTGATGCTTTAATCAGAGTAGCAAGAAATTGGAAACAACCTAGGAGAACCTCAATGAAAAAGGTATATTTATAAAATAGACGATTTCTCAACCATTAAAAAATAAAATTATAAAATTCAGAGACAAATTGGTGCATTTAGAAAAATTCATTTTGAGTGAGATATCTGATATGCAGAAAGACAAATATTGCTTGCCTTCACTTATATGTGGATATTTGCTATTAAATCAATAATAACCAACTATAATCCAGATTGACTTTCTCAAGTTTTTTGTCTAAGTAGCAGAAAGTTCTCTAATGTACAAAGTAAACAAAGTTTAAAAAAGTAATTCTCACATCAGTAGGTTACAAAAAGTGACAGCACCTAATGTAACTTCAAATATAATACACAAAAGCCTATTAAAAGAAAAGGGAAATTTTGCATAATAATAAAAGGCAGATAAACTCTTTATGACTAACATCATTATTCTTATTGAAAATGCAGAATGTTTTTCTCTAATGTCAGGAAAAAGATGAAAGTGATGTAGCTTTAGTTCCTTTTCATAATTTTATGAGAGCATTGCCAACAAAATGAATTAAATGACTGAAAAATTAAAAATAGACAAGTAAAGTGGTCATAATTTTTAGGTTTGAAAAAATCTTTTATATAGAATTACCTAGAAATTACATTAAAAATCTGCTGAGTTTTGCAAGATATTGATAATAGTATATAAAATCGATAGAGAAAATGATATTTCTGAACACCTGCAATCCTTGTTCTATATATAAAATTCAGAAGACCAGATAATTTCCAGTTGGACCAAAAATCAAATACCTTCAAAACCAATTTAATACAATAAATGGAATGCATATATTCTGAAAAACATAAAAATAAATAAATAAAATGTACATTGAAAGAAAGTTTTCACCAGCATGTAGTAAAATATTTACTTTTATTAAACAAAACTGCTTAAAATAATTTGTAATTTCATCACAACTAAAAAAAAGCTAGCATACTTACCTTTAGAAACTAGCAAGTTATTTAAAGAATCATTTGTTTGAATGAAGTTACTCATAACAATTAAAACAATCATAGAACATAGACAGCAGCAGGAGGACACATACTTTTAAATATTAGACCATATTGCAAAGAAATGATAATTTTAAAAGTTTATTGTCTTTGAAATGGGAGATGAAATGGATTAAGTTTGTGACTAGACAAAAGAATCTGTATCTCTGGTCAAGTGAGTTTTAGTTAAGATATTAAGATCATCCAGTTGGTAAAGTACTGTTTCTAATGAATGCAGTTGGGAAAAGTAAATAGACCAAATCCTGAAGAACAAATATAGGTTCTTAACTGTCACCACACATGCATAATGTGTATTGCATCAAAGAGTTCAATTTGAAAGCTAATTTTACAGAACTCAAATGACAACATATAGAAGAATATGCATTACTCAGAATTTTATGCATTTGTACTTGAGAAAACATAGACATAGACACTTCAGATTTCATTGGAAATGAAAAAAATTAAACCCAAAGCACATAATTAAAATTTTAAAGATGCCGTCAATAAAGGAACATTTTTGTAAATCATATATTTAACAAAATATATATTAATACAAATGAATAGCTCTTACAACTTAGACATATGATCAAAATGTACCACTTAAGATTTGAAAAGTATCTCGATAAACTTTATTTGAACAAAATATAGAAATTATTAATGCCTCCATGGACAATGTTCAGTGTTCCTTTTTATACAGTGTTCCTTTTAATTAAAAATAAATATCATGTTCTCATTTTCCTTTTCTTATTCCAACCCTTTCTTAAGTCCACCACTCAAAGTTTTGCCTTATGATGCTCCCTTCCTTTCAAACTGATGACTTCTTTGTCTTTGATTATTATAGGATCAATATTGTCTTAGTGAATGACAATTTCAAGTCAAAATGAACATTGCGATTTTATAACAATTGAATGACTAGAAACTAGTAGACAGAGGCAAATAGCAAGCAGAACAAAGAAATAAATCTCCTTCAAATGATAGTAGGAATGAAGTCACTCAACCAATTTGGAAAATGTTGGACAGTTTCTGAAACAGCTTTAACATTGCCATATAACCCAGCTGTTGCACACATAGACATATAACCAAAACAAACAAACAAATAATAAATAAATAAATAAATAAATAAATAAATAAATAAATAATGGATGAACCTAAACAAAAGGATGAGTTTGTATATAAGAGTAACATTTTTCAAAGGAATAATTACTATAATTTTCACCAGAGAAAGAATGGGAAAACACAATATGCATTTTAATATTATATATTCACAAATAAGAATGAACTATTAAGAACATTGCAACATGTATAGTGAGAACAAACAGCCTGGTAACAGAAATGAGTTACAAAACCTATAATAATGTTTATAAATGTCTATAGCAGGGAAATAATATTAAATTGAACAATAAATAGTGAATTTGTCAGTAAAGAAACGGTTCTCAGGTTTCTTCTATAAATCCAACTATATATTGACAACTTCAAATGTTTGCCTTGCATAAGTTGATCTCCAGATACAAAACACAGCACCACATACACTGACAATAGAACAAGAAGCAAATAAATGTCAAGTTACTTAGTTGGCCTTAAACGTTGTAAAACCTTGTAAAAATTATTGCTATCATGTTATATTTGTTCTGTGGTGTCGCTCTTGACATAAACCGCTAAATTAAACTTAAATATCATTTGAGATAAAATTGTGCAAAAAGTAGAGTTTTTACCACTTGGGATTTTGCCTGTTTAATAGAACATCACTGCAAAAGTACATCAGTATGGTAAATAGGAGGAAAGAAATATCTGGCAGCTCTTGGCTATTTATATAAGGAATTAGAACTATATAGATAGCAACTAAATGGGACATTATGCCTCAATGAACTTTTTCTAACTATTTCATATACATATATAGTATTTAATCTTTGAGTAGGAAAATGAAATGCAAATACTGTAACTAATAAAGCTATTAAAGAGTTTATGCATACTTCCTTGGGAAATTGAAGTTTAAGAGTGCATTCTAAACAGTTCTTAGTAAAAAAGACATCAACCAGCTTTCTTATCCTTTCCTCTTCTTACAGACTACTATTGTTGACAAGTACTAAATGAGGGTACACCAATTATTGAATTAATTCACAAATTATTACTAACTCATAGACAAGTTGCTATTTTCCTGCATCAGATAGCTTGAAAACATTTGCAGCTATTGGATATTTTAATAGATACTCCTTAAAAATTTTTCCCAGTTCATTTGCTATATGCATGTAAGTTATATTTCATTTGTTTGGAAACAATTTACATCAAATGTAATGTTGACATAACTTGTGCAATCATTTGTTGACCAAAGTTTTCTGTCCCGCTCAGTTCTGCAGTCATTAAGTTCCAAGAATCACATGGAGGTCTACATTAGTTATAAACTGATTGGCCCGTTAGCTCAGACTTCTTATTAACTAATTCTTATAACTTACATTATCCCATAAATCTTGCCTGAGTTAGCTACATGACTTAATACCATTTTTGGCGAGGCAGTCATATTCTCTGAGGCTGGGTCACACATACACAGAAAGAGAGAGGAGAAATATAATACTTCTAATGCCTCAATATCTTCAGATTCTCTGTTTAATGGTTAGATTTAAATGAACTTTTCTGGACTCATTCTAATTTTTCAAAATTTTCAAGGCTTCTTCTTTTTCTTCATTTATCTCTTTTCTTTTATCTTCCCTTTTCTTCATTACATACTACACATCAATTGATTCACATACTCTGGAACAAAAAAACAGATTCTATTACAACTATTTCTATTACATGTTGAATAACATATAGAGTTACCAAGTTATAACAATTAATTTAATATCTGTCCTACTGATGTTAGCTGCCAAGATTCTGTCTGATTTTCTGTGTATTTTCTTTCTTTCTTTAAAATTGAAAATTCTGAGCCTCTGTGGGGATAACAGTTTAATAACTTTTTACATAGGACATGCCAGCTCACTTTCCATCCCATCTGGGCTTAATTCTGAGCTCTTCCATTTCTGTGAGTCAGAACAAATCCACATTTATTGTTTCTTTTGCTACAAGTTTAGTTTATTAACATGATGTATTCATACCTTTTCAAAGGAGTTTTAAAAACTTGATTAAAATTTTATAGGACAATAATAAAACATACAAAAAACTTAAAAGTGATAATGTTATTACATGTGAACTGTAGTTTGCTAATTATTGTTAGGTGAACAAAATATACAGAAAAAAAAATTAAAATTAAAAGTGATTTTTGTCAAGACTAGAATTAACATACTGTAAATTTGCTTACTTTCAGAAATAACATCATTTTTTTCTTTTTTTTTATTGAGAAAAGGAGAAAAAAAAACAAGTTTCCACCTCCTCCCAGCCTCCCATTTCCCTCCCCCTCCTCCCACCCTTCTCCCCCTCCTCCCACCCTTCTCCCCCTCCCCCCACTCCTTTCCCCCTCCCTCTCCAGTCCAAAGAGCAGTCAGGGTTTTCTGCCCTGTGGTAAGTCCTAGGTCCTCCCCCCTCCGTCCATATCTAGGAAGACACTTTTTATGTTTTCTGTTTTTCTGTACATGGTTATTTGCCCACAGAGGCCAGTAGAGGGCATAAGATTCCCCAAAGCTAGAGTAGCAGGTCATTGTGATCTACTGCCTGATTCATGTGCTAGGAGTCAAATTAAGGACCTGTCCAGGAGTACATTCTCTTAATTGCTGAGTCACCTCTCTGAGTCCCAGTGTTAACCATAATATCTGGAATGTAGCTGATAATGCTACAAGCTGCAACATTAAACAATAATTCATCAGTCATCTTTTCATGGGATCTGATAAAGGCTAAACCAAAAACAAGGCTTTTGGGTATTATTGTTTTGTGAATAAAGGGGATGTTCTTTGTTGGAGTTTTTTTTTTTTTCTGCAGCAGACTTCCCTTCTGTTACATATGGTAATTAATTCCCTCAGTTTAGAATGATTTCCCCCTAGATATATGTGAAAACAGTTTCCCACTGCCAAGCCTTCGTTCTTCTCTCCTAGGCAAACATATCTGCCTTCTTGTAATTATCTTTATCAGCAGGCATTTGGTCAGTATTTCTACCTTCTAAAAATATAATGCAATGCAATAACGTTCCCCTCTAGAATTCCCTGATGATTTAATTCCTTTTTTTTTTTAACTAACTTTCTCCATTAAGAAATTCACCACACATGCACTAGCCACTCCCACCTTTTAACTGACCATCACGGATCTCTCTCTGTCTCTCTGTCTCTGTTTCTCTCTGTCTCTCTGTCTCTCTCTGTCTGTCTCTGTCTCTGTCTCTGTCTCTCTCTCTCTCTCTCTCTCTCTCTCTCTCTCTCTCTGTGTGTGTGTGTGTGTGTGTGTGTGTGTAAACCTGTATCTAATTTTTTATGGGGCAAAAGAATTTCAGCCCAGGAAGCTGTTAGGACTGGGGAATTGTTGGTTATAAGGGTATATAAGACTGGGAATGCTTGTTTCAGAGAGTACTGATAAAAACAAAAAGAGAAGAAAGAATAAAGAAATATGGATAAATAGATTTAGAGTCAAAGATACATGAAGGTTATAGAACCTGCCACTAAGAGACGTCACTGAAGCTTGATGTGTGGCAGGTTTGCCCCTGCATGGTGGCCCAGAGAGTCCATTGTGTCAAACTGTAAAAGGGAACCCTGGGTTGCCTTTGATACCCAGATATTGGAGATTTCAAAATCGACCAAGGAAAACTGCTAACTTGGAGTGACATCAGCCCAAGAGAAAGACGTGTTGTAGTCATCAGTGCTGAAAGAAATTGAAACTTGAGTTCTTACACCTTCAACTTGGAGTTGCAGGTGTAAGTCTTTGTCCTGCTTGTTACTTAGTTTTCTCCTATATTTTTTCCATGTATTTTATGTCCCCCCCTTTCCTCCCTTTTTGAACAGTAATTTATATCCTGTGCCATTGTATGTTGGAAGTATATAACCTGCTTTCCCCCCCACACTGGTACAAAAGCCCTTCTTTAATAGCACCATGGAGGCTTAAATACCTAGCAGTCAATGGCCAACAGGTGAAAATCCCATCCTCTGATCCTCTAGGCAAGGCACAGCTTTTAGTAACTTCAATTAGAAGGCTCTAGTAGGGAAGACCAGGACTCCAATTGGTCCCAACACTTAACTAGCAGAAAATATGTTTAAAGTATACTTTTGATAAAGAACTGTTTCCAAAATATACAGAAAGCTAATAGCCAGCATTCCAAATTCATATCACCTATGGAAATATTGGCAGATATTTCACTAGAGAAATAATGCGGGATTACTAATGACAACTCATTCATTGTCTTTAAACATGATCACCTGTATAATTCACAAATAAACTGCTAAGTGATTATCATCAAATCCTTAAGAGAGTTAATATTTTAAAATATATGTTAGTAGTAGTAGTAGTATTTGGTAGCAATCACTAATAGGAACAAATTTCCTGTTGAATTTAAATTAGATGATAACCTGGATATTAGTCATACAAGGAACTAATAACAAGAACTCAAAATAAAAGCTATTGGCTTATGCAAAACTTGGGGATTTTACATACATACATACATGCACACACACACACTTTTGTGTGTGTGTGCATGTATGTATGTATGTAAATTTTTTGAAACAGTTTCTCTGAATAACTTTGGTGCCTGTCCTGAAACTAGCTCTTGTTGAATAAACAACACCTTAAACTTAAAGAGATCCACCTGTCTTTGCCTCCCAAATTATGGGATTAAAAGCCTGCACCACCACCACCTGGCTATTTCTCTTAAGATAGTAAACAGTGTCTGGTGTGGTACCACATGTGTTTAATCCCAGGGCTGGGGGGCCGAGGCAGACTGATTTTTTTTGTCTTTAAATAATGAATTTATTATTATTATTACAAATTTCCACCTCCTCCCTTTCTCCCATTTCTCTCCCCTCCCCCCACTCCCCCTCCCCCTCCCTCTCCAATCCAAAGAGCAGTTAGGGTTCCTTGACCTGTGGAAAGTCCAAGTCTTCCCGCCTCCATCCAGGTCTAGGAAGGTGAGCATCCAAACAGACTAGGCTCCAAAAAAGCCAGTACCTGCAGTAGGTTCAAAACCCAATGCCGTTATCATTGGCTTCTCCGTTGTTAGCCACATTCAGAGAGTCTGGTCTGATCACATGCTCATTCAGTCCCTTCCCAGCTGGCCTTGGTGAGCTCCCACTAGATCAGTCCCACTGTCTCAGAAGGTGGAAGCACCCCTTGCGGTCCTGATTTCCTTGCTCATGTTCTCCCTCCCCCTGCTCTTCATCTGGACTTTGGGAGCTCAGTCCAGTGCTCCAATATGGGTCTCTGTCTCTATCTCCATCCATCGCCAGATGAAGGTTCTATGGTGATATGCAAAATATTGATCAGTTTGGCTATGGTACAAGGCCAGTTCAGGCTCCCTCTCCTCTGCTGCCCAAGGACCTAGCTAGGGATATCCCCTTGGACACCTGGGAACCCCTCTAGAGCAAAAGTCTCTTGGCAACCCTAAAATGGCTCCCTTAATTAAGATATCTTCTTCCCTGCTCCCATATCCACCCTTCCTCTATCCCAACCATCCCACTCCCCAAAGCTCTCCCCAATGCTCCCCTTCTCACTTCTTTCTCCCCATCTCCTCTTCCTCCCGCATTACTCCCACCCCCGTGCTCCCAACTTTAGCCCAGCGATCTTGTCTACGTCCAATATCCAGGAAGATAAATATATGTTTTCTTTAGGTTCACCTTATTATTTAGAATCTCTAGGATCACGAACTATAGGTTCAATGTCCTTTATTTATGGCTAGAATCCACTAATGAGTGAGTACATACCATATTCATCTTCATGGGTCTGGGTTATCTCACTCAGGATAGTGTTTTCTATTTCCATCTATTTGCATGCAAAATCAAGATGTCATTGTTTTTTACAGCTGAGTAGAACTCTAATGTGTATATATGCCACACCTTCTTTATCCATTTAATGGGAATTTTTGTTCTTTCTATAGAAGGTCTTCCATATTTCACATATGCATTATTCATTAAATATTACAACAGTACAAGATCTATCTTAAATGTCATTTATATGGAGGATAGTGGAGAATTATCACAAGGAAAAATAGTCTTATTCAACACTGAAATGAGAACTCCTGAGGGATCATATACAGGAGTATAGAGAGAACAAATGGAAATTAATATTAATTTATAGTTATCCCTGGGAAAAATGATTTAATCTTCAAGTCACTTGAAGAACAACAAAATATAAAAACTTAAATTTTAAATATTACCTTTTTTGTTATTGGATACCGAAAAAGTAGAGATGTATGTAAATGATATAATATGAATAAAATTAATTAATTCAGATGCATTTTCCTGACATCTTTTACATTGTTATCCTTCTTAACATATACAAAAGAGTTTAATAATTTTTTCTCAGTTAATATAAAACCCGAGTGCCAAAACCAAAAGAAAACAAAAAAAGCAAACCCCCCCAAGAAAACAAACCAGTAAAAATCAAAAAATAAGCGTTTTAAGGGATTTTTAAGGTGCTAAGTCATATCACCACATTTTAGTAATATAACAATATTGGATACCAGCACTGTAATACTGATTAGTTGAATTAGCTAACCTAATTTTACTACATGCATTCATAAAATGCTAAAATCATAATTACACATAAGTTCTGTCTTTGCACAAAGTTCTAAGATTTTATCGTTTCTCACTCCTTTAAATGGACTGAAAACAACATGATAATGTGGAGTTTAAATGTGCTAGCAACCTTGACGGTGTAAAATATCCCTGTGCTCCTGTGTCAAGTAGTTATCCAAGTTTTTCTCAAGTTTAAACATTTCAGCAGGAACTAGTGCTTGGAAAAACTGCACTGAAGAAGTTTAATGTATTATATATACTCTTACAGGACCTTAACCATTTGCTGTCAAGAAATAGTGCTTTTATTCATTGCAGATAAAGATGCTAGCCTAAGATTACCAGTGAAAAGAAAACATGATGAAAATGGTCTATTTCAAATCAAGATACCCCAAATTTAAAAACCCTTTCAGTGACACATCAAGCTAGAAGTCTAGTGGTTTCAATCTGTTGTTTATTTTTCATTGCAGTTATGAGATTCAGTTACTGAAAAAAAAAGAGAATTGATAAGATTTGGATACTTGAGCATTGTTGACTTGTCAGAGGACTACAGCTTATCATGTAAATGTAATGCATTCAAATTTGCAGAGATAAGGGACAGGCGCTTTTACATCCTTGCTGAAAGAAAAGCTTGTTGGGTGAGAAAAGAGGCAAGTACCCTAAAACTTGGTTCTCTTTATTCACAGTGGATATAAAGAATGCAAACAAACCTTACTTGGGAATGAAGAAAATAGAAAAGAAAAGATTTTCTTTTCTCCACAGATATGAGGAAGACAATACCTGTGCCATTAGGATAAGACAGAAAATTATCAGATGCTAAAATCATTCAAATTTAGGACTCCCTCTGAACCTGTTACTTTGAACATTGCCTTTTTGATTTCTATGATTTCTTATGTTGATCGTAACCCACATTTTTATATCAATAGCACCTGAACTGTTGGTTCAACTTTGGGAGTTCCAACTATTCCGAAAACATCCCCCTGACATCATAACATAAATCTATTTCACTATTTTTAGTTTTGTTTATTATTAAAACTTTGGGGTGCTTTAACTTCTTTTTTATTATAGTTTTCTATTTTTATTTACCCTAACTTTTTCTTTTTTCTCTAACACCATCTATACCTGGGGGCAGTTTTTGTTGTTGTAGTTTTGTTTTATTTTTCAAAGGAATCTTCATGACTGATTGCCTAGTCTTACCTCTGACCTTCTAGTCTCTTTGTATGATGCTGTGAAAAATGACAATATTTTCACTTCTGTGATTCTTTGCCTATCTGCTTATGAGTTTTTTTTTCATTTGAACTTAGGCATCAAAACTTATTTAAAATTTTTATTGAAAAAGTAAAGGCAATATGTCGTGCATCAGATCAATAATCTTTCCTTCAACTATGAGTTATTTTACATCTAAGTCAGTTTGACTCATAACACTCAAAAAGATAATCTCCTCTCCTAGGCAAGGACATTTCCCTAGAAGTAACTCTCTCTATATCCTTCTGTCTTCTTGGAATTTTCTCTTGAAAATTCTTAAGCTTTCCATTTCTGCCAATATTTTTTTTTGTACCACCACTGAAGATTTCTTCTACCCATACAATTTTTATATTCCTAAAAATTTCTATTTGTTTAAAATGCCATTACTATATATATTTTCTTTCTCTGTTTAAGTCAGAAGTTGAGTAAATCTATTTTTATTTAGCAAGAATTCCAGTTGATTCTGGATTCAAAAGAAACCAAAAGAAAAAAGAGTAAATTTCAATATTTGACTTAAGCTACTTAAGATAATGAGTTGACTTTTCGATAAACAGGTATTTTAGAAACAGGGTCTTTGTTTCGGTATTGATCCAAAGGTACATAGAAAAAAAATGTACCTTTGCATGTCTATGCAGATAATGGGAAAAGAAAAATAAAGAAATAACACATAGGCAGTTTTCTAATCTTCGTTCTGTTTGGGTGAATGTATCTGGCAATTTTTATATTACTTTCAAATTTCTGAATGGTGAAAATTATCTGAACCAAAATTTCAAAATTAAGATTGTACATTAAACTAAATTAGAGTTAGTATATCCTGCATTTAAGCTTCAGAGCTTCAAAAGCAAATAAAACATATAACTTTTAAAAATGAAATATATTGCCTTAAAAGCAATGTGTGTGTGTTATGCACATGTGTGTTCTTGCATGAGAACTCCACTTTCTCCCTCTATCAGTGTTCCCCCTCCATTGTAGTCATCAGCATTGTTATCTGAGATCAGACTGTTTTTTTCCAATGACTTCCTTAAACATATCTTCTTTCACAACTCTGATAGCTAATTAAGACAGTGACCATGGTACTCGCAATAATAATTTGGAATACATCAATACTCAATATAAACTCCTTAAAAAGTTAGGCATGTTGATGTCCATCATGGTTTATACTGATTGTCAATTGATAGAATCTAGATTCACTCAGGGCACAAACTTCCTTTTTATGTTAGTGAATTTCTGGATAAGGTTGATTGAAATTGGAAGTTACTTTAAATACAGATGAACCTATCCCATGAATTAGATTCACAGACAAAACAAAACAAACAAACTGAAGAAAGCAACCTCCAATTTGGATGTCAGGTGAAGCCTTAACTATTTTTTTTTTATCAATAAAAAATGGAAGTCAGATATTTGGGTAAGAACCTAAAAGATCAGATAAGCAGGGAAGAAGCCAAAAAATGACTTCCTACCTCTTCTGTTCCTTCCTCTAAAAGAGCTGAGATCTTCTCTGGCCTTATTACTTACTATCCTCTATCTGTCTACATCCTTTCAAACCACTGTGGGTAATTTTGGCCAGCTAGTGAGTAGCTCCATCCTCTGACTTCAAGCAACTTTATTTGTCAGAACACAATCAAAATATCACACAACCCCTCTCTGGGATATTATTGAAAGTTAAGGGAGACTAGGGGAAGAAGTGTCATTTTCTGCAATGGGGAAGCAGCTGAGAAGTTTCCTATGCTCCAATAATAGCTTTCATCCCAGTCTAATGTATAGAATTATAACTACATTGAGAGAGAAACACATGTACACATACAAACACAGTAAGCCAGAGATCGTTGAGAAGAAGAGAAGTTTAAGCGAAAGGGGGGCTGAGAAGGTGTAGAAAAGGATAAAAATGAGCAAAATTCAGTACATATATGTTTGGCACTTTCAAAAAATACAAAACAAAATTTAAAAACCTAAACTATCATTTTTTTGGTCAATCTTTAATTTTTAGTTACTTAAAAAATAAAACAGTTGGTAATAGCCAAATATTAGCTAGAGTAGATCTTGAAGAAAAAAACCTCTTGGTAAGATCAAATACACTTTTAAGAGCATCTGGCTCTTGGATTAAATAAATCCTTTTTCTTATTTTTCAAGCAAACAGTCGGGGGGGGGGGTAGATGATTTAGCCCATCCTCCCAGCTTGAAATTTGATCTTTCAGCTACCTATATTTACCAATTTCAATTACTGAAAAAGGTTTGTAAGTCACTGCCATTTAACTATGCAAATCTTTCATTTCAGGGACTTGGTATAATTCTTATATTCAATTTAAAATATGTGTTAGTGTGCCATCCATTCCCTTTGATTTGCAAGTGCCATGCTAGTGACTTCCTTTTGTATAGTCACCAGCTTCTATATAATAGTGATCACATCTCTATCTCATGTTTAATGTATTTATACTGTATATCTTTTAAAACATTCTGGCTGAGTGGTGGTGGCACACACCTTTAATCTCAGCACTTGGGAGGCAGAGGCAGGTGGGTCTCTGTGAGTTCAAGTCTAGCCTGATCTACAAGAGCTAGGTTCAGGGTAGTTCCCAAAGCTACAGAAAAACTCTGCCTCAAAAAGCAAACAAAAACAACAATATAGAACAAAAAACAATCTATAAAGTGATTGTTCATAAATTTTGTCACTAATGAAAAAGTCTATAATTAATGTCCATGATTTTATAAAGCATTTTCCACGCATTTTTCAGAATGGCTGAATTTGATTCTGACATCTTGGAATGTAGTTTTCACTTATAATGCATTTTTACTTGAATTTTGTTAATGTGAATTTATAGTTAACAGAGCCACTTCGGGAACTAAGTAGAGGCCCACTTAATTTTACTCCACACTGAATCTGCCTATTTTCTCAAAAAGCCCGAAGGATAGTAGGGGTCAGACCAATTAAAGTAAATGTTATCTTGGAGGTGGTGAGAGGTTAGGAAGTTTGTTTGGTTTGTTGATGACAAAATAGATTGTTTCTTCCTTTAATGAACACAAGTAATGACAAGTACTTTAATGAATTTATACCCTTGCACAACAGCCAAGAAAGTTGCCTTAGGGAGGTCAATTATTTTTTATGTCTTTTTAGTGTTCATTTTATGGGTTTATATAGCCGAATTAATTAGAAACAAGACTTGGTAGAAATGCAGTGTGCAAATTGACTATTTGCTAATAAGAATGCATAACACGAAATAGTTAAAATGTAGGTATTTCATTGTTACAGTCACATGGGATTTCAGTGTTTAAAAAAAAACTATAACTACAAATTAAAAGCCATTATAATCTATATAACTTATCCATGGTCTCTTTCATGTATTTATTAAAACTAAGAATTGCTACAATGGTATTATCTTTTCTATCTGTGATTGTACAAAGTCATTCAGATAATTTTCTTATTCTTCATGGGAATATATAAAATTACCCACCATTTAGCTTTAATAGAATCTAAGAACAATGAATGTATATCTGCTTTTAAATGATAGCACTATATTTAAAAATCCATGAGATAAGTGATGTGTATCACAGATTCACAAGAACTCAGGCAGACACAAATTTGGCCCCATCTAATATAAGATTCAGTTTACTGCATAAATCTTATGAATAATTCACTGTGTAAAAAATGTTATTTAACATTTTGTAACCATTTCTGTCCATCAGAGTGTTTTTATCTGTACGCATTTCAAACAACCCTTGCTGGCTTGAACAGAAAGAGAATTTATTAAGAAGTTATTAGGAAGCACACAGAATCATTCTCAAGGCTGAAACACTAGCCAGATGCTAAATAGTAAGAAGTGCCCCCAACCTCATTTTAATGATGAGAACATGTTGGTGGTGTATAGTAGCTAACCTCGTCAACTCCTGCAATCATTTCTCAAGCTGTTTCTGGTAGTGGAGCTCCTTGTTTGCCCTGTTTTCTCAACAATTTCCTGACGCACACTGATGCACCTAACTTCCTGTGCTGCAACCTCTGAATTTTCACTGGTACCCTGCATCTGTGTGCCAGAGTTTGTGTCTCATTTCATTTAAAAGTCAGGTAAGTTAAGCAATTATCACTAGCATCTTTTTGGTGTAGGACACTGGAACAGTTTTAAATTCATAATGTAGAGACTTCTCAGATCATAAAAAAGTCAAACCTCCTTTATGTCACCTAATTGCTGGACACTGTAGTGTTTTTATTTTTTATAAACAAAAATATTTTTTAAAAAGCTAAACAACTAGCTCACATTAAGAGGACTAATAATTACTCTGTAGTCAAATGTGAAACCAAATTCTCACAGTTCTGAGCTTATATTTTTATAGGTGAAAATATTTTTTTAAAAAAAAACATGAATTAGAAGATATGCAGTATTTTAAGAAATAAGTCTGAGACAAGATATCCAAATTTTGTTTAATGATTGATCATTTCATACACAAATTATTAGACTATTTATACAGATTTCTCCAGACTTGCAGAGTTACCAGGTTCACTGTAAAATATTAATGATATTTTCTAGTTTTGGAGGAAGAAATATTACCTGAATTGGATGTATTAGCAAATTAATTTTCCTTTTACAAAATCAGGCATCCATTTTAGTACAACTAAAACAATTTTCTGTCAATATTCTTATAGACAATATTATGGTGACTTAACAGTTTAAAATAATTATCTGATAAATTGTTTCTAACCCTTTATGGTAAATCACTAAATATATATATACATTTCTGTATATACTAAAATATGGTGAAATCATGAAAAAACTCTGTGGCTGGAGTTCCTTCAGCCAATAGCCGCTGAGATACCAGCCCACTGGGGTGTGGTCTCTCTCCCTTTAAAAAAGTGGCCACTTCCTTCTCCCCTCTCTCTCTTGCTTCTGGCTCCACTTCTGGCGACTAGGCTCCTTTCCTGACTGTGCAGAGGGCTGTTGTCTGGAACGATGATCTGTAAGTTTTTTCCCCTTTAAATAAATAACCATTCTATTAATCATAATTCCAAACTGGTGTGGGATTGTTTGTGATTTACGACTTCACAACTCAGAAATTATCAAAAGATTATAACTAAGGTCTAATTTATTCTTTAGTGATATTTTTAAAATCTGCAAACACAGTATTAAGTATGATGTGTTTGCTCTTAAAGCTATAGAGTGGTCTTAAATGTACGCAGACTCCTGGTTTTTATTTTACTGAAACCATCCTGCCCCTGCCTTCCCAAGTTACAAGGAGAACTTTAAGAAAGAATAGAGGAGACCAAGAAGCAAAATTTATGGGAATGTAATGATCTTTGAAAATTTCCCATAATGAGTAATTTGTAGCTCAATGGATTTAAAGAGATTATTGGTTGTGAAATAGATTCTTTCAGCTAAGGAGATAATGAAAACAATTATGGCTGAATAAAATAAGCCAGTAAATTTGTAATGCATACAAACACTGAGAAAATTTTCTATTCTCTACACAACTTGAAAGCCATGTTTAAGATTACTGGGATAAATATTTCTCTAGGTAAACCAATATATTGCTCATAGCGCAATACATTTGCTTTTATACCATAGGTTTGTATTACTTTCAAGGACATTTTTGAATGAATAATTTTGGAAGCCTGAAATATAACACAATACTGACAAGCAAGACTACTTCCTCTATTTGATACTATATAATGAATTACATAATTTATGTCTTTAACTAAAATATTTTTTTTGATTTTTGGAGAGAGGGTTTCTCCGTAGCTTTTGGTTCCTGTCCTGGAACTAGCTCTTGTAGACCAGGCTGGCCTCGAACTCACAGAGATCCGTCTGCCTCTGCCTCCCGAGTGCTGGGATTAAAGGTGTGCGCCACCACCGCCCGGCTTAACTAAAATATTTTTAACACAAGCTACTTTTTCTTATATAATCCATCTACAAATAATTTTCAGGAACATTTCTTTCTAGTTTTATTGGTGTACTGAACCAATTAGTATTTCTTAAATTTGTTTAACTTGTTTTTCTGTTTTTATCTGCTTTATTCTTTGAACTACCTATGAGATTTAGATAGGTGTCTCTTAAAAAAGAAAAAAAAAGATTAAAAAGTGATGATACATGACTGTAATGAGAATAATGAATATCATACATTTATAACTAACCATAAATTATAAATATTTGAATAGCATGAAGTTGACTTAATGACAAATACTTCGTGAAATAAGTCATACATAAGTATATTAATACAGGAATAATGAATGCATTATACTAATAAAGACATTATGTTTAAATGTTTAGATTGATCTTTTTGTGCTGAAGCCAGATCGCATGCAAGTCAGGCTACAGTATACCTTATATTTATTTATATTTTTGTGATAGTTTGAGTGCAATTAGTCCCCATAGCTTGTAGGGAGTGGCACTATTTAAATGTCTGGCTTTGTTGGAGTACGTATGGCACTGTTGGAGGAAGTATATACCTGTGTAGATGGACTTTGAGGTCTCATATATGCCCAAGCTACAGCCAGTTGTACAGTACTTTTTTCCCTAATGATCATGATGTAGGTCTCTCAGCTCCAGCACCATGTCTGTCTTCACATTACCATGTCCCGACAAAATGATAAGGCCCTAAACCACTGAAACTACAAGTCACTCAATTAGATGTTTTCCTTCTTAAGAATTGCCATGGTTGTGGTGTCTTCTCACAGAAATAGAAACCCTAACAAAGACAGCAATAGAGGAAGACTTTGAATTTCCAATCTACCTGTCTCCATCTCCCAACTGATGGAATTATACTGATGCACTTGCATTGTTTGATGAGTTTGTTCATTTATTTTTAATTGAAAAAAAATTTGTTAATTTAAATATCTGAACTGAAACCACATTCAATAGTATTACCCAAGCAAATGCTAACATACTGGATATTATCCACTTTGATTGGATTAAGGATATAGCAGTATCTGTAATATCTGGATTAAGGAGCTGATTCTAAGGTATTAACTCTAAGTTCCTTGTACTCCTATTAGTTTACAAAAATTATGAAAGATAGATGAACATCTCTGTTCAGCATGGTGCCCCTGCCTCTAGTCCCATCCACTAGCTGTGCTGAGTTTCCAAGGCAGCTAGGTAACTCCAATCACTACCATACTTTCTCTTTCAGTAGCTTTCAGGTTCTTCCACTTATCTGGTCCTAGTGTAAGCGCTGGTTGGTCGTAAGGCATTTTTAGTAATTCTGGTTGATTTTCTCTTGACACTTGAAAATTATATTTTAGAGATTTTTAGAAAATAATATGACATTCAAATATTCTGTGTATTCATATAGTTGAGAAGGGGGTCATGGTTTTCCATGAAGAATGCTCAAAATCAGAATTTTTTTTAAGCAGACTGAATGTGAGATTTATTACTGAACATGATTTGGTAGGGTACAGGAGAGCACCGTGAAAGCCCTCAGGAGTGTGTAGGGCTTTGCCACTTGTCCAGGGGACCACGATTAAGAATATATTTGACCCCACAGCCATCAGGAATGAGTCGCTTCTCAGCTACCATGTCTTCAAATTCATCTGCATTAAACTTATAAAGCTCCATTTCTTTGAGATGTGGATCTTCTGGTGGCCAGGGAATTTGAACTTGGCTCTACGAAGAGCCTCAATCACATGTTCCTTATTCTGCAGCTTAGTGCGGATGGACATGATGACCTGCCCAATATAAACCCTGGCCACTGTGCCCTGGGGCGTCCCAAAGGCACCACGCATACCTGTCTGGAGCCTGTCAGCCCCAGCACAGGACAACATCTTGTTGATTCGGATGACATGAAAGGGGTGAAGCCTCACTCGAATATGAAAGCCATCCTTGCCACAACTCTTGTATTTGTTGGCACAAATACGGGCAGCCTCCAGAGCTTCGGAAGAATCTTTAAGTTATTATGTAGCTTCATTTATAGATTTTAATTTTGTTACTTTTAGAGGGATACTTAAATTATTCATTCAGTGTTATTTCATCTTTAAAACCTTCACACAAGATTAATCTCCATCTCTTAAAATCTGTTCCCATTGCAACGTATGTGAACAACTTACACTTTTCACCATCAGCTTTTTGTTGTTGTTACTAAGTTCTACATCAAAAAAATTATTATTATGGGAAAATTTTTCTTAAAGAGGTATTACATTTGGTATAGGTGATAAATATTCATATGTGAACCAGACTTTACATTGAAGTAAGTGATACAGAGTGGAATCCCACATGAGTAATCTGATTACAATAAAGTGAATTTTATAAAAAGCAAAAATTTAAAATTTCCAGCATGTTATTTTTTAAAGATAATGCATGATTTTTTTTTTTCTACACAAATTTTCTTATTTTGTAATACAACATGATATTTTGGTAGCAAATATATATAACCAAATATTTACAACATATAAGAAAATTTTATGAATCATAACTTCTCATTGTTAGTCAATATGTTTTAGAAGTTTGATGGGGTTATAGCAACAATAACATATCTTTCAGCAAGTTTTTAGTCTATTGAACATATTGTTAACATTATCTCTGACTAAATATAAAATGTCTTTATCCCCTCATCTGAAATAATACTCATAGAATGGAGAGTAATGAAAGAAATTTTACTACATAAAAAGAAAGAATATATCAAACTAAAAACCTTTCTAAGGTTAGGAGCTGTATTCAGCTACTCAGGTACAGAGGCAAGAACCTTTACTCACAAAGCCATCTCACCTGTCCCAATCACTGTCCTTGAACTAATTTGACTTTAAGTTCTTTTACCTCTAAAACAAAAGAATGAAATTTCTACTTATTAACAAAAAGTATTTGGTTGGTTCTGGGCAGCTGAGACAAACAAGTGTCCTTCCTCCTACAAAACATAAAGGGAAAAGAAACCAAGATTACATCTCCTCAGTAGAAAATCTTTCAAAAAAGAGTAAATAAAAAAAAAGAGAGAATGCTAGATACCTAGATAGAAAAAGAGAAAGATTGACCAATGAAATTTAAATGCTATAAGCTAGGAATTATTTATTTTTTCTTATTTTTAAGATATTTCAATGTTTATCACCATGGTACAAATTTTTCAGTTGATAACTATATTGTACTTGCTAGCAGGAGACATACCATAAAGGCATAGTTTGTCCATCCATTATTCCTATATTTTATGTATGGGATATAAAATTTTCAAAACATTAATTATTCTTAATAACTATGTTAATATTTGAGCATTAACATCATATTTGCACAGGAATGCCTGTCTATTCCTTCCATTCTTGCCCTAACACCCTTGTACCTATCAGTTCATTTGCCTCCAGGACCCAGAGACATTGTATATCAGTGAGGACACTGACAGTTCCATAATGAAGATATGTTCACAGCAAAATGCTAAAGCATTCAGACCTTTATATAACACAAAAAGTTTAATGAGTAGCATTTTTTAGAGAGCCCTCTTTCGCTGACTCATTTTTAATGAAGAGAAAGCTTTTGATTTTCTTTGATGAATGATATGTTAGGTCATGATCTTTATTGATTCCATAAAATATTCATGTACTTATTAATATTGTTTGTTAATTTAAGTTGCATTTATCTGCATTGGCTGACATAACAGACTATCCAAAAACTCAAGTTTATTATCCTAAGAGGCAAAGGCATTATATGGAGACAGGGTAACAGTGGTGAAATAGCTACTCTTCGTTATCAGTTTGACTGCATCTGCAATTAACTAAAACCCAAATGGAAAAGCACATTTGTGAAGGATTTTTTTCTTAATTAAATAACTTGAAGTCAGAAGACTAACTACTAATCTAGTTCTTTGAGGTGAGATGAAAGACTTTTAAACCAGATCTTTTGCAAAGGGATAATCCATCTTTAATCCAGGCCACACTTTCTGCTAGCATCCTCTATAAGGGAGATGGAAAAAGAAAATTCACTCTCTATTTCCCTACTTGCCCTTTCATTAGAAATCCACTTTTTCACTGGGATTAGAGTCTAGTACTTTAGGATTCTGGTACATACTAAAGACCACCTGAGACACCAGCTTTGGACTGATGAACTACTGAAATTCTTGAACATTTCATTTGTAGGCAGCCATTCTTTGACTAGATGGACACAGCATATACATATTTAGAATAAATCCCCTTTATACAACATCTATATATATAGCATGAACACTTACAAATGTGTATATATATATATATATATATAGAATATATGTGTGTTTATATATACATATATATTCCTTCTATAGGTTCTTTTCCTCTAGACAACCCTGACTAATATACATTTTTGTTCCAGAAGTGTCTAGCGAAACAGAAATGGGAATGTATACTTTAAGTATCTATAATATGTTTTCTAAGTTGCTCAGGCCTAGTTTTTTCTGTTACTGGATTCGTCCTGCAAGTTTAGAGAGTCCTGAAAACCCAAAGTGTGAACCATTATACAAATTTGAGCATACAAATTCATTTTGTTTGTCTGATTCACCAATTGTGAGAGACAATGTATTTGGTGACTCTGCATATCAAACTTTTAACTCTTTGTGCGAAAATGATGATGCTTTTAGGTTTTTCTTAGTATCTCTGGATAAATTGACAAAGGAAAAGAAGGAACTCTGTGGTCAAATTAAGCAACTTCTAGCATCCCATTATACAGTGAAGGGCACTAATGAACTTAGTGACCAAACTGACTTTCTCTAGTTGCACATAAATAGAGGAGATTTTTCTATATGTGTTCTGGAAGAGAATCTTCTCTAGCAGCCATAAAACTTAAGTTGAGAGAAGATCAAACCCAAGCCCTGATTATGATGATGTTGAACAAATTCTAATGAATTTCAAGTTTGAGTCTCAGAAAATATTGGCAGTGAAAGTAAAGGCATTGATTTTTTTCTAAAAAATAAGTCCTAAAACTTTGAAGTTATTGTGGAAGTTATTATCTGTTGACGTTGAGAAATTTAAAGCCCCAGTTTCTCATCTGTTCAGTACTTCTTTTGGTAGTTTCAGTCTTTGGTTATTTTCCCAGTCTTGGGATGTATAATTGGGATAGACATGCTGCAAATTGGCAGAATTTTTACATTGGTTTTCTAATTTGTAGAGTATGGTATTGTGGCTGGAAAGGCTAAATGGAAGACTTTAGTGTTTCTTAAGACAGAGAAAATAGTGAATCAAATATAGTTTTTCATTGCTGAAGAAATTGTGAAAATTAATACCACCAATGACAACTTGATTTACAAGTGGATATTAGCTGTTAAATAAAGAATAATCTTTCTATAATTCACAGAGCCAGAGAAAGTAAGTAATAAGAAGGGGAATGCATGAATCTCTCAGGAAGGGAAAAAAATGATTTTACAGGTGTACTGTGCACAGATGGAAATGGGAACAAGAAAGATCAGGTTGGGGAGAGGGAATCGAAAGAAAGTACTATAGACTTGACTAGAATTGAGGGCCATGGGCAGGGTGTGAAGTGCAATCCTAGTCCAATGGAAACTTCCTGGAATATATGAGGATAAACCTTGAGAAGATTACTGGGAATGGGGGCTATGGAGCCTGAATTAACTAACCATCTTTGGTAACAAGGCAACGCTTCCAATGGTGGGACTGTCCAGTATTTGGTATGTGAAGCAGAATGCATCAGATGTGGGGAAAACGTGAATAATGGAATCCCACACTACCTCAGAATAGGATATACTAAGGTTTTCATTATTAAAAGGGAAACCCACAGATTACAACGAGGAAACAGGAACGGAATCCCACAACCAGGTGTGGCAAGTAGGATGAGGCCAAGCAGGAACTCCTGTGGAGTTTTGCTACCCAAAGCCACGCCTGACGTGATCCAGCCTCTCAAAGGCCACTGTCACAATTGTTTTCTTTGGAATTTTAAGTTCTAGGTCTTCTTTTCCTTATAAGAGAGTAGAATCAGCTGGGCAGGAAGGAGGAGGAGGAGGAGGAAGAGGAGGAGGAGGAGGAGGAGGAGGAGGAGGAGGAGGAGGAGGAGGAAGAAGAAGAAGAAGAAGAAGAAGAAGAAGAAGAAGAAGAAGAAGAAGAAGAAGAAGAAGAAGAAGAAGAAGAAGGTATAACATTGTGATGAGTACATACTATTTTTTTAAAAAGTTCATTATGTTGGATGGACATCAGAACATAAAGTTATTGAGTAATGATTAGAGGCTTAAACAGGGAAACTGAAAAAAAAATGAGATTTAAGAATTTGCCATCATGCCGGGTGGTGGTGGCGCACGCCTTTAATCCCAGCACTTGGGAGGCAGAGGCAGGCGGATCTCTGTAAGTTTGAGACCAGCCTGGTCTACAGAGCTAGTTCCAGGACAGGCTCCAAAACCACAGAGAAACCCTGTCTCGAAAAACCAAAAAAAAAAAAAAAAAAGAATTTGCCATCAGGAAATATATACAAAGAAAATCATCAGAACTTCTTTTAGCTATGTAATTTGTTATAATTACTGATATCAAGCAATTTTAGTTAGTATTTTACTTAGTCATCTAAATTTTGAGGCCTAAGTTTGTGAGTCTGGTTCCCTGAGCCTCACCTTCTAGACAATATATGGATTTTACTTTAAAATGTATCCATAAGGAAGTGGCTATCTGAAGTTAAACAACAAAAGTTACAAATGTATTTCTTCTTTATTAACTGCTCTATTTCCTATCTTAAACTAAAATAACAAGAGATTTATTTCTAAGTAGTATTTTGGCCTTTTACACAAGTTAACTATTTTAAGTTTAAAAAATTAAATTAGAAAAATTTAATTTAAATTAAAAAGTAAATTATATATATTTAAATAGTATATTAATATGGATGTATATACTGTATATATTAGTATATGTCATTGTTATATTCATAGATAATATGAATTTATATTATATATGTTGGGATATATGCTTCTTATAGTTTGGGTAACAGTTACTGAAAATTTTACTATGTTCAGTGTCTTTTTAAGACTGTAATAGAATTTGCATCACACATCCTACAATGGTTTTAAATTGGCTTCTTTCATGTATTAATATGCATTTTTAAACATTTCTTATGTCTTCTCAAAGCAAATTAGCACTTGTGTTTCTCTTATTATAATATTCTATTTTTGATGTATCCCTATTTGTTTATTCATTTACATCAACAACATTGTTGTCTGCCTTCAAGCCTCAATAATTTAAAAAAAACAGTAGCTATTATAATGTGTTCTTATGTACAGATACATAATTCTAACACAACTGAATAAACATTAAGAACATAACTACTAGGTCATATAAAAATTTGAGGTTTTTTTTTAAAGAAATTTTTAGAATTTTCTTTAATTCTGTCAGAAAAGAAAAAGTAGTTTTGCTTTTCCAGATTCTAAGCAGTAGTTTGTATCTCAGTGTTTTGAATTTTACAAATCATTAAGTGTATATAGTAACCTAATATTATCTTGGCTTATTATTATGAAATGGCATGAGATATTAAGTAACTTTTAATATGTACATTGTTATAATTCTTTCATATTATAATTTAATATGAAATTTTATTTTATTAAAATGATTTATTTTTTTAAATCATTAAGTACATATAATCACTTAAGACATTCTACATTTCATAATTGCTCAGAAAAAAACTGTTAAAATTTTGGATATATAGATAACTCTTATGTATAATTATACTAAGTTTATAAATCCTATGCTTTAGTCTAGGAGAGTTTATTCACACTAATTCTCATTTCCACTATAAAGTTCTATGAAAAACTAGGACTTGTCACCTAAGTCAACACTTTGAATTTGCTTTTGGACAATTTATCATAGGACTCAATTATGAGAAGCTTAATTTAGCAAGATCTCTTAAGAACGACTGAATTTCTGTTCTATTTTGGACCCATCTCATTATTTCTGATGGTGCTGTCTTTCTTTTTCTCCTAGAACTGGTCTAGTAGCCCAGCAGGATAGGCACTGCATGAGCAGGAAGCAAACATTTTTTTTGAGTTAATTAAACATGGCTATTAAAAAAAGAAAGAGATGTCAGTGTGGGAATGATGTGATAGAAATTCTAATTGATTTGATTCTACATGCTATATGAAATAAAACACTGTGCTTCGAAGTGTGTGCCAGTGCTCAATGTTGAAAAAAAATATATCACCCTCAGGAACATATGTGCTTTCTAAGAAATAGGTCATGCATCAGAGCACAAAAAATCTTTGAAGCATAGTGGTCGAAATATCAACTATGGAATATGACAATAATTAAAATAAAATAGACCCTTTGCACTCACTCATATGTCACAGACTAAGAATGGAAATTGTTAAAATAGTAAAGTAATATTGGAGTTTACCGTGTTCTGTTTCTAGAAAGTTATTAAAGCAATATTTTTGCTAAAATTATTTAATTTATGGCTATTATAAAATTGAAACATGTTTAACTCACATAATGAAATTCTACTATGTCTAAGGAGCAGTAAATCCTTTATTAATGGGATGAAAAGGGGCTTTTTGTATCCTTTCCCGTTAACATTCTTAACTCTTATTTTAATTTTCTTTTCAAAACACGATTTCTTCCCCCAGATTCTCTCAATTTTGAAGTGCTTTATGCTACATAAATTCTAAATAATCCCAAAGTTTTAGGTAGCTAATTCATTTCAATTTCTCTAAGATATTGTCTTCTGTCTGGAAATTTTTATGTCATTTCTGTGCTTTCATTAAGCATACTGAACTTTTTTTTTGGAAATTCTTCATTTATGTTCGCTGGCAGCTTTATCGCTCCATTGATTTTTCAGAAATTTTTTTTGCCAGTATACCTCATTGAAAATATTTTTTCTTTAGTCATATGTTATTATTTAAAATTTAATTTTCATTTTACATACCTGATGTGGGATGTCTTGTATATGTGTTTCTTTAATTGGTTGATGAATATAGCTGTTTTAGCTAATGGACAGGTTGTAGCTAGTTGGAAAATCTGAACAAATAGACAGAGATGGAGAGATCAAATACAATGTAGCTGCCAAAGGAGTATCATGCCATACCTGTAAACCATAGCCTCATGGCAATATACAGACCAACAGAAATGGGTTAATTTAATGACTAAGTCATTGACTAGAAGATAGGAACTTATAATAAGCCTCAGAGTGATTATTTTATAAGGGGTTTTGGGAACTAGTGTGTGGGCCTGGTGGGTAGAAAGAAACCAGCCTGGAAGAAGAGCAGGATATTGACTGTTACATATGCCAACTCCAGTTTTTCTTCCTTCCCCTTCTCCCACTCCCACCTTGTGCTTTCCATCCACCAACAACTCTTTAGAGGGAGTAATGCCTTTCTTGGAGTGTCAACAAGGTCTGATATATCAATTAGAGGCAGGCCTAAGTACCTCCCCACCATATCAAGGCTGAGCAAATTATCCACCATAGGCAATGCACTTTAAAAGCAATTTTATATACCTGGGATAGGTCCTGGTGACATTGTCAGCCCTCCCCACCAACAGATCAAGTCACATGGATATCATTTACATTCAGAGGATCTAGTTTAGTCCCATGCAGGTACCTCAGCTGTCAATACAGTCTGTGAACTCCCAGTGGCTCTTGTCAGTCATCTCTGCAATTTTCCCCATCAAGCTCTTGACCATCATTGTTCATATGATCCCTTCTCTCTTTCTTCAGCTGAATTAAAGGAGCTCAGCCCAGTGCTTGATTATGGGTCACTGTATCTGCTTCCTGCAGCTTACTAGATGTAGGTTTTATAATGATCATTAGAGTAGTCTAGTGACTAATCTGATTAAAGTGGAAGGTCTTTAATTCAGATGTCCTCTCCTCTGTTCCCAGGAGTCTTAGTTGAGGTCATTGTTGTGGATTCCTGAGACTTTCTCTAACACCAGGTTTCTCTCTAACCCCTAAAGGCTCCCTGTATCAATATATCTCTTTCTTTGTTCTCTCCATTTTTTCCTCCCCAATCTCAGTCTTCTTGATTCCTCCTGTTTCATTCCCTCAGCCCATTCCTTACACCCCCTTCCAGTTTATCCATGAGACCTTAACTATTTTCCTTCCTCAGGTACTCCATGTGATTCCATTATAGGGTCTCCCTTTTTACCTAACCTCTAAGGGATTGTGGATAGTAGCTTGGTTGTCTTTTGCTTTGTATCTAATATCCACCCATTCATGAGTACATACTATGTTTGTCTTTTGGGGCCTGGGTTACCTCACTCAGGATGTTTTTTCTCTAGTTCCATACATTTGCCTGCAAATTTCAAAATGTCATTTTTAACCGTTGAGTAATACTCCATTGTGGTGATGGACCACACTTTCTCTATCCATTCTTCAGTTGATGGGCATCTAGGTTAATACCAAGTCCTTTCATTATGAAATATAGTTCTATGAACATTGTTGATCAAATATCCTTGTGGTAGGATTGTACATTCTTTGGGTATATGCACAAATGTGCTATTGCTTGGTCTTGACAAAGATTGATTCCCAATTTTCTGAGAAACTGCCATACTGATATCCAAAGTGGCTGTACAAGTTTGCACTGCCACAAGGAATGGAGGAGCATTCCCCTTACTCTATATTCTCTTCAGCATAAGCTTTCATCAGTGTTTTCAATCTTTGCTATTCTAATAAGTGTAAGATGCTATCCTGGGTTAAATCTGTAGCATGACTAATAAAACTCAGAGACAGATAATAGGATTCAAGCTGAAAGATAAGAGAAGCAAAACTGTCAACCACCAGAGAGTTCTTACCTCTACAAAATCTTCAGAAAGAAAAGAGTATGAGTTCCTATCTCATCCCACCTTGTATTCTTCTCTTGTTCTTGCATATGTTGCACTACCACCGGCCTATATGACTAAGTGCTGGGAATAAAGCTGTGTGCTACCACCATTGGCTTGTACGGTTGACTACTGTGTCTAGTTTTGCACTCTCATCTTCCAACAAGCATTATTTGTTAGATCATAAACAAAATATCAGTCAGTAGAGCATGAGATTCTTAATCTCAGGGTCTTGGGTTTGTGCAACATATTGAGTGAAAGATGTAGCACAAATAATTAAATCCCAGAGACAAATATTGGGGTTCCAGCTGAAGATCTGAAAAACCAAAGCAGCTGAGATACTACAGAGTTCTTACCTCTGTGGAATATTCTGAAGAAAAAGAACAGGAATTCCTGTCTCATCCCTCCTTCTATTCCTCTTGAGTGTTGGAATTAAAGGTTTGACAAAGAAGCCAAATGGTATAATGGAAAAAAAAGAAAGCATATCAATAAATGATGCTGGCATAACTGGATGTTATATAGAAGAATGATAATAGATCCATATCTATCCCCATTCATAAAACTCCAGTCCAAGTGGATCAAAGACCTCAAGATGAATTCAGTTACGCTGAACCTGACAGAAGAGAAAATAGAAAATATTCTTGAATGTTTTGGCACAGAAGACCACTTACTAAATATAACAACAGTAACACAGACTCTGAGAACAACATTCAATAAATGGGACCTCCTGATTTGAGAAGCGTCTGAAAGGCAAAAGATATGGTCAATAAGACAAAACGACAACCTACAGAAAGGGAAAAGATCTTCAACAACCCCACTGTGACTGAGGGCTCATCTCTAATAAATATATGGAACTCAGGAGACTAGATATCAAAATACCAAATAATTCAATTAAAATTGTGGTACAGATCAAAGCAGAGAGTTCTCAACTGACGAATCTCAAATAGCCAAAAGACATAAGAAATTGCTCAACATCTTTGGCCATCAGGGAAATGCAAATCAGATTGACTCTGAAAGATTCTTTTACCCATCCTTTTTATGCCTGTTATAGTTTATTTAAGCATGTCAAGTAGATTAAAAATAAATACACATTAATTGATAGTTGAATAATTACCACTTCTGATATGCTTAAAGCAACTGCTCTTTCTAAAAGTAAACTTGAAACTTGGGCAAATCTTTATTTAAAGTGCATGTTTTTCATATATACTCATATGTTCTGAAAGAGTTTTTTCTTTTACTTAACAACATTAACTCTTCATAAACCATTTTCATATATATTTTAGAATGAATAATTTTTACATTTTTGAACATGTTCTTCCTTTGTTCAAAAAAGAATAGTGCTGTATAAATCCATAAATGGATAAATATGACGTGTTACCAATATATCATCACTGATGTTCATTCTTTTAATAACAACTCTTTTCAAAGTCATAGGTTCTTATTTTGGCAGTGAGCTTGATAAAAGCAAAATTAAGAATCAATCTTAGAACTGAATCTAATATAACTTTAAACTATTACATGCAGATTTGACAGGTTGAGGTATATGACATAGGAATAACCTGGTCTCCTGAATTATTTCCTGAAATTGAGGTTGCTAAATTCCATATCAGTATCTGGCTTAACAATGCAATTTTGAAATTCACTTCCCAGTTAGCCCCAGGGGAAACATATTAAATACTAATAAAATGATGACAAAATGTCACATTCTTTATTATCACAAGATGAATAATTTTTTTAAAGTTATACCAATACACTAGAGAACACATCAGTCAACATATCTTGATATGTACACAATATATCCAAAATTGTTTTATTATTTGCTTGTTTGATATAGATGGGAAAATGAAGAGTATTTGGGAGAACTTGTTGAATGGAAACTGTGATTAGAATATATTATATGACCTGGGAGGTGGTTGTTCTCAGTAAAAAAATTCATTGCATATTACCACATTCATCCATAACCACATGCATACTAGTGACATTATACAGACTGAACAGGTTATAATTGGAATTATCTATGTGTGTGTCTAAATACACACACACACACACACACACACACACACACACACATATATATATATATATGTCATAAAAATTAGTGACAAAAGTAGCCATAAATTTGCAAGATGATGGTAGAGTCATATGGGAGCGTGGCTTCTGAGTGCAGAAAAGGGAGTAAGAAATGTTGTGACTGAATCATAATCCCAAAAATCAAATAAATAAAAAATATTTTTGTATGAAAATATAAAGTTAAGAAATAAGTGTCTTGTTCACTCAGACTTCGTTATTACATTTTAAAAGCCAGAGGCAGTGATTTGTAAATTTAAAGTTTTATAAGTGAACAGCATGTGGTACAGAATTATTGTCATGCAACTTGGTGTATGTATTATTCATATGTTAATATGAATGAGAACAGGAACCAAAATATTAAAATGCCCATTAAATGAGATTTTATCTTAATGCTGACAATGTTTACCTCATTCCTTTAGCCCATACTGATAAAAGTAAAATATGCGAGAGTTAGATTCCAGCATAGATGTTGAGTGTAATCTTGGACATGCTTGAGTACGGTAACCGTAGACTCACTAAATTTTAAGCCTATATAAAAGCGGACCCTGATTATCTTTGTTCCATGTCCAGATACATAAGGCAGAAGAGATACATCTTTAATAAATATCTTCAAATGAAAAGAAAACATTTTTATTTAAAGGCAAACTTCAGTTCACATTTACCACATTGAAGAAATTTTGAAAATGAGGAAAAAGTTGAGGTTGCTGAGCAATCTAGTAATATTACAGAATAACATTACAGAGACTGAGGAAATTGCATTTATGTATTTAGGAAAGTATATATATATATATATATATATATATATATATATATATATATATATGCATGTAACAATTAATGAAACAGAGGCTCTAATGAAATATGTAACAGAGGTATGGAAAGACAAAGTAGAATGGCAAAATGAGGTAATCATATTGTTTTTAAAATAATAAAAGTAGAAAAAATATAACAGGAAAATTTCACATATATTATATTTAAATCCTATATATCTAATAATAAAAGGCTATATGAGCTACACGAAATATTATTTGTTCAATAGTAAGAAAAATAGTTGGATTATTCAGATCATATAGAAACAACTCTTAATCATTCATTCATATTTTAATAAAACTAAATTCTTTCATTGATTTAAAACTTGATTAAGTTGCATGTGATAGCACATCCTCGACTCCAAGTACTCTGCAGCAGAGGCAGACAGATGGCTGTGACTTAGAGGCCAGGAGGCCTACATTTATGTTTTTAAGTATTCCAGGACAGGCAAACTTTCACAGACAAAGCTTGACTCCAAAGCAAAAATGAAACAAAAAAATGGTTATACAATTTCTAGAATTCCAGTTTAAATAATAAAGAATTTGAAGGAAATTTAAAGCTATATTAATTTTGAATTGGCTGCTGTTAGTGGATTCTCCTAATTTGTTTTAACTTTCTGATGGGAAATTATATCTTTGGTAACAAGAAAATTACAGAAATATTAACACAGTTTAGCAAAGTATTTTTATTTTCCCTTTAAAATATTAGACTACATTTGCAAAAGGAACAACAGAATGAATCAGGCCACTGCAATACATATCTGCCTTTAAGATTATAGACAACTCAGACTTTTGTTAACTTTAAACTTGAATAAAACATCCCTTTTAATCTATGCAAGCACACAGCTGTCCAGCCTAGGCAAATGACAAGATTTTGTGAAATATTTAAAAATGCATTATATTGCAAAAAATAGTTTTCTTTCCCATAGTGATTAAGATCCAATTAGAAACTAAAATTTGAACTTTTGTGACAGTTCGCTATGCATGTCACTGGAGATGTTGTAGAGTGTGGAGTAAATTTCTCAGAAAGTTCTGTTTTCAATTTAAACAAAGTGTCTCTAAATGACACTTTAAAAAACTTTTTTCTGAGGGAGTTCATTTTGTCAGACATTCTATTTGTTCATATTAAGTTGCATAATGCATACAGTAGTAAATCATACTTTGAACCTTGCATTTGAAAACCCACTCTTGTATTATCTGTAGGGCTGGTTTTGTGTACATGAATCCTTTTGGACTATTTTATTTTATTTTTCCATTCAATTATTTACACTTCCTTCCCTCTTCCCAATCCCCTCCTGCTCCCCCACACTCCCTCCTCCCTCTCCCACCCTGCTTGAGAGAGGACAGGGAACCCTGTCCTGTGGGAAGTCCAAGGCCCTCCTTCCTACATCCAGGCCTAGGGAGCTGTGCATCCATATAGGCTAGGGTCCCAAAAAGCCAGTACATGCAGTAGAATCAAGTCCCAGTACCTTTATCAATGCCTTCTCAGTCAGCCCCCAATGACAGCCACAATCAGAGATTCCGGTTTGATCACATGCTCATTCAGACCCGGTCCAGCTGGATTTGGTGAGCTCCCATTAGAACAGGCACACTGCCTCAGTTGGTGGACCAACACCTTGCGGTCCTGACTTCTTTGCTCATCTTCTCCCTCCTTCTGCCTTTCAACTGGATCTTGGGAGCTCAGTCCAGTCCTCTGATGAGGGTCTCTGTCTAAATCTCCATCTGTCTCCGGACGAAGATTCAACGAAGATTCCATGGTGATATTCGAGACAATCATTAACGTCATAGTGGGGCAAGGACCATTCAGGTACCCTCTCCTCTGCTGTCCAAGGACCTATCTGGGGACATCCCCGTGGACACCTGGGATCCCCTCTAGAGCCCAGTCTCTTGCCAACCCTAAAATGGATCTCTTAATGTAGGAATCTTCTTCCCTGCATTATTTGTAATAGCCAGAACCTGGAAAAAACCTAGATGCCCCTCAATGGAAGAATGGATAAAGAAAGTGTGGGATATATAAACAGTAGAGTACTCCTCAGCGGTAAAAAAATAATGACATCTTGAATTTTGCATGCAAATGGATGGAAATAGAAAACACTATCCTGAGTGAGATAACCCAGACCCAAAAAGATGAATATGGTATGTACTCACTCATTTGTGGACTCTAGCCATAAACCAAGGTCATTAAGCCTATAGTTCACAAGCCCAGAGAAGCCAAATAACAAGGTGAACCAAAAGAAAAACATTTATAGATACTCCTGGAAATTGGGAAAACGTTGTGAGGATGGGGGTGTGGACAGGGGTGGGGTGAGGTTTGGGGAAAGGGGAGAGGGGGAAAGGGAAGTGGGAAGGGAAGGACTGGCAACAGCTTGGGGGAGTGGGAGGGTGGAGATGGAGAATGTTTCTTTGTTTTTAAACTATGAGATATAGTTTTTTTTTTCTGGATACAGCCTAAATAGACATTCATCCTCTTTCAGAAGTTGGTATATAGATGGCTAATATCTATTCTAACTTTCAAAGTCTCTCTTGAGCTGTTATTCAGATGCATTTTTCTTTGTATGTGACTTGTAGCAGTTTTTTTTTCAGCTTTCCAAACCTTATTTTTTTCTGTGCATATAATAACTTAGCTATGATATACCAAGGGGAGTTTTTTTCATTGTCATATCAAATTTGTGTTCTTTGTTTAAGTGTGTGAATACCTTTTCTTAATTTGGGAAAGTTTTCATCTCTATTCTGGTTACAAATATGGTCTATGCCTTTGAACTGGGAATCTTCTACTGCAGCATTACTTAAAATTCAAAGTTTTGGTCTTTCATGGTGACACACAGTTCTTGCATATTATTTCCATGTATTCTAAAACCATTTTATATTATTTACTATTGTTGTCTAATTCCAATATTGTCTTCAAGTGAAATTGTTCCATTCTACACATTAACTGCACAACTCTACTTCCAGTTAATCCAATGTATTTTTTCCTACATCTGCAAGTAGCAGACATACACATGATGTACATGCATACATGCAGACAAAACACAGAGACATATAAAATAAAATAAAAAACCCTGTAACTTACATGCAGCAATAAGAGGAAAATTTAAAACTGTTGTGTAATGACATTGAGAATTTCCCTTAAAACGTTTAGTTTTATTATATTCTAATGCCTTAGATTTACTAGAGGTCTCTTCCGCCTTTGAGAAAATAGAGTAGTTTTCTATAGTTTCTGAAAAATGCCAAAAATTTAGTAACTTAAAATAACAAAAGTTTATTACATCGCATTTCAATACGCAGAAGTACAGATTGTATCTCAGAGGAATGAAGTCCAGGTCAGGAAGTCTTCATTTCTTACCAGAGGCTGTAACAGTTAAGCTATTCCACTAACCTTTTCAATTTTGTGAAGCTGCTCATATTGCTTAGTTCATTAACCAATTACCTTATCTTCAAACTAAACGACATTGGGTCAGCTTTTCTCATTACATTGCCCAAATTTTCTCTTTTACTTCCCCATTTAAAAAGCTCTATGATTGTATCAATTTTTCTGAATTGAATCCAGGCTAATTTTTCCTATTTTGAAGACAATTGATGGTGATCTTATTTCTACCTGAAGTCTTTATTATGTAACATAACAGACTAATTGGTTACTAGGCTAGAAATGAGAACAATTTTGAGTTATGTATCATAACTGTATGTATTAAACTGAGCACTGAATAAAAGACTTAAGTATGTGATTAAATTTTACCTGAAGAGAATAAAATTTACCGAAGACACCATTTAAAGCTTGCAAAGTAAAATATTTGCTTAATTCGTACAAAATAATTTCTAATATTTAATTTGTTATAGTAAAATTTGGCTGTATAAATAAGCTTTTTTCTAAATATTATCTTAAAGATTTATATAACATTAAAAACTACAAACTTTTCATTTTGTAGGTATTCCAATCAACAGAGAGAGGATGTGAAAAGATGACCTCCCAGTAATTATATGTTTATCAATAAATCTTTATTTAATATTTAATATTGATAGCATAAACACTGGAAACAGATGCAATGTAAAATGCTTTACATAAAGGAAATATGATGAATCATTTCAAAACTAAGAAGTTGAAATTCATTTAAATAAATGAACATAAAAATTGTTTTCCATAATGGATGCATATGACAGAGTAAATTAAGATGGCATGAATTGAACCTGTTCATTATTTGGGTTATCAAATAATAGATTAAAAATTTAACTGTCTCAATCTATTTTATAATGCAGAAATAATGAATCATAAATGTAATAATTCTTTGTCTTATTTTTTTCTCAATCACATAGTATGATCCCTGTATTTAAGTATACTCTATAGATATTGCATAAAATAAACCCCTTCTAATTTAAATTTGTGTGGAAATTCATCTGTGAACACAAAAAAGAAAGACTGAACCAGTAAATGTATTTGCCTTAAACTCTCAAAGCCTGCTTCCACTAACAATCTTCTCCCACGAAGTAACACCTTAGTCCTTTTCAACAGCCCCACCTGTTGCAAAACATATATTCAAGTACATTAGCCTAATAGAAAGCATTGTCATTCAGACCACCACATCCTATTCACTGGACCCCATAGATTTATGGCCAAATCGTAACACAAAATGCATTCTTCTGCAGTCTCAATACTCTTTAAGTTCTAAAGTCCAAAGACACTTCTGTGATTCAAGAGAATATCTTAATGGTAACTTCCACATTCAAAATAAAAGAAAATTATATGCTTCCAAAATGATGGCAAAGAATACATAATACTATTCCACAAAGGAGGAATGGGGCATAGGGAGGGTCGAAATGCTGGTCTAATGAAATTCTAAAACATAGCAGGATTTTTTTTTTCATTATCTGTTTTCAGGAAAATCAAAATAGAGGACCACTAAGCCTTGCCTCGAGCTTCTAACTACTGTTCTACTCCAAAGTCCCAAAGTCTTCCACATTTTCATAGAAATTAGCATAATCATGTCTGTCAGAGAAAGAAGCCATTCTCTGCAAATAACTTTGGTTTCAGTTACTTTTCTGTTTCAATGATAAAACACAATAACTAAAGCAACTTATGAATGAATTTATTTGGGCTTGTGATTCTAGAGCAAAAGGATTCTGCTATTTGTTGGAATCATGGTAGCAAGTAAGAAACTTGAGGAGTGGAGTGAAAACTCAAGAATTCACAAGGCGAGGTCCCCAGTTAGTTCCTGGGACAGCTGAGGATAGGGAACCTGAAATGATCCTAACCTATAGCCATACTGATGAATATTTTGCATATCACCATAGAACCTTCATCTGGCGATGGATGGAGATAGAGACAGAGACCCACACTGGAGAACTGGACGGAGCTCCCAAGTCCCAATGAGGAACAGAAGGAGGGAGAACATGAGCAAAGAAGTCAGGACCACAAGGGGTGCACCCACCCACTGAGACAGTGGGGCTGATCTATTGGGAGCTCACCAAGGCCAGCTGGACTATGACTGAAAAAGCATGGGATAAAACCGGACCCTCTGAATATGGCGGACAATGAGGGCTGATGAGAAGCCAAGGGCAATGGCACTGGGTTTTGATCCTACTTTATGTCCTGGCTTTGTGGGAGCCTAGCCAGTTTGGATGTTCTCCTTCCTAGACCAGGTTGGAGGGGGGAGGACCTTGGACTTTCCACAGGGCAGGGAACCCTGACTGCTCTTCAGACTGGAGAGGGAGGGGGAGAGGAGTGGGGGAAGGGGGAGAGGAGTGGGAGGCTTGGAGGAGGCGGAAATTTTTTTCTCAATAATAAAAAAAATAAAATAAATAAAAAAGAAAAAAATTTAAAAAAAAGAAAGAATTCACATCCTGAAGCAGAAAAAGTTCACTGTTCCTGTTCAAACAAATTTAGTTCAAAACAGTCTCTTGTTTCTTTTGAAATGAGAACTGTAGTTTTAAATGATTAATTCATTCTAAAACTATCATTGAAATATTGTTCAATGCAAGTATGTTAGTATTTGTTACTCATTTCATTAGCCTATAGAGCTAATATCTTTAATTTTTATTATTCTTAATAAATTAAACGAACCTTTCTTACAATGATACAATAGTTATTGAAGAAAAATTCTTTTGATTAGAAATAAAAACTGCATTAATGTCTTTTAATGCCTCATTCACTGCTAGGGAAGAATTATTGCTTTGTGAATATTTTTTACCCCATTTCTACTTAAAATTTCTTATTTATAGCACTGTACAGATTATGAGATTATTTCAAAACTGAAGTATTTCCTTATACTTGAATGTAAAATCTAATAAAAGCAAAATTATGCAAACAGTATTAGCTAGAGGAAAATATTAGAGCTCAAATGAGATTAGTCCCTTGGATTTTACAAAGGATATTTAAGCTGCGGGGTGAGTTCTGTGAATTGTTGATTTGATCTATATGATAGTATGTACAAGTTTTCACTGGTGGCTCTTCTCAGAGTGCTAGAGTCTGCACATGAGGTTAAATCAACTGACCTCCCCATTCTAGTTTCCTTTAGGCAATTTTACCTTCAGCAATTTTCTATTTAACCTGCAATGTATTTTCCAGAATCTGTTTAACCTTCTGCACTTTTAGTATAGCCTTCAGGGAAGTTTTGACAGGATTTTGTTTGCTTGTTTTGTGTTGTCATTGTTTTAATTTATTGTATTTTTCAATGTATTTTTTTGCTATTTTTTCAATGTAAAATGTAATTTCAAATATGAGGAGGAGAATATGTTTATATGTTTGTTGGTGCACTATATATAGAGTACTGAATGGTTAGTCAGTGATATTCATTCTACTGCCCTATATCATTACCATTTATTTTAAACTAAATAAGCAGTTAATGCCTTGAATGAAACTAGGAAACGTAGCATCCGTCCTGTGATCCAGACTCTAGAATTGAACAATATTAATCAGTTTAAAGTGCAGCCTAGGAAAAAAAGCCCTATAATTTTAAACAAATAATATGCATGTGTTGAAATTTCTTTTTAGAGGAAGAAATAAATAACTCGTTTTTCTTTGAATTGAAGGGAGAAATCTTGTCCTAGGGAAATTCCCAGGAATCCACAAGGATGACCCAAGTTAAGACTCCTAGCAAAAGTGGAGAGGGTGATTGAAGTAGATTTCACTGTAGTCAGATTGATGACTATCCTAACTACCATCATAGAGCCTTCATGCAGCAATTGATAGAACCAGATGCAGAGATCCACAACCAAGCAGCAGACCGAGCTCCGGGAATCCAGTCAAAGAGAGAAAGGGAAGGGTATATAATATAAGCAAGAGAGGTCAAGATCCTGAGAAGGAAGTCTACAGAGAGAGCTGAACCAAGGTCGTGGAAACTTGTGAACTCTAGACCTGCAGCTGTGGAGTCTCCATGAAACTGAACTAAGCCTTCTGCACGTGGGAGAAGGTTGTGTAGCTTGGTCTATCTCAGGTTATATCTAATACAAGCTTTAAAAATTGACATGCATTTGGCTTAATAGAATGTACACTTTGCCTGCAGAAAAAATGCCTGTTTGAAAAAAGTGAGTAGACTAAGTTTACAAACACACACACACACAGACACACATACACACTGTTTGTATAATTGACAAGAAACATGATGATCTAATATAAATTCATGATCTGTGGTAAGCTTATTCTTTTGCTCCTTACAAAAGCAAGAAAACAATTGATAAATATATTTATTGTAGGAACATACACCATGTATTAATATTTGCAAGAATGGAAACTTCTTGTGTTAAGTAACTCTTCAATATTGACTTTCATGAGCTTTTTTAATTTCTGACTGCTTTTGCCATGAGTAAGGAGCCTGTAGTGAAATTGTGTAAAAGCACAGCATGCAGCTGGCATTCATAGCAAAGAAACAAAGGAATGAATTGCACTGTGCATACTTGAATGCACAAGGCACTTACATACTTTCCTTTGAGTTTTATATTTATCTTTTTTTGTTGTGTTACAATGTTGGTAAATAGAAAAATGTAATTTCTGCTTTATTGGAAAAGTGAATCCTTGAGGTAACATCCCTCCATCATCTACTCACCATGTTGCTTCTCCTTTGTTTTCTTATTAGAAGATTGACAAAGCTAGAGCCTCTGGGCATTGGTGGATATACTGAAGGTTTACTCTAATATGTAACACTTTTTATTTATCCCTGCTTGCCTGAATACTATAAATCTCAATCTAATATATGAAAGTGGTAATCATAATTTTGAAAATTGAAAGTGGTTTAGAAGCCAACCCAAAGGATGTGGAGAGAAAATTCTGTTGACTTATAAGTTCAAAATGCTGCACAGTAAAAAAAGAAGTAGAAAACGTGAGAGAGAGAGAGAGAGAGAGAGAGTTTTCATAAGAAATGATCCAAAAAGAAGTGAATTAAAGATGTGATACTATTACAAAAAGAAAAGTTTAAGAAGAGATAAAATGTTAAAAGTGGAATCTCTGGTAATATTGTTGACAGCTGTGGGAGAATTCTATTACATTTGTGTTTTCAATCAGGACATATAAGCAAAGACTAATCACTGACTATACAGCAAAGGAAATGCTAAGAACATAGTATTGTTAAAAGAATAAAACCTGAAGCCTCCTAAACATTTTGTATAGCAAATGGTTTTTATGGCTATATTTAGCAAATGGTTCGAATTTGTCAAATATTTAAATGAAATTTATATAAAACTCTTTCCTGCTCTCTCTCTCTATATATATATAGATATATAGATATATATATATAGATATTATAGATATTAATTAATGAATCAGAGAAGGAAGAAATCACTGTTGGTTTTTAAGATATATTCTGAATTATTTTTCTATTCATTCTTATTTCTATGTTATTGTTGTTGACAGTTTGGTCATTTGGTCAAAGTCAGCATATCATTCACAAATAGTGACACTCTTTCCTATTGATTACGTATTTTGAATTTAATGTATTTATTTTATAACTGAAATTAGTTAATTAGATTTTGTTATATTACAACATTGTAGCATGCTTAAAAGTATATTGACTCACAGAAAAATAAACAGCTGTAAATTTGTCTTGAAAGATTCTTGGCTATGATCTTGTTAGCTAGGGGAAGGTTTACATTTATAAATACAACAGTTCATTTCTTTACATAAAGCATAGCATATGAATTCTAAAAACTACCAGAGGGTTAGGACTGAGTTATGATTATATGTATTTGTGAAGCTAATAATAAGCAATAACATATTTCTTTGAAAGTACATAATATTTGTACAGTCACCAATTACACCTCATCATGAAGAGTGAATTGCTGTTCTGCACCTTGGGAAAAGTAGCAGATTGTTATGGCTATTGTTCATTTAATATGTACTGCAATGTGTTTTACCTAAAGAATGTTCTATGCTTTTTTTATTTTACACACACAACATATATACCATATATATGTTATGTTAAATGTGCATATTCATTCTTAAATTTTCAAGAGAAACCCAGGGTAGCAGAAATGTGAAAATATTAGTAGATTATAATATTTTTACTTTTAAAAGAAATTACTTCTGTGTTAGAAAATTTTCAACTTCAATTACCTGAAATTTCAAAATATATTACAGACTTTACACTTGAAAGATTCAATGATCATATTTCTATTCTCATATAGACCATGTTTCTTATATATGTTAAGAAAATAACAAGGTCCCTAATATCTTGAATGTCCATATCATGTACTAAGCTTGCCCATATCTGAGTGGTTTCTTGATTATAATTCTTTCATTGTATACCTATTAAGCCACTTTAAGTAGCAAAGTTCAATCATTTTAGTCACAATGTATAAAGGGACGCACAGTAACATCCCACAGATCCATGTTGTAGTAAATTGGCGTAAAGCACTGAGCAAAGCAATGAGGTGCCTTTATGAAGTCTGTGTTCTCCCTGTAACTCAGTTTCATTTGTCCTTCTGCCAGAACATCTGAGTTCCTTAAACTCTAAGGAGAGTATGTAACATCCACATTTTCCATTCATATGTTAAGGCTATAAAATTCCAATTGTATCATAAGATGAAAATTAAACAACTTTAAAAGTACATGAATTATAAATATATAAATCCCCTCATTTTTCCAGGAGACAGTAAAGTGAGTATTTGAGGAAGATCTAAGTCATATCCTGGTGTTTTTTAGGCATTTTGTCATCTAATTCTTGCTGAATGTCAGAACACAGATATAAAACCCTATGTGGTCAGTGTACCTGAATCTGAATATGGCTTTCTGCTTTGCCTGTTTGCCTCACTAGATAAAATTTATAGTATGTGCTGGACAATGGTGTCTGTCCTGAAAAAGAAAAAAAAAAAAACATTTGGTGAAAGAGCTACTTTGTAAATATTGGGTTTTTTTTTTACTTTCTTTTTTAAACTTTTTTTTAGGAATTTTCTTTTTTTAATTAATTTTTATTGAACTCTACATTTTTCTCTGCTCCCCTCCCTGCCACTCCCCCCACCAAGGTTCCCATGCTCTCAATTTACTAAGGAGATCTTGTCTTTTTCTACTTCCATTTCCCATGTACATTAGGTCTATGTAAGTCTCTCTTAGCATCCTCGTTGCTGTCTAAGTTCTCTGGGGTTGTGTTTTGTAGGCTGTTTTTTTTTTTTTTTTTTTTTTTTTTTTGCTTTATGTTTAAAAAACACCTATGAGTGAGTACATGAGATAACTGTCTTTCTTTGTCTTGGTTTCCTCAATATTTAGTATACGTTTTCTGACATCTACTTAAACTTACCCATTTTTCCAGTCATGTTTTTCTGAATTCAGGCAAACTTCTTGGAGTATTGCTTTCTTTGTTTAATTTGTATATAAAAGTATACTGAAACTGCAGTAAGGTTGTCTACAACATTGAACTGTAGTCTACTCCATTCATCAAGGTCCTCAAGTCCCATGTCCAGCAGACAAGATCTGTTCAGGATGGCTGAAAAGTCAACAGCTGTCATAGAAAAACTAAAAGAGAAACTACAATGGATCCTAGGAAAAGTAACACAACATTAAATAATGAAAGTGTGATTTTGATACTGAAAAATTTTATCCTATTGAATTGCGATTTTACTTTCCCATGTGGTGTGATGAAAAAATAATAATTGATTACAGAAAATCTTTTAGATATTTAGGCACTATCACCATCCAATCATGGCCCTAACATAAAGTAGTATATAATTTGCATTCTTATTTCTACCGTAAGAAAACATTGATGATTTTAGAAATGATAATGTTCCATCTTGGGGACTGTAACTTCCAGTTTGCTGGTAGGACATCTCTTGAGAACACTTTAAAAAATATATTGTATTTCACAGTACAAAACATCTTTTAATATATTTTCAAAATGACATGATGTTCAATTTCAGAATAAATTTTATATAAAAGAATGTACTTTCAAGAGAATATGTTTTTGAAAATATGTTTTGACATGTACTTCTACCATAAACTTGCCTAAGGCAAGTAATTTTATGTATCATGGCTTCAATTTCTGTGTATGTAGTATAAAAGTGATTCAACCCCAGGGTCCCAACCAATTCTACCATTTAATGATATAGGGATTGACAGGACATGGATAAAGTGCCGAACTGAAGAAACAGAGAAATAATAAGGATAAAATATTTATGCGATTTAGCAGAATTTCTTTGTACATATTTCTTTATGTTTGTATATATTTGTGTTGATAAATTTTACTTGAAAATTAAAAACAATGTTTCAAAGCCATTATCTCCTATATGTATTCAAAGACAAAATTAGCTATTTATGTCCTTTTAATCTCGTAAAATCACTAGTTTCTCTCACATGTCCCATAATATTGGTAGAACCATGTCTTAGTGTTTCTATTTGTATGAAGAGACGCATGGCTATTGGAACTCTCTGAGACTCCATTCAATGACACCATTGACTCATGCCTGGCCTCAGCAGCTTTTTTTAGTCTCTGAAGAAAATTCTATAGCTGTTTTATTCTATACTTGACTTTAGAACCATGTAGCCAAATTTACCAATTTCTGCTGCTTGCTGGGACTGGAACATGTCCCCCTCTTCCATTTACATCTTCCCTAACATTTCGTTTTCATTAGTATTCTTCACTGTCCAAATCTGGTTATCCTGATACTGGTTCTGTAGATCAGGCTGGCCTTGAACCCAGAGATATTTCAATTATATATTCATCAAATTTCTGTTTTCAATTATTTCTGCATATGCTTAATTTTTATGGAGTTTGTTCTGTAGGCCAATCCAACCACAAACTCAGAAATCTAACAGCCTCTGGCTTACAAGTACTGGGATTATAAACAGGTTAAATCAAGATGTGAGAGTTAGCCAATAAGAGGCTAGAGATAATGGGCCAGGCAGTGATTTAACTAATACAATTTCTGTGTGGTTATTTTGGGTGTAAGCTAGTGGGATGACCAGGACAAACAAAGGGCCAGCCTCCTCATGCAACAGAGTAGCTCTGTAAAGCAAAGAACACAGCCAATAAGACAAAAAAGACAGCCTACTGAATGGGAAAAGATCCTCACCAGCCCCATATCAGACAGAAGTTTTATCTCTAAAATATATAAAGAACTCAAGAAATTAGACATCAAAATACCATATAATTAATACCAATTAATAAGGGAGATACATATCTAAATAAATAATTCTCAATAGTAGAATCTCAAATGGCTGATAGATACTTAAAAAAATGGTCTTCATCTTTATTCCGCATTATGGTCTTCATCTTTATTCAGCAGAGAAATATAAATCAAAATAACTCATAGACACCATTTAACCTGTCAGAATGTCAAGTATCAAAAACACTAGGGACAGCTTACACTGGAGAGGATGCGGAATACGGGAACCACTCCTCCATTGCTGGTGGGAATGCAAAATTGTACAAAATTGTGGAAATCTGTATGACAGTTTTTCAGAAACTTGGGAATCAACAAACTTCAGACCCCAACAGTATCACTCTTGGGCATATACCCAAAGGACGCTCAATCATACTAGCATTATTTTTAATAATCAGAACCTGGATTCAACCTAGCTGCCCACAACTGAGGAATGGAAAAAGAAAATGTGGTATGTTTACACAATGGAATACTACTCAGCAGGAAAAAAAATGACATCTTGAAATTTTCCTGCAAATGATCAAATGAATGGAGCTAGAAAAAAAAAAAACACATCCTGAGTGAAGTAAACCAGAATCAGAAAGATGAGCATGATATGTACTCACTCGGAAGTGGATGCTAGTTGTAAAGCAAGGATAATGAACCTGTAGTACATGATCCCAGAAAAGCTTGTTACTCATAACACAGAGAACCCTAAGAGAAACCTACACAGACCCCCTGAGAAGGGGAAATAGGCAACAACTAAAATTTAAAACTACAAATTAGGAGTCGATTTACTGCAAAATTGAATCATCAGGAGTAAGGAATTTCAGTTTTGCAATGGAATTTTGCTTGTATTTTTCTCATTCTGGGTAAAAGTTAACATATGGCTATTCAATGTAGAAAGTTCATTTCTTCACTAAATATAAAACTAGACATTGGGGGCTGGAGGGATGGCTCAGTGGTTAAGAGCATTGTCTGCTCTTCCAAAGGTCCTGAGTTCAATTCCCAGCAACCACATGGTGGCTCACAACCATCTGTAGAGAGGTCTGGCGCCCTCTTCTGGCCTTCAGGCATACAGACAGAATATTGTATAAATAAATAAATATTAAAAAAAATAAAACTAGACATTGGTTTGAATGAAATTTTATCTTATATTTGGTCAAGTTGTACTCAGTCTCTTCTCTGATCAATCTGGTCAATTTAATTTGTTTCTTGAAGTGTAATATCTTACTCTGGTCATAAACAAATAACATACTTTTTTGTTTTGCATACAGCTTTTAAATACTTAGTGACTTAACAGCTTAAGTTTTTTTCTTTTTTTTCATTTGTGAGTTTTTATATTTTTTTATTTTTTTTTTATTTTTTTAATTTATTTATTTATTAAGGATTTCTGCCTCCTCCCCGCCACCGCCTCCCATTTATCTCCCCCTCCCCCAATCAAGTCCTCCTCCCTCATCAGCTGGAAGAGCAATCAGGGTTCCCTGACCTGTGGGAAGTCCAAGGACCGCCCACCTCCTTCCAGGTCTAGTAAGGTGAGCATCCAAACTGCCTAGACTCCCCCAAAGCCAGTACGTGCAGTAGGATCAAAAACCCATTGCCATTGTTCTTGAGTTCTCAGTAGTCCTCATTGTCTGCTATGTTCAGCAAGTCCGGTTTTATCCCATGCTTTTTCAGACCCAGGCCAGCTGGCCTTGGTGAGTTCTCGATAGAACATCCCCATTGTCTCAGTGTGTCTCCTTCTAGTCATAAATAAAGGACATTGAGCTTATAATTCGCGATCCTAGAGAAGCTAAATAAGAAGGTGAATCCAAAGACAAACATATAGGCATTCTCCTGAATATTAACCTTCATCAGGCGATGAAAGGAGACAGAGACAGAGACCCACATTGGAGCACCGGACAGAAATCTCAAGGTCCAAATCAGGAGCAGAAGGAGACGGAGCACAAGCAAGGAACTCAGGACCGCGAGGGGTGCACCCACACATTAAGTTTTTTTTCTACAAGGCCAAATGTCTACATGTGTAATAGCATATTTCTAACTGAGTGTCTATGACAAAGGGTCATTCAAGAAATTAAAATCATCTGGTTTATTAATGAGATTATAATCCCATTAATTTCTCTGTGTGAAAATTTAAATTAAGGGACTAGAAAAGAGAATCCATAGAAGGCTATACTGGGGAAAGATGTGGCTATGAAACGTGGGGTTTGAAGACTTTAAAGAATTAGACTATAATCTAATGCTGTAGACAATTTTACCCAAGTTCAGTGTCCTATTATACACAAACAAAAAAAGTAATAATACAAGGCAGGTTATTTGAGTTCAGGAAAACATGATCATAAAATTCTGTAAGTAAATAACAATAAGAACATTTTAAATGTTAATAAAGCAGCCCTTTCTGAGAACTTTCTCAGGACACAGCAATTTAAGCCCAATTGCTTTGAACATACCAGAGATTATAGCTCAGAAAGCATGAAGCAGTTCAGAAGGCCATATTCACACTCAACGTACACTGAGGTCAGCACTCACCATTTCCTTTCACCAGATTGGGTTCTATAGCTATGGCCCAACATCCAAGAAGAATGAGCATGTCTTATAATTTGAATGCAAATAGTTGTTTCAGAAGGCACGGAACCAAGTCCAAGAACAGTCCAGGGAACAAATACATCTGAGGTTAAAGGCCATCTGTCTTTTCTCCTGGAGCCTTTCTCACAGTATCCCAAGGTATTGCTCACCATGCATAGTATTTCTGACAATGTTCTGATAGATATATTTGGGAAAACATTCTAACCTATGCAGATATTTTGGGTAATTTACTTAACACATATCTGTTTTTGATTGTGGTTTCAAAACTAGAGCCATGGGAAATGTACTATTTTTATTTAGAATTTCATTTTCATTTCTGTTGCCTAAACCAGCAACACTGAAAGTTACAAACTTTAAAGTAGACCCTTATTTAAGTACGCCCAGAGCTGTGAATTAATTATGGCCTAAATAAGTTATTAGGACAATATTGTCATGAATACATTATTTATAGGCAGATTTCGGGAAATTTGTAATGGCAAAAGTACTGAAGTGACATTTCCAAAGACATTAACATGAAAATGAGGAGAATTTGAAGAGAAAAAAAAATATTCAACGTTCAGCTTCTTACTAAGATTATCTTCAATAATGTATAGTGCAACTATGCTTTTTATTTCTAATATACACATGTAAAATTCATAGGCTAGCTCTGAAGCTTGCTTCAAATTAAGTTTGCATGTATTAATGAAAAAATAGACACTCAGTGACAGCAGAATTTATATGATAACAAAATTATATTCAGACATTGTCACACATGCAAAATAAATATATTAAGAACAAAATATTCTTTGAAGTAAATATAGACTGCTTATTCTTTTAAAATAAATTTAGTGATTTCTGTCATGATATGAATATTTTGTAGTTTAGACAGACCAATATAATGGAATTGAATTTTAGGTGATATGTACCTTTTAAAAATTAAATAACAAAGAAGTGATCACATTATACTCAGTGAAGCTTGTTATTGAAACCAGAATAGCAACTTTCTTGCTTATTTATGTTTTTAAAGCAATAACATTATGCCATTTTATAAGATGATCTTACAGAAATTGGCCCCTGACAAGAAGTTGAACAGAAATAATCAGTGAAATAATTCAGAAACAGCCATAGCTAATGCTACAAGCACAAGAAAGCAAAAGAATTCAAGTAGTCTAGGTGAATTCTATTCACATGTATCATGTATTAAGTTTCAAATCTTACATTAACAAGACAAAAGATTGGAAAATATATTATGTATGCTTTTGTGTGCTATGAAATAAAATTCAATCACAGTTATAATAGGTCACATATCACTCAACCATGAACAAAAATACAGTAAAGTTTTGTGAATGTATATGATACTATAATTTATGTACTACAGAATTCTAGAAGCTGTCCACTAATCATGAAATACGTACTAAAACCAAGAAATCAACTATATTTAAATTTTAGGTAATATTTCAGATTTGGAAATTCAGTATTGATTAATGTTTTCAAGAAGTTAAAGTATGTTTTACTTTCATAATGTTTGTATAATAATTTTGACCTAAAATATTCATAAATTTCTGTGGGAAATACATTTTATTTTATTTTATAATTTTGGAGCTTGACTCCTGGGAACTTAAAAAATATTTTTTTACTTCTGTGTGACTTTTTAGTACCATCCTTTTTTTTGTTCTTGTTGTTATAATGTCAGAGGGCATAAATAAAACTTAAAGAATCATTGCTGCATTTTGATTAAATGGTATTGCCTCTTTCAGTTTCCTTAAGAAAATCTTGCTCACCTTCAGCCATTGCTTGTGTCTATTACAATAGCAGCAATTTGAGAAATTCCTCTGCTAAGCCACTCATAGGATTTCATTGTGTAACCAAATATTGTTGGATTTTATTGGCACAGTTCTGAATCCTGTTGAAGTGACACAGAATTAAGATATTTGATTATCATTTTTAAAAGAGATATAGTGGTTGACTGAGAAGGAGTTTCCATGAAGCACAGAGAGTGAATTGATGGATCAGAAGAAGGAGGTGTGAAAAACCTGTGTCCTTATGAACATCATGTCACAATTGCTTTTTACTTGCAACTTCGAATATAATCTACCTATCTTCTAAGAATTATAGAATCACAAAATCCAAAGAGAACTCATTGCCATATGATTATTATCAATATTACTAATACAAAGTTTTCCAACGATAACTTCCACCACTTAGAATTTGGATAACCAGAGTTGTTTTTAATAACGCAAATGGCAAAACAATTATCCAGTAGAAACATTTTATTTCATGTATGTCTACCTTAGACTTTTCTTTCTAATGACTCTAATTTAGCAAAATAGTTTAGTTTATACTTTAGTAAAATATATAACATTAATAACTATTTGGAGTTTATACATTTTTAAAATATTGTAACACGTTTTCAATTTTACTTACCAAGTATGCTCACAAGGGCAAAGATAATTGAATTAATCTCTACCAATGTTTGCCGTTATAGATAACAGCTAGAGACATGGTATTTCCAAATGAAACAATTAATCCAATTGACAATTTTAAAAATGATAATTTAAGAAATAGACCTATAAATCTTTGAAGATGTATCTAAATAATACTGGGTTTAAAAAAGTACAATTTTGATATATTCTGCTTGAAAAGAACTAAAATAAAATTAAGTCCCTCAATTTATGAAGAGACATAGGTGTTTTGTTTAATGACTAATAATGGAGAAGGTTTTCCCCTACTAGGTACATTGATAATGATTTGCCTCTTCATTTGTGTCTACATTTATGGTTATTAAAGCAGACACTATTTCATTTATTTTTTCTCAGTTCTCATAGTTAATTTTAGGAGATATTATCTTGAAAAGGTTTATATGCAATTACATTTTGAAGCTAGGATTTGTCTCCAAAATATGAAAAGTCACTTTCAAGAGAACATACGCATGTAGTACTTTAGCTTCTGTGATGGGAAAGTTCATTACTAATTTATAGCACATTCTTTAGCAACTCTAAAGGTACAGGCAGCTGGGTGGAGACTGTCTGTTCATTTTTGTTACTAACATGATATACCAATTAATACTGCTGTTTGTATCCCACAAGCATTTTTAGGTATATGTTTCAGACTCTGGCTTAAGAAGGTAAAGGATCAAAATTTTCTACTTGCCCCTTTCTTTACAAGATACACTATTGATCAGTATTCACACAGTGCTAGACATTGACACAAGATAAAGACCAGAGCAAGTGGTTCAAAAGAGAAATGGCCAAGGGAGAACATCTTTGTAAATGCGGTAACTTTCAAAGTCACTGTTAAATAAGAAATTAAAAGTGCTAAAGTATTAATGTGGAAGGAGATAAGAAACAACTGGCCTTTTGAGAACCTATTCTCTTTGGATGTATACCTTGCTCAGCCTAGATATAGTAGGGATGGCCTTGGACCTTCCACAAAGCAATGTGCCTTACACTATGAGGATTGGATAAGGGGTGGGGTGGGAGGGTGTGTGGAGGGAATGGGAGTAGGGGAGGGAGTAAGAACTTGGATTGTTATTTTTTAAGAATCTAATAAATAAAAAAAGATAGGAGAAATGATGCAGTTATATTAATCTAAAAAAATAAAAGAATGAATTTGAAAATCCAAGTATAACAGTGCAGTTTGTTATCATTTTTCCCTCACATATCAGCACTTTTTACATGAAAGATAGAAGCAAAAAGGACTCGTTACAACATTCTCCAATACTGATAGATCAGTAACGTACTCAACTCACTTCAGAGAGTGTTCTCTTGTAGGAGAAGAGAACTCTTACTGAAACTAACGACTGAACAATGTGAGAGACTTTGGAACATTCAGTCCTAGGTATGATGCATCCATCAAATCCCATTTTCCGGACCCAGAAAACTATGTGGAAGAGTAGAGGCAAATATTAAAATAGGCAGAGATGGAAGACACGAAGATGATCTAGTATGTTCTAGATACAAAGGAACTGATGCACGTTTGAACTTGCCGAACCTGAAGCGGCTTGCATAGTATCTGTAGAGATTTAACCCAAGTCAGGTCCTACCTAGCTCTCAGAACAAGAACTGGACAGAAACTCCTAAACAAAATGATCATGGTAATTGACATCTTCTTACAAAGGAAAGCTCAGTTTCCGATGATGAAATGTAACTAAGAATTTTAATCATAATTAAGTGTAGTCCCTATACCCAGCAGTAGCGGTTCAACACACAAAGCACTCAATGGCAGTTTTATAGCCTGTTTCATATTGCCTTGTAAGGGAATCTTTTGTATTAATGATCTTTTTCTTGTATATTAGGTTGTCTGATTTTGTGTTTTTATTGCTTACCGTTTTTATTTTTGTATATGTTCTTATGTGCATGCATAATTCCTGATTTTTTTCTTTGCTTTTTTTCTTTTAATTATTAGGTTTTCTTTTTTTTTTCTGAAGAAAGATGAAGAGTGGATTTGAGTGGATAGTTAGGTAGAAATGATTTGGGAGGAGTTGATGGAAAAAAAGGCATTGGCAGAATATGCAATAGCAAAAATATATCAATAAAATAAATATTTTATATGTCTTTTACATATATATTTCATTAAAAATTTGTTAGCAACTAGTTGCCAATACAGCATATTCTTATTAATGATTTCTTGCTAAATCTAGAAGGCAGAAATTATGTAACACCTAAGTTGAAGGTTACTGAAACATAAAAACATACTGCCTTATTTCATAATCCCATAATAAAATGGTGATTTCTAAAGTGTTTAACTGCAAAAATTGTATGAAAAGTAAGAATTTTGATTTCCATGATTCTCGGGTATTAGAAAAATAAGATTATATGAGAGTACAAAAATCTAACATTTTTGTTACAGGCTTTTTAAAAATTCTTAAGAGGGGCATGGATTTAGTTGATTCTCAGTTCTTAATTACTTGTTTGGGAGAAGATTACAAATATTTACAAGGTGCTACAGAAATAAAAGTATAATAGTGAGATATAGTGTACTTAAAATTATTATTTTTTTCAATTATTCAAAGCAATAACAAGAAGGTTATTTAGGCATTAAGTTCTGTTCTGATAGAAAATGAGTATGTTTTTTCTTGATAATATGATAAAGAAATTTGATGAAAAATAATGAATAAGCATCATAAGCATCAGGGATAAAAATTTAGGTGGAAAATATCTAACCCTTAAAGAAACAAAAGGAAAAGGAATGAGAATTATTTTGATCTTCAGATTTAAAACTTATTTAAAACTAAATATTTTATACTAAAATTTTGACACTGAAAATCATAGTTAGCAAGATAATTATATTTTATTCCAATATGCAGAAGAATGAAATGAAGGTGTTCTCCAAAATACAAAAGTTAGGGAAAATATATGAGTATGTTTTTTATTTTCTATTTAATAAAAATAATTAACAGTGAGGAATTTATTTAGGCTGATTCATATCTCCAACCCAGCACTGTAACATTAGTTACCTCAAGAGTCTCTAGATGAGGGTTGACACTCAATCAATGGCATTTAGGAGGGTGAGTTCAAGTTGAAATGCATTGCATTTTACTTTATTTCCATACTTAAGTATGCTTTCAAGATTAAGTTTATAAATATATACTAACTAAAATCAAGTCATATAATAGTAAATTTTTACATATTATAATATCACTGATAGTATCAAAACCTCTATTCCATGTAGTTCTCATAGTCATAGAGGTAAATGAAAACAAAACAGGAAAAATGTATACTTTAACAGAGAAGTAGATACCGTGTGTGTGTGTGTGTGTGTGTGTGTGTGTGTGTGTGTGTGTGTGTTTGTGTGTGTCTTTATTTTGTGTGTATGAATGTAGGGACTTCCATTAAAGATTTTAAGTAGAAGTTAGAGGACCTTGAGTGTCAATACAATCATAAACACTTACCGTGAGACTAATTATTCTCATTAATCTCTTCTGCATAGGCTCACAATCTTCAAGGGATACTCTTATCTCACTCAGTCTCCAGTCTCCCAGAATGAACTGTAACATTACAGATGCTTATGCTATGCATGTGTACTTTACCTGGGTATTCAATCTGGAAGCAAGGATATTATGCACTGAGGCATTTCCGAAGCCTGAACGCTTGACCTTCTTTACAATTTGATACAGAGAGCATTTGTGGAGGTACTTTTTGCTTTTGGAGTTTGTTAAATTAATATTTTATAAATTATATGAAGAGCTCACATATGAACTACTATTACTACTGCTACTACTATTACTACTACCACCACCACCACCACTAACACAATTACTACTGCTACTACTCCACTACTACTGCTAATAATAATAACAATGAAGGCATATTTTGCATAATATTGTTTTGTGATTGACATACTGAGCGCATTAGTTACCTCAAGAGTTTCTAGTTGAGGATTAAAACTTACATGGCATTTAGGAGAGCCATTTAAGTTGAAATGCGATGCATTTTATTTGCATGCCTGAAAGTATGACTTAAACTTTCTTCTTGGGTAGATATGATGATGTATTTGTGACTTATATGAAGTTGATATATTAAAGATTTTAGAATTAAACATGAAATTATGTGACAACCACCACATCAAAACTAGTAGAAGTGTTTAGATTATTGAGTTTGATTATTATTTACTAATTCTTAAAATAGTTTAAATATGATAAATGACAATACAGAGAAAACTTACTACTTTGAACTTATATGGGATGCTGTTCATAATGAAAGACCAACTAAAGATGTAGTATTAAATTTTTTAAATTTAATTCCATGTCTAGGCCCTGATTGGAAAAGAAGAAAACATTTTGGCAATTTCTCCATGATGTATTCAGAAAAATGAAAACCCTCCCCCACAAACATAGATGTTAATTGTCTCGGTTTAGAGATCTGTTGCCAGACTCAGAGAGAACCTTCATTTCTCACCACTTTCATATAACGATTTGTTTGTGCTCTATCACCTTTAGGTGGTTCACAATATTTAAGGGGAAAATGCTAACACTATCTTTAGATGTGATGTTATGATTTGTTATATACTTATGGTAGGACAATAACAGCATGGTGGAGTCAAAAGTGAATGGATGCAGAAAGTATAGAGAGAAAGGAAGAAATAAGATGTGGATTCAGTTTAAAACTCTGACATATAAACCACAATATGATATGAAGACAAGCAAGGGCATGATTTTTTAACCCAAACATAAATGTTTCAGTTATTTTGTGTCTTTGATTCCTGTTTTTCCTCACCATTTCATTTTCGTACCTTGGATCTTTCAAAGCAATGAAAAAAATATAACTGTTGCAAGCTGTTTATATTGAAGACTAAGGACAATAAATCTGTAAGTTATGGCTCTGAATTAAATGTATGCATATTCAATGAATGAGTAAAAATCATAAGAAAACTAATTAAACCTACCAAAACCTGAAAAATATATTAAAATCAGAATTAATTGTCTCAACATGCTTCAACAATATTCTACATTTCTTTCAAATATATAAAGAAATCAAACTTAACTTAATTCAGAAATAAAAATAATTGACAAAGGGTATGTGGATTTTAGGAAAATTTTAAATGAGAAAATCTATTTTAATAACTTAGTGTGGAAATTATTTGAACATGACATAATAATTTATTTCCATCAGTTCTAAAATGATCAATTATAATTTGAGCACTCATTGCTTTCTGATTAATTATTAATCACAGGGTCGAGCTATTGCTGCTCCTGAAACTAAAACGTGACTGTGTATGCAGCATTATATTTCTTCTGAGTAGGAACAGACAGCAAATGTAATTCTGCTGTGTGCTTTCTTTATTTCTCCTAAATAAGGACTGATAGATAATTTTATTGAGACAGCATCAATTAAGCAGAGAAAGTAAATGAAGTATGTTAATATGTAATAATACTAAACTACCACTTGGTGGTAGAAGATTCACTTTCCACAACATTTCACTAATTGTCAAAATTAACTGCTTTGTTGCCCTTCTATGACTTTCAAATCTCCTTTAAGATACTATATTATTGTTACTGTCCATTAATTCTGAAGAAACTCTCAGAAGGGAAATCACAGTTTAACCTACACATCAACAAAAGTCATATTCAACTAAAGAAAAAATTCGTATATTAGATGTATATTTTATCTTGTTTGAAACTTTTCCTTCCTCATCAAAAAGGTGGTTTATCTTTATGATAAATGTGAAGTCTCACATGCTACACAAATCTATTTATGCATTGGACTGTCATATAAAATATTTCATATGTCATTATAATTTTATAACTCATAATTTTGAGTTCTAAAATTATTTAAATTTTAAAGAACCTCTTCTTTACTTTTCACTTACAATATTAATATATATGAAAAATAACTTTAACAATAAAAGTTGTGTAATAAAATTTTAGCGCTTTATTATTTTTCCATGTACATATGTGCAATCCAAAGAAATTTACATTTATAAAGGAAAGAAATACAAAGATCCAATGATTTATCTATTATTTCTTATATTTTATAATATATTGATAAAATAATTGACATGTATATTATTTAGTGCTTAAATAAAAATATTAAAAATACATTACAAAGTTATAATGAAACTGCTACATACTTCACTTTAACAACCCTGAGATTTAAAAATATCTACAACACACAAATAAAATTCAGAGTCAAAACTTCTGAATAATTGTCTTTTGGAAATAATACTTTAATTATGCAAACTTCTTTACATTTTTCTTAATGACTTCATGTAGATGAATATTTTACATAAGTTTTAACAAAATAGATCTATGTAACTTAGAAAAATTAATACTTTATTCTTATTTGTTGAGAAGATAATGGCCCTTAGAAATTTTATATAACTGCTTGTCCTCCTAATATTTGTAAAATATTGAGAGTTCTTGAACTTTATTATGTGTGGTAAGGTTAAAAAAATAAGTTACTAGAGATATATCCTTGATGATATCGTCTCTGTGCTCACTTCTACTTTTCTCTCTGCTTCCTGGGTTCAAATGAGCTTCTCTCTCTGTCTGTTCTGGTGCTATGTACTGAACCCACTGAAAATGAGAGCAACTATAAATTATTCCATCAATCTGTAATTTGTAACGTTATTTTATATTCTGAACTTTGTTATTTTAACTTATATTAATACAGAAATATCTTATCTAAGTTTTTAAAAATACAAATACACAAAGTTCTAATTGGTATTTGAAGTGTAATGGTAAATCTGTAACATTGCTTAAATGTGAAGGTCTTTGGTTGGGAGAATATGCTATAGACTTCTTATACTGTTGTAATATGAATACCTATACAAGGTCAAAGTAAACTGCAATGAGCTTTGTATGAGTTTAAGCTTGTGTGAGGATTTGATAGAAAAAGATGTCTGAAATGCTGAAGAAGCCTTCAACAAAATACAACATCACTTCTTGATAAAAGTCCTGGACAGAACAGGAATGCAGGGAACATACCTATTCATTGAAAAGGGTAATATACAGCAAAACAACAGCCAACATCAAACTGAAGAGAACTCAAAGCAATCCAACTGAAATCATGAACAAGAAAAGTTTGTTCTGTCTCTCCATATCTATACAACATAATTCTTGAGGTTCTAAATAGAGCAATAAGGCAACAAATGGAGATCAAGAGAATACAAATCAGAAAAGAAGTCAAACTCTCATTATTTGCTGATGATATGATACTGTAGATAAGCGACCATAAAAATTCTGCCAAAGAACTTATGCAACTCATAAACACCTTCAGCAACGTTGCAAGATAAAAGATTAACTAAAAAAATAGTATCCCTCCTTGACACAGATAATAAATGGGTTAAGAAAGAAACTGGAGAAACATCACTATTCAATATAGCTACAAACCACATAGAATATCTTGAAGCAACTCTAACCAAGCAGGTGGAAGACATGTATGACAAGAACTTTAAATCTTTGAAGAAAGAAACTGAAGACAGCAGAAAAATGGAAAGATCTCCAATGTTCTTGAGTAGGTAAATTAGCATAGTGAAAATGGCAATCTTACCAAAAGCAATGCCCATCAAACACCAGTTTGGAATTATGATTAATAAAAGGGTTATTTATTTAAAGGAAAAAAAAACTTACAAATCACTGTCCCAGACAATGGCCTCTGTACGATCAGAAATGAAGTCTAACAGCCAAAAGTGGAGCCAAAATCAAAATAGCGAGTACACGGCTATTGCTGCTTGTTAAAACAAAAGAGACCATGCCCAAGTAGGCTGGTATCTTAAAGGCTATTGGCTACAGGAGCAAAAGTAGCTCCCACAGCATACACCTATAACAATGGCCAAGATCAAAAACACTGATGACATCTTATTCTGGACAGGATGTTTGATAAAGGGAACACTTCTCCATTGCTTGTAGGAATGCAAATTGGTACAGCTGCTTTGGAAATCAGTATGGCAATTTTTCAGAAAATTAGGAGACAACCTACCTCTATAACATTCTTGGGCATTTACCCAAAAGATGCTCAATTATAGCACAAGGACATGTGCTCCATTATGTGCATAGCAGCATTATTTGTCATAGCCAGGACCTGGAAACAAGCTAAATGCCCCTTTACCAAAGAAAATGGATTAAAAAAAAGATGTGGTTTATTTATACAATGAAGTACTGCGCAGACAAAAAAAAATAATGGCATCTTGAAATTTGTTGGCAAATGGATGGATCTAGAGAACACTATATTGAGAGAGGAAACCAAGACCCAGAAAGACAAAATTAATATGTGCAACGCATAAGTGACTTTTATACATAAAAAAGAAAACCCTAGCTTAAAATTCACAGTCCTGGAAAACTTAGACAACAAAGAGAACCCTAAGAGATCCATATATGGATCTAAACTACATGGGAAGTATAAAAAGGCAATGTCTCCTGAGTAAATTGAGATGTGGGGATCATGGGAGAGAATAGAAAATGAGGGGAGGAAGGGAAGGGAGCTGAAAATATATATATATATATATATATATATATATATATATATATATATATATATATGAAAAATAAATAAAAGATAAAAAGATGACTATGTATTTGTGTGGGGTAAAGGTGTTTATTATAATTGAAATGATAAATTGTGGTTACAATATATATGTCTAAATTAACATTAATTTACTATTAATATATAAATATTTCTCATGTTAATTTAGATATATCTTTAAATATTTTTCATACTTTATGTAAAAAACCTTCTATACGTTATATTTGATAATTTATTAATACATCTAGATATATGTCTAATACTTTTGGATCATTATCAGTATCTTGATATGTGTATTTATTTACAGTATTGCATATATATTACTTAAAAAACTACTTGATTCATATCTTTAGTAATTTTTAAGATTTTTTTCTTTCATTCTGTTTATGTAATGTGTGTATGCCTCTATCAGTTCTCCCATATACCACAGGTGTACAGGTGCTTGAAAAGACGAGAAAAACCAACACATCCTTGGCCACTGTTTTTATATTTACCTGTTACTATCTGGTATTAATGTTGAGCTACCTCTCCAACAACACAGGATTTGTTCGCTTGGCTGTCTTTTTTTGTTAAGATAGATGTCATTATAAAAGTAAAGACAGTTGGGCACAACAAATCCTTAGTCCTAATATAAAAAACAGATACTTCTTTAGTCTTACATATAAAAAAAACTGTCAAAATCCAAAGTATATCCTAACCTATACAAGTGAAGTAGAGGGTTGTGTTCTGGACATCTATTTTATCTACTGAGCTTTAATCCATTTTTTTGAACCCCAGGTTAAACAGTAAGGTTTGTGCTGCTGCATGTTGAGCCTAGCATTGACACTAGCCATATATGAATCAGCATATTAAAAAAAATTATAAAGCAGCATCAGCTCCTTGGGAGAGATGAAAGCACTAAGATTATTTACTGAATCACTACTGCAAGCAATAGTTAAATTTGGGAAAAGGAAATTATTCATTTAAATGCACAAGGTCTGACATTATGGTTATTTTTATTGTTTTTTTTTTTTTAGAAAATGAAATACCAGTTCCCTGTGTTGTTATATTTGTACATTAAAATTTACCCTTTTCTCTAGCCTATCCACATTCCAAACAATGTCTTTTTGAAAAGAATACAGAGGTACTATATAAACTCTTTCCTCTGTCATATCTCCAATAATGATATAACTTGTAATTGTTCTTCAAAAAACATTTTATTTATTAACCAATACACATATACATATTAAAAAATTATCACAGAACCTATGTGTACATACATATAACACCAGTATCTTTGAGATTGCCGCAAATACAGATGTCTTTAATCCCAGGACTTGGCAGGGAGGCAGATCTCTTTGGGTTTGTGGCTGACCTTTGCTACAGAGTGAATTCTAGGACGGCGGGAGCTGTGACACATAGAAATTGCTTAAAAAACTAAGAGAGTGAGATCACGAGAGAGCAAAAGAGAGAGAGGGGGAGACTGTGGTAAAAAGCTAGCAAGCCTGAGATCAACCTAGGCTTCACAGCAAAACATTACAGAAAAACCCCGCAAAACAAATTTGAATAAAACAAAAATGCACAACAAGAGAAAAGCAGGGGAGTGATTTTGAATACATTGTGATTGAACTATTCAATTCATTTAATTTCCTAACTTAATGTGTAAATAGGTACAACTTCATTTTCAAAACTATTTTCTTTTGAAAAACCATAAAATACTGAATTAGCATAATAAATATTAGGTAGTATTATCTACCTGGGAAATATCACCAAAGTACTTTGTTTTCCAGTTTTTCAACACCTCCATTGTTCATCTGTGAGATGCTACAGAAAATATGTTAAAACATTCCCTGTATTAACAAAGGAAAATTACTTTGGCTTACTGGAAAGTCAAAATAATATGAACATTTTGTGAAATAAACTGAAAATTTTTCATTAATGTTAAAATCTTGAATAAAAAGCAAAAGCTATTCTAGGTGTGTATACTACTCTATTTCATGTAACAGTTCAGAGTATGAGCACAGGGTGGTCATGTCCTATGTGTTCCTGCTACTGGTAGTAGTTGTTTCTCCTTTAAATCCTCTTTGGTGAACTCTGGCAATAAAAGAAGGGAGATACACGAACCTATAAGAAACAATGGATGTTGGAATATAAAATGCCTCTAGATGCTTAATTTATCATACCTTGATGCTTTGGGAACCCAGATTATTCTGCTTTTTTGTAGTTCTTCCTATGTCTACAAAGACCTTTGTTTATGTGTATGAGTCTGTGTGTGGGTGAGAGAGTCTTGTTGCATGTGTGTGTGTGTATGTGTGTGTGTACGTGTGCATGTGGGCATGTGTAATTTATTCATTTTTTCTTCATTTCTGAGGAATTAGTGCATCCTACACTTAAAAGACTGAGTTTGTAAGTGAGAAGATATTTGTGCTAAAATGAATCTGAACTTACAGTGTATTTTGTCACAAAAGAGAAGATACTGAATATTTATAAAAAATGAAAACAATCCTCAATAAGCAGGACAAAAGAATTGGCTATAAAAACCAAATTGTTTATAACACTGGCCGCCATGTGTTAGGTGATACTGAAGAATCCTGAGAGTTCAAACTATTCTTCAAAGATTATTCTGAAGAGGTTTATGTCAATGTGCATGAAATTGGACAGGAGAGTTTTTAGTTTATTTTCTTTGCCATATGCACTCACCAGTGAGGTGGTGGTTATTCAAGTAATGTCTTACGGTAAGAAGCAAATCTTTGAGAAAGAACAAGATACACTTTTATTTTATCTCATTTTTGTTAGTTCTTTGACATTTTCGTGGTCTTGACCTTTTTCCTCATATTCTTTCTTCTCCCACTCTTCGATGGGACTTTTGGAGGTCAGTGCTATGCTGTGAGTCCCTGCCTCTATTGCCATGTAGTGTCTATGGTGACATTTAAGATAGTCACCAATCTGACTTCAGGCCAAGGCCAGTCCAGGCACCCATGCCACTATTGTTTAGGGTCTTAGTTAGGGTCATCCTTGTTTTGTGAGTACACTGAATTTTTATTCTAGCTTGAGGCAATCTGGCATTTTCTTCTGACCTCCACAGGGATCGGGACATTGGTATACATACTGATCTTCAAGGAAAAGACATACAAATAATTAAAAATTAAATACATTTTAAAAAAGAATATAAAACATGTATAGCTCATGAAGTATTGGAGTAGCAGAATATGACCTCTAAAGCTGCCCAATACAACATTTCATGACAAATTTATAAGTCATTTTGAAATATATTCCATTCATAAAGTGATAAAGTCCCAAGAAATAAATAAAGACAGGCCTTTTAAAATTATACCATACTTCTTTATGGAGACTCCGAAAGCCAGAAGGAGCTAGACAGATATGCTGTAGACATTTAATGAATTACATATTTTGAACTGTGTTCCATCTCTAGAATGGAACCAACTTGACCACATCTGCTTTTGAAAATGAGGGAAAATAATGTTAAGCCTTTAATAAGCTGACAGTTTTATCTCTAAAAGGGGGAAGGTCATGCAGTGTATCAGTACAATCCTTTTTTGTATATTTATTTTACTTGTTTTGTTTGATATGTTTGTGTGATTTACCCAAATGGATTTCTGTGTACCAGATTCATGCTAAACATCCCTATCGTTAATAAATTTGATTAATCTGAAAGAGCCAAAACTTCAAACTGTGCCTGTCACACTGTAAACCTTGATCTCAAAATCAACAGAATTGAAATATTCAGTGACTCGATATATAATCAGTAAAACAAAAACGTTGGAGCAAGGAAAAGAACAATTAAAAGACAATTATGAAGAATTATCAAAAGGCTTAAATTAACATTGGAATCAGAAACTTTTGGAATTCTCTTCGGGCTGACGAGGGATGGGGACTTGATTGGGGGAGGGGGAGGAAAATGGGAGGCGGTGGAGGGGAGGAGGCAGAAATCTTTAATAAATAAATAAATATCAAAAAAAAGAATGACAATTCATAGCTTTGGCAGAGGTAAGGAATGAGTCATAGTGATGAAATACATTTTGTGATTTGTCTTCAGTGAAAGCATTCTCCCCAGAAGAAAAGACCTTAGCAGAATTTACTCCTATTTGGAAAAAGTACATTTTTTTCAATCTCTGCCCTGTGGAGAACTCCTCTTATCTAAGTAGGAGAAAAATGCCGAGAAACACTTGTGAACATTACATCTTTGGGACTCTGAAGACTGAGATTTAATCGTAAGATTACAGAATACTTCCTCCCACATGTATCTTACCAACAGAGAAACAAGTCTCAAGTATAATAATAGTGGTTTACGAGAGAAAAAGCTGCCATTCTCAGAGGTGTACTTAAGGAAGCCCAGAATCGATAGGAGAGATTAAAACAAGGACACTAGAGAAATTGTGAAGCCTTTGGCACCCATAGACGCAACAAACTAAACACTCCCAAACCCCAGTCAGATTAATATGAAACCTGCTACTAAAACACTATTTTCTCCAATGTTATGACTCTCTTAACAGCACCTAATTATAAGAGCATTTTAAAATCAAACAAACACACACATACATACACATTTACATATACACACTAATACAAAGAGAAAGAAAAAATAGATGAAAAGCTAATCTAAATAACAGACATGATCAGAATTTTATTTATAAGTTAAAACATTAATAACGGGGAATTTAACTTGTGGAAACACATAAGAGAAGCAGAGATAAAAACTTGAAAAAAGAATCAAATGAAGTGCTAATATCGCATTTAAAGAATATATTTTATAACTTTAGCAGCAGACAGGATCAGCAAATAAAAGAAATAGTGCTGCTACTATCTGTGCGGACCCTGTGTATTTGGAAGCCAGATGACAGGCTAAAAGCATCCAATAAAATCACAAACAAACAAACAAAAACAACTTTAAATTTCCTAGTTCTGATTCATGAAAATAAATGCAAATGGTTTAAATTGCAAAAATACTAAAAGTAACCAAAGGTTAGATACCCCAGTAAATATATTAGAAAATGCACATGTAGTCACAGAATTCTCCAAAATTAAAATGAGAATATAAAAATGCATACACAGTCAAAAATCGGAATAAATAAAATATTTTCAATAAATAATAACCCAAATAATTCAAATATGTTGAAATATGTAGATCAAATATTTTTGTAAGCTTAATGTAACTGAATTATCAGAGGCTATAGGAAAGGTATGCAAATAATGATCATCATCAGGATACTCAAAATACCTTTTAGATTTATTTTTATTTTTATGTGTGTGAGTGTTTTAGTTCTATTCATGTAAACCATATGAATATGTGATGTTTGTAGATCAGAAGAGAGAGTCAGGTACCCAGGAACTGGGGTCATTGAATGTTGTGAGTGCTGGGAAACTCACTTGGATCCTCTGCTAGGGGAAAAAGTACTCATAACTACTGAGCTACGGTCAAAAACTACTTTGAATATGCCATTCAGTGATCATATAATTATTTGAGGTAGTAAAAAATTAATCAGATGTAAAAATGTGAAAATGATAGCATAATTTAAGTAGGACAATGTAGAACACATAGCTGAGTAATAACAAGGTTAAAACATGGGAAGAACGTTAGCCTAAACACAATAGGTAATGTGTCAATCTACAATGTGAAAAGAAAACTAAACAAACCTATGTTACATAAGAATTCAGAGAAAATATCTATCAGTATATGTGCATGCACTCATATATATGGAAATGAAATAAACCATCATTAGATGAAAAATCTAACCAAACAGTTAACAACAAATATGAAGTTCAAGGAATGATTCAATCTGAAGAAAAATATCATCGGAAGAAGAGCAAGGAAAGGAAGTATTAAACAGGAAGCATATTTTTTTTCTATAAGAGCATCAGTGCTTTTTAATTGACCTTTATTGAGCTCTACATTTATTACCTTCAAAAAACCTTATAATTGAATTCTGGCTAAAGGTAATTATATAATGTGCGTACAACCAATAAATAAATAAACTGAAATAAAGTATATACATGTAAGTTTACTATATAAGAAATGATTATTTATACAAGACTAAAAATCCAATCATGTTTTAAAATCATATTATTTATTTTAGAATAATCAAAAATCCAAACATTAAGACTAATATATGTACAAATATGACAAAAACAGTGAAAAGAATCAGTAAAGGGATGAAAGGACAGTGAGCTAGGAATTTCTGAATATTGAATTTGTAAAGTCTTTTTTTAAATAATATCTGTTTGTTGGAGGATAGAAAAGAATAACAAGACAAATTTAGCTGCAGCAAATCAAGTGACATTAATTCTAAATACATAAATGCTAGATTAATAAAATCATTGGTTGTGTAACTTATGACTGACTATAAGAGCTGATAAACACAAAAAGAAAATGGTGAAAAGAAAAAGGGTTAGGATATATACTTATACACTGAGAAGACAACCTCAGTGCATATTAATTCTTTATATTTTTATTACAATGGAGTAGAATTTACAAGGGGTCATGACTATGAACAGATCTAATAATTTGTTTCCCTTCACTGTCTCAACTTTCTTCTTATTTTATTCATTTTTGATATTTACATACCTTGCATTCTTTGATTTTAAAATTTGATTTTATCTTATTATTTCTACCTTATAAGAGTAGCTTGTGCATATGATGTGTTTCAAAATATATATTTGGGATTATTCTATATGTTTGATAAAATTATGAGGTCGGTAGAAAAATCTAAAAGTTCAGATATTAAGAGTAGTTACAATTTGGTGGCATAAGTTTCAAAAATTTATGTGCTAACCACATGCCACCAGTCAATTATATCTTGTGAATTTGGTTCAATATTCAAATTCTCTGATGAAGTCTTGACACCTTTTCCTAGCAAGTATAATATTAGACAATATACTATTTTTTACATTCACTTAAAAATTAGATTTATTTGTTTAATTTTATGTGTACAATATTTTTGCCTGAATATCATGAGTACCACAATTCTTCTTGGTGCCCTTAATATTTAAAAATAAAACTGTAGTTTTATCTATCTATCTATCTATCTATCTATCTATCTATCTATCTATCATCTATCTATTTAATTATTTTACTCCTTTCTTTTTGCTCTTTACTCTTTGGGATCCTACCACCGAGCTCTCAAATGAATCACACACAGACTCTTATTTTTTCTTATATATTTCTAGACCTACCTTGGCATTTTCTAGCCAGTTTTTCTTATTTTAAATTATCCCATCTACCTTTTGCCTCCTGGCTTTCTCTATATTTTAATACCTTTTCTTACTTCTTTCTTTTTGTTTAACTGGGCAGCGAGGCCTTGATGTTCTCCTCCTTTTGTTCTATCTTGCTCTTTCTTCCTCTTTCTGTTTATTCTCTGTACCTTCCAGCTCCACTTATCTTTTTTTTTTCTGCCAGACTATTGGTCATTCAGTTCTTTATTAGACCAATAAAGATGTTGATGTGAGATGCCCCTGTGTATGCTGTGGTTACCACTGATTATAAAAGAACTGCTTTGAGCAGATCGCAGAACAGAGCCAAGTAGGGAAAACTAAACTGAATGCTGAAAGAGGGTGAAGTAGGGAGAAGCCGCCAGGAAACGAACAAGAAGCTACCTACTACAACAGGTATTTTAGACAGGAAAAGAATCACAGCTTCACAGATGCAACCTAAAAGACTATAACACATCTTCACATCATTAAAACAGATGTTCCATAGTGTAAGCAAATGTAACACATCTTATAATAATATCCCACAACAGGGAAATACTGAAACTGGAGTCATTGATGATTATGTATTGCTGTCTGTGTACTTGGGGATAAACATAGGTCCTCTGCCAGGGCAAGACATGTTCTTAACCACTACTAATCTTTGCAGCTCCTTCTCCTTGACTTTATTTGTGCTGACCATCCCTTATTTAGCCATAGCTGTAATGTGCTGGGTTTTTTTTTGCTAGTTTGTTTGAATTAATATGAATTAGAGTCTGTTTATCAATTCTCTTAGTATAATTGGCACACAGAATTAAAATATTATATGTATATGTACATATATTATATATTCCCTTTCATCAAGGGTTTAGGAAATCTATTAATCAAAACATAGAGTTTCCTCTTTAATTTGTGTTTTATAAATGCTTTCCTTTATCATAAAAAAATTAGATCAAAGTTATTGAGTGTAGCTATGGTAACTCACCAATTTAGAAAAATGTTTTTGGAGAAAGTTTCAAAAGTGAAGAATAAGCTTAGATTTTATTCATCTGAAGCTATGGTGTAAGGTTTATTTTAGTTCTGTTGTGGGAGATATAGTTTTGATCTGACCTAGAATTGAGTGAATAACTGGGGGTATAGAAGAATGGTTTAAAATACATGCTTAAAAATGTGAAAGGCACTGTGTTCAACCTCCAAAACCAACAAAAAAGAAAGAAAGAAATCTATTCACTGTTTGCATAATTATACATATGTGGGCAGATAAATTATATATTAATATTGATTTATCTCATAAACACAGTTATATGTTACCTAGATGTTTTATTTAAAACAAGTTGGAAAATGCCATAAAAAAACATGGAGTGCAGGACTGAGGTAATGTCTCAAAGGGCAAAATGTTTGTTACAAAAGCAATAGAACCTGAGTTCAAATATTAAGATTCTTCATAGAGCCAAATACTACATCTTACCTCAGTAATCTAGGAATTAGTATGATGAAATGTTAGGTAGCAATATGGAGTCAGGTGAATCCAGTGATCTTCATAGCCCAGGTATGAAAGGAAATAACAAACAAATAAGGGACCTTCTATTTATTTATTTATTGTATTGTATTGTATTTATTTATTTATTTAAGACTTCTGTCTCTTCCCCGCCACCACCTCCCATTTCTTTCCCCCTTCCCCAACCAAGTCCCCCTCCCTTGTCAGCCCAAAGAGCAGTCAGGGTTCCCTGCCCTGTGGGAAGTCCAAGGACCACATACCTCCATCCAGGTCTAGTAAGGTGAGCATCCAAATCCAAACTCAATGTGGAGAACAAAGAAAAATACAGAAAATTATTACTATAGTTATATAATATTGCATATATAGTTTTTCGTGAGCTGTTGGGCCAAAGAAAATTACATCTCCATCTAAAGTGCAGGTTAAAATATCCAAACATAGGGCCTCAGAAATCTGAGAAAAGTTCTCAATAGCCGGGCAATGGTGGCACAAGCCTTTAATCCCAGAACTCGGGAGGCAGAGGTAGGCGGATCTCTGTGAGTTCGAGACCAGCCTGGTCTACAGACCTAGTTCCAGGACAGGCTCCAAAGCCACAGAGAAACCCTATCTCGAAAATCCAAAAAAAAAAAAAAAAAAGAAGAAGAAGAAGAAGAAGAAGAAGAAGAAGAAGAAGAAGAAGAAGAAGAAGAAGAAGAAGAAGAAGAAGAAGAAGAAGAAGCAGCAGCAAGATTTACCTTAGCGATCAGGGAAATGTAAATCAAAACAACTTTGAGATACCATCTTATACCTGTCAGAATGGCTAAAATCAAAAACATCAAAAATGCCTTTGCTGGAGAGGTTGTGGAGTAAGGGGTACACTCATCCATTTCTGGTGGGAATGCAAATTGTGCAACCACTTTGGAAAGCAGTGTGGCGGTTTCTCAGGAAATTCGGGATCAACCTACCCCAGGACCCAGCAATACCAAGAGATGCCCTATCATATTACAAAAGCATTTGTTCAACTATGTTCATAGCAGCATTATTTGTAATAGCCAGAATCTGGAAACAACCTAGATGCCCTTCAATGGAAGAATGGATGAAGAAAGTGTGGGATATACACATATTAGAGTACTACTCGGAGGTAAAAAACAATGACATCTTGAATTTTGCATGCAAATAGATGGAAATAGAAAACACTATCCTGAGTGAGGTAACCCAGACCCAAAAAGATGAACATGGGATGTACTCACTCATAATTGGTTTCTAGCCATAAATAAAGGACAATGAGCCTATAATTTGTGATCCTAGAGAAGCTAAATAAGAAGGTGAACCCAAAGAAAAACATATAGTCATCCTCCTGGATATGGGAAGTAGACAAGATTGCTGGGCAAAAATTTGGAACTTGGGGGTGGGGTGGGATGGGGGTAATGGGAAATGGGAAGACAAAAGTGAGAAGGGGAGGATGGGGGAAGCTTGAGGGAATGGGATGGTCAGGATAAAGGAAGGGTGGATATGGGAACAGGGAAGTATATATGTAATTAAGGGAGCCATCTTAGGGTTGGCAAGAGACTTGACTCTAGAGGGGCTCTCAGGTGTCCAGGGAGACGTCCCCAGTTAGTTCCTTGGTCAGCTGAGGAGAGGGAACCTGAAATGGCCCTATCCTATAGCCATACTGATGAAGTTCTTGCATATCACCATAGAACCTTCATCAGGCAATGGATGGAGATAGAGGCAGAGACCCACACTGAAGCACCGGACTGAACTCCCAAGGTCCAAAATGAGGAGCAGAAGGAGGGAGAACATGAGCGAGGAAGTCAGGACCGCTAGTGTTCCCACCCACTGAGACAGTGGGGCTGATCTATTGGGAGCTCACCAAGGGCAGCTGGATTGTGACTGAAAAATCATGGGATAAAACCGGACTCTATGAACATGGTGGACAATGAGGGCTGCTGAGAAGCCAAGGACAATGGCACTGGGTTTTGATCTTACTACATGTACTGGCTTTGTGGGATCCTAGCCTGTTTGGATGCTCACCTTCCTAGACCTGGATGGAGCGGGGAGGACCTGGGACTTCCCTCAGGGCAGGGAACCCTGACTGCTCTTAAGACTGGAGAGGGAGGAGGAAAGGAGTGGAGGGAGGGGAAGTGGGGTGGGAGGAAGGGAAGGGAAATGGGTGGCGGGGAGGTTTTTCAATAATAATAAAAAAAATAAAAAATAATAAAAAAGTAGCAAGTTTTACGTTACTAGTCCAGTCATTGCTTAGGCAGGCTGGTACTCATTGTGTATCTACTGGCTGCTTCCTGTAGGCTGAAGCTAGCCAACACTGCCATCTGCCAGTATTGTGTGGTCAGCTGAGTAATACTTTGGCTGACATGGCATTTTAAGTTTTTCTTGTGCAGTCAGAGAATACTGCACGTGCTCAGTAAAGACAGATCAAATGGAAAAATCTCTAAAGAGGTTACCATGTGTTTAAAAATATGTGTGGACTTAGGACAAAAAAGAAGTAGATATTGTCAGCCAGAGAAAAATAGTTTATAAAAAATAAAATCTTTTAAGAGTGAATAAAATAATATAAAAATAGTTAGCTACATAAAGATGAAAAATACACAGGGAGTCTGGATTCTGAACAGTGTCTTGTTGACTTTTAGTTTTTTGACTACCGATGAGCAACTGTCAACTTCTGAGAGACGGGGCGTTGCAAGAGTGACTGGTAAATTATGCCACGCTAAATACTTTAAGACTAACTTATCTTTAAATTGGAAGTCAGAGAATGTACTGCTTTGGGGAAGAACTTATGCTTTTGCTTCCACAGAAAATTAAAGACTGTGGATTACTAGCTAGCTCATTATCTTAAATTAACCAATTTCTATTATTTTACCAAGAGACTTGTGGTTTATTACCTTTTGTTTCTTGGGCAGTTACATGGTGTCATCCTCCATTGCAGCTCCAGGGCCTTACTTTGATGCCATCTACTTTCTCTAAATATGTCTGTTTTCATTTCTTGCCTGGGTTTACTCTGTTAAGCCATTGCCCCTAAAACCTTTATTCATCAATGAATAAAGGCAACACATATACAGAAGGACATCCCATATCTTTTCCTTTTTCCTAAAAAAAGTAAGGTTCTAAAAAATAAGGTTTTAACATTAACATGGTAAAATTAGATATACTAAACAGTTATTAATCAGGAATTATAGTTACAGTATTTAGTCCATTTACATTTTGCAAAATAAGGAGAGTATTCTATCATCCATCCTACCTTTGTGAGTCTAAAACTTTACATATTAAATATATATTGTAAGTTAGATAATTTATCCTTATTATAACAAAGGAAAACTCTATTTAAAATCATTTACTCTTCAACTTGATCAAAGACCCCAGAAAGATATATTACGTAAATAAACTGGAAGTGCATTATAAGCAACTTACAAAGTCTTAGAAAATACAGAACACCTTGCTGCCTGGACAGTCACCCAAAGTACTTCTATAACATTGGGACATATATCTTCAGCCTGTACATTCATATTATCTGGTAGACTTTTCCATGATGCAGGAAATTTACAAGACTGTTTTGTCTATACTGGCAGAATTCATTGGTTGCTTTCTTCTGTGTCCTGCAGAATGTATGGCAGTTTCTTCTGTGAAACAGGAACCCCCAAGTACTATGCCATCTTTTGAAAAGTTCAGCAGTCAATTTTCTGTGGGTCTTGCATATCCAGTTCATACAACATAAAATAAAGCAGTCTAGGCAAGAGCAGTTTCTTGCCCCAATGCCTAGCCTTGTCACATTGAAGGCAAATTCCATAATGTGTTTTTTTCAATGTCCAATCTCTCTCTGTCTCTCTGTCTCTCTCTCTGTCTCTCTGTCTTCTCTCTCTCTCTCTCTCTCTCTCTCTCTCTCTCTCTCTCTCTCTCTCTCTCTCTCTCTCTCTCTCTCCAGATCAGAATACAGCTCTCAAGTTCAGTGCCATGACTGATGTCGTGCTCCCTACAATGATGACAATGAGTTAAACATTTGAAACTGGTAGAAAGTCTACAAATAAATCCTTTCTCTATAAATATTGCATTGGTCATCATTTCTCTAAACCAGTTAAGTGTTTTTGTTTGGTTGGTTTAGTTTTTAACTAGTTACATTGGCCACAGTGTTTTATCAATGCAATACAAAAGTAACAAAGACATGATTGCTGTTGGAGGCCTCTTGTTTGTTTGTCCCCCCCAAACACACAAAGAAACTGTATTAACTTAATCACTGCTTGGCCTATTTGCTTTAGATTCTTATTGGATAGCTCTTACATCTTAATTTAATGCACTTGTATTAATCTGTGTATCAGCATGCGGCTGTGGCTTACCTGCAAGTTTCTGTTCAGTGTCTGTCTATAGTGGGGCTACATGATGTCTGTTGACTCTGCCTTCTTTCTCCCAGCATTCAGTTTAGTTTTCCCTGCCTACCTATATTTTGCCCTGTGTAGGCTCAAGACAGTTTCTTTTCTAACCAATGGTATTCTCAACATGCAGGGGGAAATCTTGTTTCTTTAAGAAAACACTAAATAGTGATCAATTCCAATGCAACCCAGATGTGGGACCTGATGACTGAGCTTTCGAGGCCTAGCTTGCTTTCACAGAGGGCTCAGGAACAGCGGTCTTAGGTGTCATCATTTCAAGAAAGTCACTGTGTGGCTGTGGAACCAGTAGAGGTAAAATCAAAGACAAGATAGACCTTTTGGTTAAGGAAATGAAGATCAAATACCTGGGAGATTGAGATTATTGACTTTCTCCTGGGAGCATCCCTAACAGATGAGGTTTTAAAAATCAAGCCAGCGCAGAAACTGGCTGGCCAGCATAGCTGGTTCAAGGCTTTTGCTGGTATAAGGAACTATAACAATAATGTTGGTCTCGGTGCTAACTGCTCAAAGGAGATAACCACTGCCATCCAAGGGGCAAATATCTTGGCCTATTTTTCCATCCTCCCTATTTAGAGAGACTACTAGGGGAATAACATTTGCAAGCTTCACACTGTTCCATGTAAGATGACAGGCTCTTTTGAATCTCTCTTCTTGTGCCTCAGAGGCACTGATGTCCTCTATGCCAATGTGAGAAAGAAGTTTCTGGTGATTGCCATCATTGATGACTCCTACACATCATCTAAGGAACACACTGCTATCATTGGCAAATTTGCCAGGGGTACTTTCTCCAGGACCTACATCTACTTGAACTACTGACTTCTGAAAAGAGACTGTGTTCATCAATTCCTCCTATCAGGAATTAAATAACTATTATTTTTAGAAAAGCCACACCAGAGATGCTGATCAGATCACTCGGGCTCCATATATGGATACTGCATAGGGTTTTAATAGAAGAAAAATAAAAACTAATCTGAAAAAGATTCTTCATGATGATGAGGTAGTTCTGGTCTTGATTATTTGTATCATTATTAGACAAATCTACACAAACAATAAAATTTTGTAGAAGATTTCCATATTCATGCATAAATAGTAATCATTAATTAATGTGTCAATAAGTCATAGAAAATCAATTAAAGTCTATAATTTTGTTAGTCATGTAATGTCAAATCAATATCCTGGTCTTACTTCACTATGGTTTTGAAAATTTTCATCACTGGGTTACTCAAGATGAACAATGTAGAGTTAATTTGCATACTATTTTTGAAGATTTCACTGACTTCATAATTATTATTTCAAAAAAACAGGTGTGAGAACAGTTTGTTCTGTGAGTCATAGCTTGCTGAGTTATGTACCAGTGTTAATATATCCCCCAATTTTTTTATTATAGAACTGATAAAAATTAAACCAAGCTCTGTTTTAAGAGTACTTTTTTTTTATATTATTATTGGTCTGGGTTACCTCACACAGGATAGTGTTTTCTATTTCCATCCGTTTGCATGCAAAATTCCACATTGGAGCACTGGACTGAACTCCCAAGTTCCATATGAAGAGCAGAAGGAGAGAGAACATGAGCAAGGAAGTCAGGACCGCGAGGGGTGCGTCCACCCACTGAGACATTGGGGCTGATCTAACAGGAGCTCAGCAAGGCCAGTTGGAATGGAACTGATGGAGCATGTGATCAAACAGGACTCTCTGAATGTGGCTAATGGTGGAGGCTCACAGAGAAGCCAAGGACAGTGGCGCTGTGTTTTGATTCTACTGCATGGACGGGCTTTGTGGGAGCCCAGTCTGGATGCTCACCTTCCTGGACCTGGGGGAAACAGGGAGGACCTTGGACTTCCTAAAGGGTAGGGAACCCTGACTGCTCCTTAGATTGGAGAACGAAAGGGAAGGGGAATGGGGGCAGGGGAGGGAAGTGGGAGGAGGGAAGGAGGTGGGAATTTTCAACAAAAAATAAATAAATTAAAAAAATAAAACAGTCAAAGGATGAAGTCGAATTATTATTATTGGCAGATGGTATAATAGTAGAGATAGGAAAACTCATACAGCTGAAAAACACTTTCAGCAAAGTGACTAAATACAAGATTAATTAAGAAAAAAAAAACAAAAACAAAACAGGAGCCTTCCTATATAAAATGACAAATGGGCAGAGAATATGGGGAGGAAGGACTGCCAAAGCCAAAAGGCTCTTGGACATTTTGAAAACAAACCCCACAGAATCATCAGGTATTCTGTTTTGGCTCTGCTAGCAACGCAAACACATGGTGAACAGACATACAGGCAGACAAATTCCCCATAATGCACAATTAAAATTTTTTGAAAATAATTTTTATCTAATATTAAGTTGGAGAGCATTGTCAGAGACCAGACTTCATAAATATACCATTTGTTAGAATAGAGAAACGGGGATGAGAAAAATAAGTAAACAAAGGCGTAAGTGAAAATAATAAAACATAGGATAGTACGAGGAGGGAGTTACAGTGAACACATTTGCTTTTTCATACACCTTTATACAGCAATACATCAAGGCAAAAGACTGCTACAAAGGAAAACTCAAACATATACTTTCTCCAATACTTGAAATATCAAGTCATTAAATTCATGAGAAAAGTTATTTTGTTGTTTAGGCAATGAACTCACTGTAGACCAAGTATCCTGAAGGCAAATACTCCTTAGGTTAAACCTCTTGATTCAAATGAAGGAGCAGAAGTGTACTTGAATTCTCTGATTTTTGATCAAGGTGGAGTGGATCTAATTTTATGGACCATCTTAACGTCCAAAACACCAAGTAACCACACCCTAGATCAGGTAGTGTAACCACTCTTGTAAAAGTCTTTGACCTCTTTGACCTTCAGAGAAGGTAAAAATAGACTCCTTTTTGGGGCCTCCACAGAACATGTGTTTTGAATATTGGTTGTCATGAAGAGATACATGGAACTTTTTTAAAATTATATTGATTTAACCTCTATAAATATAAAATAATGGACTTCAATAAGCAACTCTTTTGATTAAACTTATATTTATTATCATCTGTATTAATTTCATGTTTTCGTTCCAGAGACTTTAAATTCACAATCATTACTACTGAGTCCACAAGTAAACTCTCAGTTTTGAAAGGATAGGATAACCTGAAAACTCATGGGAGTTTTATAAACAAGATAGTACAGACATTGAATCCACACTCAAAATCTATTTGTTGTACTTTTAATGAATGAAAATAATGCGAATTGACTATAGATTTGGAGAACCAACTAGGAATACAAAGAATACATTTAAGAGAAAACACATAGAAATCATTTTTTGTTTGCTTGTTTGTTATGGGCAAGTCTGTGGGGGTCTAGATATGTTTCTGAATGGAAAAAGCTGATAGAGAAGTTTTTTAAAATTATTGGTGTTTCTCCATAATTGCTCAAAAAATAGCAAAAATATTCACATACCTCAAAAACTTATTCCTGGATGGCATTATTTTGTATGAAATTCTCACCTTGCTTGGAAACTTCATGCTGCAAAAGGGTTTCTGCAAGAACTCTGCTAAAATACACCTAGGTTACTAGTAAGATTTTGAGAAAATTCATGCATTGAGAGCACAATATAGTTATAATTCAAGGAGTTTAAAGAGATAAATCATGTTTCCTGTTAAATTGTCAGTCTGTTATACACTTACTGTACAAGAGTGACTATATTATATTTTCCTGTTTCTTTTTTTCTTTGAGGGAGAAGAGAAAGACAGAGCTAAATACACTAGATAGACAGAGATAGACACAGACACACACTCACACACACACACACACACAAACACAGAGAGAAAGAAAGAGAGAGGAGAGAGAGAGAGAGAGAGAGAGAGAGAGAGAGAGAGAGAGAGAGAGAGAGAGAGAGAGAGAGAGAGAGAGAGAGCGCTAACATATGAGGGACCAAGAGAGAGAGAACATGAAGTTGGGTTGTTAGGGAAGTTAGGAAAATCTGAGTGAATTTGGAAAAAAAGAGAATTATTATCCAAATATATTTCATGAAAAATTTTAGTTAGTAAAAGTAAATAGAAACATTGTGGAAACTAAAATAACTATAAATATTACACTTTCTTAATTTTGAAATGATGGTAAGATAGGATAATTCACTGACTTTAATGAGATACTTTATTGTAGTTTGAAGAACGCTCTATAGTGGAATTTTTGACTCAATGGTAGGAAAGGAAAACGTTTCAAATTTTGAGAATGTTTTACTTATCATTAGATTTTCTTCCACAACCTAAGATCTAAGGCCATTATTTTGAAATAAACCATAGCAGTTTATCTCGGTTACTGGGTGACTAAAATCAATGTGTCAATCTATGATCTATTTTCCTAAAATTTCCTATATATGCTTGCAATTACAAAGTTAACCTCCTAATAAAAAACCAGAAGAGCCCTTAAGTTTGTATTACATCTCACTATAGAAGGACATTAAATTGCCAGATGTTCACTTTTAATATAACATTATAATTTTTATGAAGTCCAGCAGGGTCCTGAATATTCACTATCATCATACTATATTTCTTCTTTTCCCTTTTCTCCAGGGTGTATGGGAAACTCTCGTAACTTACGATGAATTCTTACAATATCCCAAAGTGATCTTAAAGTTTTCAATAGCTTTTCCATCAGATAAACAACGTATCTTCCACTTTCTGGTTGTTTGTTTATGTTTTCCCACACCCAGTGAACACCGAAGGGGAAATTTGTGAGCTTTAACAGCTTCTGTAGTGTTCTTATAATTGCAATGCCTTTAGCATCACCATGGTTAAGGTTTTGTCAGCACTTATAAACTCCTACTTTAGTGAAATTTTGCTTGCCATATAAGCTCTCGTCCCAGTAGCAATTTTCATTTAAAGCTTTAAAACCCATCTCTTAGGATATTTGTGATGATGTGGTTAAAACTTAAAACAAAAGCTTATTGTTCTCTGATGATTCTAAATCCCCACCAAGATTGCTCTTTGCAGTTTCCTTTCCTGAATAAATTCAATTAGCTCACAATAGGTAAAGAGAGTGGAAAGGATTTTGGGGGATGCAAGGATTGATATAACGCCATTTCCCGCATCAAATTACATTGAAGTATCAGAAGAAAAATGTGGATAAATAAGAATTGCACACATTTTAATATTTAACAGATTCCATCCAAAACAGAAGGAAAAAGCCTCAACTTTTATGGAAGCTTTACAAGTGAATTACTTGCAAATGGAAACTTAGTTTTGGCCGTGGACTAAAATATGAAATTTAATGCAAAATTTTAAAGTTTTTTAAACTATAAAGCAATTACAGACTCAGCATGTCATTTTTTTCTGAGATGTTTCTTCTTTGACATCTTTTTCTGGATTCTCCTGTTCTTTTAACATCAAAATGACAGGGTAATAATACCCTTCTCTCCCATTTGTGCCTCCATACATAAAGTCATTTAATTATATGGATTAAAATATTACAGTTATTTTGATAGATCTTAAACTTACATGTTTCCATTTCAATTCTCCAGAATTTCACTAGTGAATTTGGTTCCTTTTCCAAAACATGTGACAATTCATTACTATTTACTAGAGGATATAAATATATACATTGGAATCTTGAAGCTTGTCATCATATTGCCACCAAAGTAGTTTAGTTTTAAGACTTGTGAATCCTTCTATTATGATTGAGTATCTTTTGGGTAAATGCATAAGGCTGTTATTGCTGTGTCCTGAGATAGGTTGACTTACAATTTTCTGAGAAACTTCCACACTGATATCCAGAGTAGTTGTACAAGTTTGCATTCCCACCAGCAATATGGAGCCACCGCCAGAGTCAGACATGCTGAAACTTGTCACATGGCAATACATAGATTAATAGAAATGGGTCAAATTAATATGTAAGAGTTAGCCAATAAGACACTAGAGTTAGTGGGCCAAGCAGTGATTTAAATAATACAGTTCTCTGTGTAAGTTAGCTGGATGCCTGGGGACTAACAAGTGGCCTCCTTCCAACAGAATTCCCTGTCTATAATCCTTTCTAAAATGGCCTATTCTATCACAATTAAAACATTGGATATTTTGATGTCTTTTTATACCTTTGAAATCACTTTCATGTCCGATGCTAGAGAAAAATAGATAACAACGAAAGATACCCGAGAAAGATATACACCATGCCAGATGCCTGAGAAAGATAGCAAGAGCAAACATATAAAGGCACAGCAGAAGCAAAAGACATTCTGAATTTGTGATCTTGCATTCTTCCCTATACAAGATTGAACCATCAGGGGATTATCTCCTGGAGGGCTGACACATTGAGCTTCAATTGCCACCTGCTACTCCTCTGACACCAGCAAGATGATCATCTTTTTTACAGAGTTTCTTGGGCCAACACTGTAAGGTATTCCTTTGAGCTTCCTGAAACAATTGTTTGTTATGATGGAAATTATCTTGCTGTTTAAGCAGGATTTTTTTCTGATGAGAAGGCTATTTATCTTGTCTCATTATATCATGTTTTGTTTTGTTTGGAAATGTCTTCTTTTTTATTTCCTTTTAAGTAAAAATAGAATTTCTTTTATCTATAAAGAGCTTTCCAACATTGTTCATTTATATATTTCAGGAAGTATAGTAAATTTTAATATTTTTGCTTAGTGTATAAATGTTATCATAATTCTTAATCATCTTTGGAACAGCAATTGATATTATATGCAATTTTAACTATATTAAAGGTTAAGAGGTCACAATGAGAAGCCAAATTATTAATGCAATTAAACTTTATACATTAAGTAATTCTATTGAGTGGATCTATAGATATCTTTAGCAAAGAGAAATGTTTGGAGTTCTTATAATTAGAAACTGTTCTAACAATATTATTACTTTGTTTCAGAAAGTCAAGAAAAGGCAGGAAGTGTGTAGTTCAATATGTGATAAACCCAGGGCTACACATGTTTCTGTTCATCAGAATTGACCCTCTACTCATTTCTTTTCTTGATAGCTCTTCTACTGAGAAATCAGGTTCGGGAGGACAGGAACGAATTTCACACAATCAATTAAGCTTTCATATGTATTCATTTGTGTAATATCAGGCAGAGAAAAGACTGACATTCTTATTTTTGCTGAGTATCTCATTTTAAGCTATACTTCAAGAGAATACATGCTAGTGAAAATAACAAGGAGTCTTGAATTGAGCCAATTTATGAAGCAAATATACATTCATTGCTATAGTCAATTACCTCTCTTTCAGATAATATGAGCTTCAGGTTATATTTTTCACATGATTGATTATCCAATGAGCTATTATTTCTTACTGAACATAAACTACTTAGTTTAATTACATCTAGATTTTTCTTTCCATGTTTACTTTTTAGATTTTTCACTTTAAGAAACTCATATAGTATCAGCTATATGAATGAAAGGAATGTGTCTATAATTATTTTTCCTTGTTTACTTCCTTGAGATTTATACCCAGAACTGTCAAATTGTCTTAATTCTAAAGTCATAAAAAGCCAATAAAATAAACAAGACAGATACATGTAAGGGAGCATACAGCTGCTATCTCACAATATATACTTTGTAGATGTAATTTCCCTTTAGAGAAAAGAATATTGCCTTGAAATATGTTGCATTCTCTGCATTGCTTTACTGCATGACTTTAGTATGAATACAAATTCATTTAACTAAAACATAGTCATTCTGAATAAATACATGTAGGATTCAGTTGTATGCATTTTATTTTTGAAATTTATATCTTCTGGGCTTGAATGTAGCTCGGTGGTTGAACATTTGCCTTATATGCACAAATCTCTAGATTTCAAAAAATAGCAAAACATAAAGTAAACAAATTTAAAAACTGCTTTTAAAAATTAATTCATTTCCTCATATAATATAATATATAAATATCAAAAATATTTACTGGATAACATATATTATTTTTATTTTTGAAATATATAGTTATATTTAGCATATTTACAATTACTATAATATTTAATACATTATTTGATATCAACAATATTTAAATATTTGTATATAATTCTGTTGTCAACATTTTACCATAGTTAAGTTGACTGTATTGATGTGAAACAAAATTTCACTCCAAATTAGATAATTCAGTTTATTATAAGATAAATATGAGTGGTCATATCCCAAGAATAAGGATAGAGACAGTGCTGAAAATCACGTGGAAGAGGTATCATTAACTTCTATAGACACAGAACTAAAACAGTCAGAAATTAACTATTTTCCAAAGATACTGACATAGCCATTTAACAGGCAGGCTTTCTTGCAGGAAAAGAAATCTTATATTTGACTACAGATACTCTCTTGCAATTAAATTTTAAAGCTCCTAGAAGCTGGAGATCTACTTAGGGAGATATTCCAACACTATTAATCAAGTTATGTCAGAGAAAGTACGGTGGTATGACTGTTCAGGAGGCTGGTAGATCTTGATCTGTAATGTGCCAACATTCTACAATCATAGAACAGTAGTTGGTAAATCAACCAAGATATGGCTATGGAGAAAAAATCATAGTGGCAATATGCAAAGCAGTGATTTACTCATATTTTGAAACTTTAGAACACTGGTCCTTAAAACAGATTCCAAAACAGCCTAGCTATGTGATCATAAATACATTGGTTAGATTACTGTCTTGGTTTTCTTTTTTAGTAAAAATAATTAATCATTTGGCTTACTAAATTTTTATTGTTAAAAAAAACTTAAAACTTAATTTTAATTTATACCTCAGTTTAAGGGTACTACTTGGCAATGGTAAACACTATGTTATTTTTGAAATCTATTATCAATATTATTGAAATTATTTGTAGTAAGATTGTGAAATAACAACAACATTACTTCTACACAATATCAGATTAATTTTATTAAAAAATTTCTGCAAAAATGCAAATTAAAAACTACTTAGTTAAATTAAAATCAAATTTGTATTTTTATCAATAAACTTTAAAGTAATATATTAGAAACATAAGTCTCACAGTAACTTCATAATTACATCCTAAGTACTAACACTATCTTATTAACAAAGATACATAGTTCTGTTAATGTCCCAAAGTTCTGCTATTAATTATTTTTATTTACGTTAGCATTTCTGTGTTAAGTAATTTATCCTATCCAATAACTTAAAATAACCTCAAATGATATTACCAATAAAAACAAGAGTATTAACAACAAAACATTTTAAAAGGTACATTTTATATTCTAAATTATGAGATTTAGTTTATCTACAGTAGATTAATATGGTAACCCAGAAAGGATTGGGATTTACAACGCAACTCAAGGAAGGTTGCCACATTCAGTTGACTCATTTAAACAACACTTTTGAAAAGTTTCTTACGGTTTCTAACTGCTGTGAAGAGGCACCCTGATTAAGGCAAGTCTTATACAGAAAAAAAAAATTAATTGGTGTTAGCTTACATCTTCAAAGGTTTAGTCTATTATCATTATGGCAAGAAGCAGAGCAGCATGAATGTAGACTTGGTGCTGGAGAAGAAGCTGAGAGTTCTAGGTCTTAATCCACCGGCAACCGAAAGTGTCACACTTAGCTTAGCATAAGCATAAGAGACCTCAGTGTCCACCCCTGAAGTGAAACACTTCCTACAACAAGGTCACACCTATTTCAGTAAAGCCATATCTTCTAATAGTGCCAAACCCTATTGGGATCATTTTTTTTCAAATAAACAAAAGAGTTCTAATAAACAGTGTTGTTCTAACTTTGAAGATTTCCTTCATTTTTAATCATGGATACTCACATTCACTAGAGAGTTTTAAACAAAAGCAAAACTACTGATGTTTGAAATATTTGGATTAAATTGATCACACACACACACACACACACACACACACACACACACACACACACCACAAAAGGCACTGTTCCTGAATACTCTCATAGTTCATAGTGAAGCTTACTCTTCTTGGCACTCCTTAGGCCTACAGTGTCTATTGCCTTTCTGTTCTAGTACAATGTTGCTGATTTTCGTTTAAGTGCTGGTTGATTGTTCTATTTTTAATGCACCATACTGTAGAATCTTTTCTTTGGTGATTTTTTCAAAAGCTGTGAAACTTTTGTATTCATAAAAGAATAAATGAATATATTAGAAATGAAAGCTTTATGGCCTTTCAAGTGAATTTTATAGTGAACATAGGAGTAATCAATTGGATACAAATGTAAGTGGTTGTAAAATTATATTTGAGTGTCCTGTGGTGCAGTTAAATGAACATTACTTCTTGTTTTTGACCATTGATTTTCTACTTTTTTTTTTTTTTGCTAAGTGCTGAACTAAGGCACAGCTTTTCATATGGGTATCATTTTTTTAATTGTCATGTTCTTTTGAATACAGAGAACATTAATATCAAATATTTATTTTTGCTCCTTCCTGAAAAACGGATCTTTTCAAACCATAGAGTAGATAAGAACAGAAGAAAGTTTATATTTCCTCCAATATCCAGCTTCAATGTTAGTTTAATTCCATATTTCACAGGAACCAGATTACAATCATCCAAAAGATACTTTGTTTATTTGGGAAAAAGAAAAAAAGTATGATAAAAGTGTGAGACAGAAATCATCCCCAAAATTCATAGGACTGTGGCATCTAAGAACTCTTGATTTTGTCAAAGTCCATTTGCCTGAATGTCAGCATTGTCAGAATGAATAAACATGAAAGCAAAAGCATCCCAACCACATAAACAAGTCAGAATGAAGAGTCTTTTGCCTGTGAATGAAAATAAGGATTTTGTTTCTCAATATGTGTAACATATGACTTTCACAAAAACAAATTAAAATATTTTAGAATTGGGAGAGAATCTCCAATCTTGTGATAAAAATAAATGCCTTTTTTTTTTTTTTTGGACATCAGACACTTGGGCTGCCTTTTTCAGATAATGGTGTCATTGTTACAAGCACAAATGTATGTTAGTGTGGAAAAAGGAAAAGAAAAGCAATTTTGTTTCAATTGTATATGTTTTCTGATTTTGCCACTTATTTCATAAACTTCATTCAAACTCTTTGCCATTTATTGATGAATCTGTCTGAAATTTTGAGAGCAGCAAATGCAATCAGATAAGGTATCATTGACATTACACTCTAGTATTTTATTATTAAATCTGGCATTAATGTTACTATGTCCTATCATAGAATCACTTGACTTTTATAACTAATTCTATTGCAGTAAGAATTAAACATATATGCTTGTGAGACAAGAAATAATGACAGGATATTTTAAATCACCTATTTTATAGAAGTCCCTTAGAAGTACATTAAAAGCTGCTATATCATAATCAATGATCACCTAAGGTCACACATTAGTTTAAAAATGCATATCCTTTAAGCCACTGCTACTAGTATACTGCTGTTTATGGATAGGTTATGTAACTTGAAATGCATTCAGTTTTACTATTTTGGCAGAGGCATAATTTCAACTCTACTATTCTTTTCTTTCTCTCTCATTATAAATGTTCCTACTGTGTGTTCTTTAAGATAGTTCAAATGTGTATCTATGTCTAGCATTTGATCTTTGCTCTCAAAGCAGGGTTTCTGTTGTAAGAATGGGAAGTTGTCACACCTATTTCTGGTTAGTATAATTGTTTTCTAAGAAAATCTCATCAGTGTTGCAGAATGTGGGGGGTGGCTAAATTCTGAACAATACCAAAGCCCAAAGTAAGTTTTTAGAGATCATATATGCAGCAAGAAAAATTAACTTCCCAATTAAAAGTGAGTGCACAGAGCACCAAGTTGATGCACAGAACAACAGCAAGAAGGACATTAAGTTATTTGCTATGCACAGGAACTTAATGTTACTCAACCACTGAAGCAGAAATGATAGAAATAAAACACAACACATGGAATAATATTTTCAGGAACTGGGAGGGGGCATTAGAAAACAAAATGGATAAACATAATGATAACCTGTATGAGTAAAGTGAAAATCATATAAAACCATGTTTTTAGTTTTGCAAATTTGTATTTTCAGTAGTCCCTAGAATAAAATATCCTGCCATCCCTATTTGTCATACATTTCTTAAAGTTTTGTCTTCTTTCCTTTTATTCAATGAGGAATTTTATAGACCATGTAGCAACATATTTTCTACTTGATATGCAGTGTAGGGCAGAAATGAAAGAGATTTTGTGACCCAAAGATCACACAATCAATGGAAACATATTGATTTGGAAGTAAAATAAAAAATAAAATAAGCAAAGTTTTGAAAAATGAATACCATGAAACCAAAAGATCAAATGAGGACACTCTTTCTCATTGATTCTCTACTACTTAGAATGGCATTTAAAATGAACTGGCAAGCACTGCTGAATTCCTGGGAAAGTTGGATGACTTTCACTGAAACCTGGGTTTATTTTTTAAAAATCTTTTCTTTGGGAGAAAAAAACATCTTCTTTTTTAAAGGTAATTATCCTCTGCTCTTATAATATATACATGTGTTATACATGTGTTAGTTATGATTTTGCCCTCAACAATTACATTTATATTAGGGCTATAGAAATAATGTTAAAAAAAACCCTGTAAGACCTCATAAAACGAAAGCACTAACGTTTAGAGATTATTGGAGTTTGTCATTTCTCAATAAGTTTGATATAATTAAAAATATTTGTTAGACAGCCTTCATTGCAATACCAAATAAACACTATATAAGTTCACATGAAGGCTGCTATAATTACACCATTCTCTAAAATCCCCCAACATTACATTCTATAGTCTGTATCTTCCAAGTCCCGAGCCTTTAGTTTCAGACAAATTGTTTACATTCATTAGTAAGTAGTTTTGGCAAAGGTTAACGGACTTTTGGAATGACCATTTTAGTTTTCCTTAATGGGAAATCATGATTCTTGGATAATTTTCTTTCTGTGGCCTCAAATCTTTTAAGCTAGTCATCCTGGCAATTGCTGTAAAAGCTACGACACTCCATTTAGAGGAATTTGCATCATTAAATTCAAATACGTTGGGGGTTTATTTCTACCTTCATTGAGCATCACCATTGCCATTGGCACAAATAATAACATTTGGAACCATGATAGCATTGTGTTCATACTAGAAGTATGTTGTGAGAATTTTTAAGTAGTCTCCCAATAACACAGTCAGTATATATGACAAAGTCCATTCTCTTGTCAACTTTATTTTTACCTTATATAGATGCTAAACAATTCACATATTGCAAGAGAAAAACATTACTTCGAGAGGTTTGAGGAGATCTATGTGTGGAAAATACCTGGGGTGTTCTTAATACTAACTTTAATTACAATTATTAAAGATTAATAGAAATTAATTGTACACAAAGGAAGGAATAACTTCTAGAGGTATAACTTCTTCCAAAATGCATATTTTGTTTTTCTACTAGAAAATATGTAGACCTACTGAACTCTTCTCTAAAAAAAAACACACATGGAATATTTAGCAACATATCAACTCTTTATTCACACCCAAGTCTACAAATGAGAATACTGTGCCATGCATGAATATCTCTCATTGGCTGCTTTAAGAGTATTTGTCTGTACTTTTGTGTCTATTTATTTGCAAGTACATTATCCCCAATTTCCTTATAATTATGTATACAAGGCATTTTTGTGGCTGTTAAATAATAAAGACCAAAATATTCAGATGGGACTCAATTATGAACATGAGAAATAAACAACCCAGCATGGGGAATTATATTGTGGCCCCCTTTCTCCTATATTTGGATTACTTAGTGAATGTGGAGATGGTATTAAATTTTGTGAAGAGTTCAAGAGTAATTTTGTTTGTACAAAGGAAAATTGCCTCTTGTTAAGAAAATGACAGATTATTTATATTGTGAAAGCATATGTGAATGCTTGACTTGGAAATTATATACCAGCTCTTTCTTTCCAATGTGTCTTGTCATATTTTGTCTGTAGTGGGGTTGGAATTCAATAAGTAGCATTTTGTTATTAAAAAACCAGTTGCTTTCACAATCTGCCAGTACTGTGTTTGAAAGAAAAAAAATGATATGAATGGTTCTTCTTTTTAGGCATCTTTAATATTCGCCTCTGGCAGTGACAGTTAACTCAAGTGAAATATTTTGTTGTTGTTGTTGTTTGTTTATTTTTGTTTTTGTCTCTGGGTTTCCCACATTATACGAAACAGTGTGATTTCTGTCTTCCATCCCAGGTACAATTGGCTACCCCTCTCTTCTCAGAAGAGTGACCTTTCAGCTTCATGGGGCTGCTTCTCAATCTGAAAGCCCATACATTCATTTGTTTTCTTAGACATATGAGTTGTGGTGAAGTTATGCAAGTCTTAACGCAGTAATACCTCATATCCGTCATAGATAACCAGTACCTAGTTAGTGACCTTCACACATTCTTTCTGCTAAAATAATTGGTGTGGTTTCTATTGATGACTGATTTCTAGATGATTATCCTAATAAATGAAAGTGAGATTGATGAAGGAATACACAGACACACTGAAAAGAAAACACGATACAAACAAAGAAAGAACTATCTTTCAAACAAGTAAGGATAGATCTTCAAAGAATAGTGAAGGTGTAAGTCACAAACAATGCCACACCAGTTTGGAATTATGATTAATAGGGTGGTATTTATTTAAAGGGGAGAAAACTTACAGATCACTGTCCCAGGAAACAGCCCTCTACGCAACCAGGAAGGGAGTCTAGTCACCAGAGGAACAGGAAGTGAAGAGAGAGAGGAGAGGGAAGTGGCCGCTTTTTTAAAGGGAGAGAGACCACGCCCCAATGGGCTGGTATCTCAGCAGCTATAGGCTGGAGGAGCAGGAGGACCTCCCGCAACAGAATAGTCTAGGATAGTCTATAGCATGAGGCTTTCAAAAGTGTAACAGGTAGTAACTGATCTATGAATCTTGTATTGGTTTAATGAAGCTTTAAAAGGGAAATCTCTTGGCTTATTTATGTTCTATTAAAATGTACTTAAACTGTTGTATTTCTTGATCCAAAGGAAAATATCACTTTTGGAAACTGAAAATAAAATACCAAAATCAATTTAATGATCGTTAAGTCATTCCTGAACTATTTATGCTCATTTAACCATTACTATATTACACAACTATATTGATTCAATCACTTCATCTCTCATTACATTTGCTTATTTATAAAAGGTGATAGTACTAGTTGGGTAGTTATGATCCACTAAATATCCTGAAGAATTATCATGCTAGAGTTAATTAGCTTTCATTTTATTTATGATTAATCAGAAGAGTATTATAGAGTATTATTAACATGCCGACTCTCTTGGATGATATAATACACAAATAAGAAATGAAAAATGGAATCTCAAAAAGGTGGGAAATCATCCCTACTTTCCTGAGAAAAGAAGATGATGAAAAAAGTAACTATGGAACATGCTTTCTGATTCAGGGGGCAAGATTTAATTTTCTACCACAATGATCCCTAATCATGTTATTGTCATTGAAGTTCTTCTACCAGCTTGATTAGCTTTTTTGAATATTATATTTCATAATGTATATCTAATAAGGCAGATATTTTTATTCCTGGAAGTATATGAGAAATGTTTTTATTATATTATATGTAAATTTTGTATTAAATTTTAGATGAAATACTAACTAAATAATGGGGCTTTTATAGAGGGCAAGAAAATAGACCTAATTAATCATTCATGGAACTTCTAGCTAATGTGATAAATTCATATAGAAGTAAATAATTAAGCATAAAAATAAACATGTAAATGTACCAGATGGTATGACACATAGATACTGTGAAGGAAACAGTGAAAGTTTTCTCTAAATGTATTGAGTAGGGGTTTATTCAGATAGGGTAATCATAAAAGACTTTTTATCCTAAAAATATAAATGTAGTTAAGTATATAACAGAAATTAATGGTGGATGTTTACTGAACCAGAAATACAGAGAATGCCACATGAGATACCTGAATAGAATTTAACTTAACCAATTTTATCTGGGAGTAGAAGGCAAAGAAATTAGCTAATTGAAACGGGCATACTTAACTATATACAGACGTGTATTTTACCTGGATTTTATTTGCTATGTTTGAGAAATTATTTGAAGAATACCATGTGAAGGTATAATACTCATTTTATTCTATTTTTTTTCTTTATCTCAGTATAATCTATCTTGGCAAAATCAATACTGCAAGCTTGAAAGACAAGTTAAGACAGTGTTCAATAACCAAACAACATTGAAAGGTGATATGGGGTAACCTGAAAGAAAATTTACACAGATTCACTGTTGTTTTTGAAATTATAGATTTAGCATTAAAATATGAGAATATTTAAAAGAAACAACAAAATTATACGATCCAAGCACATGGCAACATAGGGACTTCATAACAGAAACATTTTTAACAAAATGCACACATCTAAGACATGTGTTTGAAACATCTTAGATTTTCAATCACTTTTGTGGTTGTTATTTCAATAAATATGGCCCCATAAGATTATAGATTTGAATATTTGATCATTAGGGGGTGTTAGTACTACTTAGGGATTAGGAGGTGTGACCCTCTTGGAATAAGTATGTCACAGGGGGTGAATTTTGGGTTTCAGATACTAAATCCAGGCCCAGTGTCTCTTTTTCTTTCTACTGCTCTCAGCTGCCTCTCTAGAAACAGGTCTGCCTGCATGCTGCTATGATTCCTGCAGTGAAAATACTGAGTTAAAACCAAAAACCGTAACAAAGCCCCAAATTAAATGCTTCTTTTATAAGAGTCGCCGTGAACATGGTTTCTCTTCATAGCAATAGAACATTAAAGAAGACTTTGTGATACTGCCCTTTTCTTTCTTGGATTTTGAAACTTATCATCTAATGATTTCATATTGTATTTTAACAATACCCATCCATGTTACCATTTTGTATTTCCTTTTATTCCTGCTGAAACCTTTTCCCCAATAAGTCTCATTCCAATTTTCATGTCTTTAACTTTTGTGTGTGACACATCATGAACTTCGTCAGATTTGTCTGCATGTCTATGGGTCAGGGGTTTTGTGTAGGCAATTTAACATCAGTTAGAACTCTAAAGAAAGTGATGACCATTTGATAAGGTTTTCCATCTGTTATATTTTTTGTAGAACTTTCTCAGAGGCCTTTTTACTGCTGGCCTCTATACATCCTTTTTTTTTTTTTTTTGCCATCCTGAGAGCAGCTGGAGCAATCTGTTTTCCCAAATCTCTAAAAACAGTTAGGGTGAATCCCAAGTAAGGGAAATAAAAGACCAGACGTTACATATATTCCATAATAGGAAGTCAGTTAGGGAGAAGGTCCATGAAAATATAATAAAGATTGTGAGCTTACATGATGTCTGATTTCCTCCTTACCCTTCCACCTGAGACAAAGTCCTGACTGCCTTTTGATCCTGTCTATGACTGAATGAACAAATTCAATACCAGAAAATGATGAGCACATTCAAAATTTTGGCTTAACTGGGCTTTCTGCCTTTGCTCAAACTGAGAAACCCTAAATTAGAGGAGGAATCCTCTCAAATACACTTAAAATCTGAGTTGTGAATGGATACTAGTCTCTACTTTGCAAGTTCCACCTCTACTTTGTAGAGTATCCTTTTCTCTTTGCTTTGCTGCTTATGTATTTCCTCATTCCGAAAAAAAGCCCTTTACTGTCTGGAAAAATAACATAAAATGAAGAAAGAAAATGATTGCTTTTGTCCAAAAACCATTAACTCTCAGTAACACCTCAATGTCTACTAGACAGCAATTCATCTTTTTGTCCCTTTATTTTTTTCAGGCTATACTTTCCAAATGTTCCCTAAATCTTATAAGAGATAAAATAGATATTCTCATTTAGGACTGACTATGCAGCAGTCACACATTTTCACAATCCTGATATGTTACGAATCTTGTATCATCCACCATCCAGGACAAAAAGAAGTCACTATGACTGAGGCTTATAATAGCACAATTCAAGAGATATTAATATAAATATTTTAGAAGCAATTTGAATGTATGATAATTTAGTTAAACAGTCATAGTCCATTCCACTTAAGAAACTATGACATAAAAAGACATGACCCCTTTACTTTCTTTAAAGTTCAAGCATGAATTCCAAGCCATAAAGCAAACCACATATTCATTCTGAAAGCAGTTATTTACCTCTATAGCAGTTTTGAAATTTTGTTACAGTAGTGATGTCTTACTTGGCAAATTGTATTTTTACTGCGCAGAATTTAAAACTGGATAAGACCACTGATGATTTTTTTCCTCAGTCATCCTGATTAGCACAATCAAGTCTTCTATGATTTTGCTGAAATACCAATAATCAAGACATATTATTTTGGGACCTCTCGACTTCCCTGTATAAAAACTCAGAGGGTAGAAAGCATCCTAATCATGGAACTAAGATTAATTTATTTTTTTAAAATATGACTTCAGGGAATAAAATCATCTACCAATGTGAGACTCTGTGTCCAAAATATTTTATTTTAAACTTTATTTTCTAATCAAACATTTTTATGGAACTTAATTAATGGAATAATAGAAATATGTGAATCAAGATGGGATGGGCAACAGGTTCAAAGATGAATGATTTAGAAGTGTAGACACAAACCAAACATATATGTAGAGAAACTAAATCCAAGCTAGTATTTCAAAAATACAGAGAAACAGTTGACCCTTCTGCAGTAATGCTTTCATTATAGTTCCATAGAATTTGATAACATGTTGATGAATAATTTGTGTATAATTAAGGACAATGACAGAAAAGAATAAGAATAAGACTTCCATAGTTTAAAGAACCACTATGAAAGGCAGGACTGAGCATATGTGAAAGCATCTTTTTCAAACTTCAGTTTTTTTCAGTGCATGATTCTCACTCTACTTTTCAGCTTGACTGCTTTAGAATCCCCAAGAGACTTTCCATCTTAGGGCAGTCTATTTCAAATAGTCAACTGAGGAAGGGAATATCTACCCTGAGAATGGAGTATGTCTTCCCCTGGTCTAGTACACAGAACTTAATAAGATAGGAAAAAAGAAGAAAATAGGCTTAGCATCAGCACTGGATCTCTCTGCTCCCTGAGTTACATCATAATGTAACAGTCATCTCACACCTCTCTCACCATTCTATGACAGGCATGATGTCATTGGCGCTATCACCTCAAGTAATGATCCAATGAAAGTGTTTCTAAGCTTAAAATGCTTTTTCTAAGTATTTTGTGAACAGCAGTGATGCAAGTATTAGAGAGAGAGAGAGAGAAAGAGAGAGAGAGAGAGAGAGAGAGAGAGAGAGAGAGAGAGAGAGAGAGAGAGAGAGAGAATTACAGAGAGAGAGAGAGAGAAAGCCACGCTGTGGTGGTGCACACCTCTAATTCCAAAGGCAGGCAAACCTCTGTAAGTTCAAGGTCAACCTGGTCTACAAGAGCTAGTTCCAGGACAGGCTCCAAAGTTACAGAGAAACCCTGTCTCAAAAAACAAAAAAACAAAAACAAACAAACAAACAACCCCCCCCCCAACAACAACAACAACAACAAACCCAGGTGATGTTACTTTAAAGATTAAACATGTTAAAGTCCTAAAGTCCTAATTCTTTAGTCAATTAGAGAATCAGCTACCAGTGATTACTGAAAATCTATAGCACTTGAAGGAAGGAAAACACCTCTTTCCTTTCTTCAGGTTTTTGTTTCAGAAATTATTTTCTGAAAAATGGAAACCCATATCCAAGAAGACAGAAGTAAATATGGCTGCAGGAAGTCTTGGACACTGGTGCAAACTTTCAATAGTATGGATAAAATTATTTATGTTTTAATGACTATATAAATAAACATTAATTTGATTCACATTAAAGAAAAGAATTGTACAAATTTAAAAGTAGAGAACATGTCACTTCATAGTGTGGTAAAATACATATTCATAATAAGTAGGCATTCTAAAAAAATTATTTGATAGCCATAGGAAAGGTTTATGGGTTCCTGAAAATAATGCTCATGTCTTTCCTTAAAGAAACACATTGCATTACAAAATAAGGTCAAAACAATAACCTACAAAAAACATTCATGAAATTCAAAATTGGGTTAATGAAAATTATGATGAGGTTATTGAGAGTGGGAAGGAAATGTAGAGGGAAATGGGTATTAAATATTGAACAATGATACAAATATCACAATGGGATAAACTATAAGGGAACAGTTGATCCTAAAATTTTTATGACATAAAAAATGAACATTTTTTGCTTGATTATTTAGATATAGCTATTCTAAACTATTGGGTTATTTTCAGCAAAACTCAATTATTTCATACGGAGAATGATAGTTTATCTTAATCCAAGAGTGTGCTGTTTTCACAATTCAGAGAAAGAACTACACTGGTATATTTTAACAAAGCAATTGTAGTCAAAATGATAAATAATTGATCATTAGCTCTTAAACAGTACTAGAACATGCAAGGAGGCAGAAAATGTTACAATTTTCTGGAGTTTAATGATATCCATACAAAGGTTACATGATTCTTTGTAACTAGGCCTTCAGTCAGAAGCACTTGTACAACAGTAAGTCTATATAAAGAAAAATGATTGTGTGGAAATGACAATGTTTTGGGGAGATAGCTCCAAAAATTGACCACAGTAGTACTTGACATTGTGAAAGTAAGCAAAGGGGCTTTCATAATGAGGAAAGCTGGGAAAAGCCTGCCGAAATACTGAGACGGAGTTTCTACATGGATGTTCAAGAGATAGTGATGGCTGGTAAAGTGTTGGAGGAGAAAGAGGAAACAAAACCCAAATTGTAGATAAAAGGAAAGCCATTCATAAGACATATTTGAAAAAAGACAAGGATAGCCTTGGGTATATCATTAGCATAGAGAAGTATATAATTGAAGAGAAATATTCAACAAGCACTTTGTAAGGGACAAATAGCACCACATACATATTCCTTGGTCCTAATAGAACAGTTAATGTGTTTATAATAATAGTAATGCATCACACTTGGTGTTTTCAATGTACAAATTCAATACTATCTAACAATATTTAAGTAATTCATTGCAAAACTGATAACAGTGATTATTCATATTTTAAATCTTAACGCATTGAATGAAGGTGGTAGAGATAAATAATTTTGTTCTTTTAAAAACTATTAAGTATTTGAGATTCATCTCAAAATATTGAATATGAATTTACTTGACCCTAAAATTTATTTTTAATATTACTTATAAGAACTATGAGTTGCCATCCTTTATTGACTGCTTGGGCATGGCTTAATTACAAATAGTATAGAAACTTGAGGAAAATAAAGCATTCACGTTGCATAAGACACCCCTGGCTTCCTGCATGTTATTTATCATGCATTATTATGTGTGAAAACAAGTCAAAATTTTTCCAACAGTTTTAAAATTGGAAGTTTCCAGGAAGGTAAAAAGTCATTCCGGTGTGTATTCCTAAGGATGAATTCTAAGACATTTCTTATAGCTG